>NC_141148.1:10341328-10658328 GCF_053477565.2 Lygodium microphyllum | reverse complement strand
CGTAGTGACTTAGTGCGAATGCACGAAGAGCACTTTGGGGTTTGGGCAGCCGAGTCCTATTTATAGGGCTCAAGGCCCCTGTTGTGTACATTTATTGTGTGATCACCACTCTTGGACTTTGGCCTATTGGTTGACACATTCGTACATCGAGATGGTGTGGGCTAGTGGTATGGGATGCCAACCCTTGGAATGTGGTCGTGACCTGGAGTGTTGGTAGCTCTT
This sequence comes from Lygodium microphyllum, assembly GCF_053477565.2. NCBI lineage: Eukaryota > Viridiplantae > Streptophyta > Polypodiopsida > Schizaeales > Lygodiaceae > Lygodium > Lygodium microphyllum. Next base: position 10,658,106 of record NC_141148.1, on the reverse strand, counting down.
AGGCTCGGGGTTGATCCTATTTGGCTCTATGGCTCGGAGGTGAGTCTGATGTCTAGTACCTTTTATTTGTGGATCTGGTTTGCGTCGTATCTTGTGTGCAAGTTGGATCCTAGGGGATGTCTCAGGATGGCCATCCATTCTTGGGTCATGGACAAGTTGTCTTCTTTGACCGCTTTGTATCCAGATCATCCTTGCCTCTTCCTTTTTATTAGAGAGACTACTTTTTGGCACATTTAGAATTTTGGCGCACCTGTAATGCCTTTTTTTTTTGGTTTGGCCTTGGGTATCCATGGTCATGTGGCTTGTGTTTGAGGATTACTAATGTCAGATTGTTTCCATGGCTTCCATGGACTTGGTGATTGCTGAAATGGCTGCTCCATGGCTACATATTGTTTGTGTCATTCCTTCTCCCCCCCACTTGGCCCCGCCAAAAAAAAAAAGGGGATATTTGTGTTGTGTCTTGGTAGCCTTTTGGCTTCACTCACTCGTCTAATTTAAGCTTCGTCATATGAGAGAGAGAGAGAGAGAGAGAGAGAGAGAGAGAGAGAGAGGAGGGGGAGGGAGTGAGGACAGAGGTTGTGTTGGGATGGTGCCAAGCTTCTGACGCTGCTGCCTAGGGTTTGGCTTGTGCGTCTGCCTGTCCTGCATCAGCAGATGCTGCCTGATGACTCGCCTTGGAGTTTTGTGCCTATAGCCATTTGTCATCCCTTCATTTGCTGGGAGTTGCTGTGGATTGACCTGTCTGTCAAGGGAGCTGCCCTGCCCCACTGTTCACAGCATTGTTCTCCTGTCTGTGCAGGGAGCTTCCTTGCCTCACTTCTCGCAGCATTTTCTCCTGTCTGTGCATGGAGCTGCCCTGCAGGCTGCCTTACTGCTCACTGCCCTTCTATCCCCTATGCAGGTTGCCCTGCCTGTGGCTGGGTGCCGACACTCCTGCATAGCCCCTTCCTTTTTGGCTGTCCCAAACTGTTCATGACAGCAATCTTGCGAGCCTCCTTTGCCTGCTATGTGTTGGGTCAAGGCAGCCTATGGGCAATGAAGGGAGAATGATTTGATGGACTTGCCCTTTCATGGAGGGCCTAGATCAGGCTGATATGGATCGCTTGCTTGAAGCTGCGAGTCTAGATATGAAGGTGGAAGAAGATGCAGCCGAAGAAGAAGACATGGTAACTTGCAGTGAGGAGATTGCATCACCCCCTATTGATGTTCTGCCATCTATCAAATGCAGCAAGCATCTTCATGATGAGTTCACCATTTCTCTTGAAGTCCTTGACATGGGTGATCCTTTGCCTTGCTCGTATGCTCAAGCGGCTTCCTTTTCATAGGATTTGCTAGAACTGAATTGGGAGCAGCTACTTGTGTTCGCGAACTCCATCTTGGAAGAATATGTGGAGCATAATCATCTAGCAATCCTTGCCTGTGTGGAGGAGGAGGTTCTGGATATAGAAGTGCCGACTCACGAGGTTCTTCACTCCTTTTCGGCCTTTCATGAGCGAGGTGCCATTCTCTTCTTTTATGGGTCAGATTCCAGTGCTGGCCAAGATCCACCATTGGCCGACCTCTATTCTTCAGATTGATAGCATGGAGGAGATCTTTGCTGGTCCGCATGGGTTTTATGAGGTTGTTCTTCTTTCAGTTATGACTCACAATCTCCTTCTCCAAAAGCAGCCCCTTTCCTTTGAGGAGGAGTTGTCGCATATTGTCTCGTGGTGTCCATTGCTAGAATTCCAATCTTTACTAAAGCAACCTTGTTTGGTATGGCTCGAAGTGGAAAATTGCTGGACTTTTTATTGGGTCCTTCTCAAGGATGCAATGGCTGCCAAAGGCCATGTTTTGGTACCTCCCAGCTTGAAGGCATGCAACAAAAACAGATTGCGCATGTTGTGGGATATTGCTAGGAAACGACCTAGCTGGTCGTGCCTCAATTGTACGGGCATGCGGCCTCTTTGGTTTTAGCTCAAGTGGGATACTTTTTTTTGACCATTGTTTCTCATATGGCGAATTGGATCATTTTATGGGCGAATGTCCAGATCACAAGAGTGCCTTGGTAGATCAGCCTATGGATAGGGACCAAAACGTTCCTTCTCACTTTGTTGAGCAACAAATTGCTCAACCTAGTCAATCCAAAGGCAAGCGACCCGCTCCTTCTTCAGACTTGGAAAACCAGGGGTGGACGGAAGCTTGACGCAATAAAGGAAAGGCCAAGGAGACTTTTGTCCTACCCAAGCTTGCGGCCCCTTCTTCTTCATAGGACCCCCTCCACACTTATTCCCGTCGTAGAGATAAATCCTTGGATACGCCTACAGCTCGAGCCCCCATTGTTACCAAGGAATTGCCACCCCCCAAAGAGCAACAACCACATCAACAACCATCCCGATCAACACTGCGGGCGTGTGACCCTCCAACTTAGTTGGCTTTTGACGCTGCCAGTAGAGTCATCACCCCATGGGATTGAAGGTATCTAGGTTCTTCCTCCCACCTAGCTCATAGGCCTTCTTCTTCACAGCTTGAACATCAACGATGCAATCCCTTAACGGTGTTGGGGGACTTCTTTGAAGATGGTGTATTGGAGACATTGGCAACTAAAGCCTAGGTCCATGCAGCTAAATCCCACTCTTGATCCTTTGTGTCTCTCTAGTCCTAAGACGCCTTTTGTATTCTTGTCTTGTTGCACATCTTGAATCCATTGTACTTGGTTGATACATGATTGCCTAGAGCCAACTTGCACTTTGTAATCTAGATATACTATACTTTTTTTGTGATTAATATAAAATTACTCATTACGGAGAGAGAGAGAGAGAGAGAAAGAGAGAGAGAGAGAGAGAGAGAGGTGTGTGCTTGGAAGGAGGTTTTCTCAAAAGATTTTATCTTGTTGAGCTAGGTGTTAAGATTGGTAAGCTGATTTATTGTTAGTCTCAAATGTAGGGTGATTAGTCTTGTTTGATTTTCTCTAGCAAGGAAAATTGTTGATTGAATTATTTCCTTTTTGCAGTATCAGCAGTTGATCAACTTCAGACTATGGCAGCCAAGCGTCAATACAAAGAAGCTTCTGGACAACTAGAGGTTGTACCTTGATGCTTTATCTTTAAATGAATTCCTTAACAATGAGTGGTTGCATTTGAACACTACTTTTGTGATGTTTTCAAGATCTTGTAATTGAAAGTCTCTTTCTTCATGATCATAACCTTTTCATAAGCCGGTTTAGAAGGTCTTATATTACTTAGTTGATTGAATTTTGGTTTTACTTACTTTGCCACATTTGACATCTTTTCCTTTCTTTTTTCTGCATCTCTCCTTGCTTTGAGGGGAGGGGGACTGGAAACGGGAGATGAAATTATGTGGTGCTGGAGTGTATCTAACTACAAAGCTAGTTTAATTCCTCTCAAACCATTCGAAGAAAAAAAGTGACAACCTCAGATTGAAGTAGTTGTGCATCCTAGATAATAATTGGTCTGTAGAAGATTTGGACTCACCTTGCCCATGCTTATGCTATTGCTGTGGTCAGCAGTTTTAGCATTTAGTCCTTTAAAAATCCCTTGATTTTCCTAGATATTCCTTACATGAGTAACAATAGGTGATGCTTGTGTTTTAGCCATAGACCCAAATCAGTTGTAGTTGATGAGGCCATTCCACTATATAGCAATAAAAAGCTTTTCATCCATGGTTCTTTTATTTTTGATTGAGGCTGTTTCAGGGGTTTTTTTTGGATGTAAGAAATTTTTTTAAAATATGTAAATTTGAATTACATGCATAGTTTAATAAATTAGGATTGTGTTATTGGAAAAGAATTCAGATTGCAATTGAGCAAGCACCTAATTTTCTTAACTTACAAAGGAAGGCAAAACATAAGAGTGCAAGGCTCAAGAACACGTTATTGAGCCAATTTAGTTGAATCATTTCTTGGAAACATGGAATCCTAGTTGTTAGCTACGAAAGGTTTAATATGATGCAATTTATAAAATGATACCCTAAGATTTTATCAGGTATGGTATGATAAAACTGCATTAAAAAAATATAGCTTGATTATTTTGGACAACAAATGATAGACCTACATAACTAGATTGTCTAACCATAGGGCTTCCTTGCAAGCCTCAGTGATTGCAATGTACCTAGCCTTGGTAGTAGATAGGGCTATGCATTTTTGCACCTTGGATATCCAAGAGATAACACCTTCATCATAGGTAAAGGCATAGCCAGAGGTGGAGTTTCTACTGTTTGCATATCCTATATAATCTGAGCCAGTGTAACCCACGACTCATGTATCCTAGCTGCTGTAGCAAATGCACATATATGCTGCTCCCTTAAGGTATCTCATGATACCCTTTACGGTGTCCCAATGTCACGTACTAGGTGTAGCCATATAATGTGCCACAACTCCTACTATAAATGCTATGTCAGGATGAGTGGCATGAAGGCAGGGCTTTATATATGGGATTACCCTAAACTTAGCCAAAAGAAAATGTAGAAAAGAAATAAGAAAAGAAAGCCACTAATGATGGCTTTCAAACAATTCAAAATAAAGGGAAGAAATCACAAAACTCTAACCAGAATAATGGAAAAAAGAAGAATAGAAATTACTTCTCTCCCCTTAAGGAAGTCCATGATGTTACATCAAACCCTAAACTTGTTGAAGGGGACATAAAGGAGGTAGGATCAAAATCGAATACAAAGTGGCACTATCACCGTCAAAAGGGGTTGAGGTTGGTTTGCTACATAGAATGTTGTCTTAATCAAGACCATAATGCCTTAATAGAGCCTCCATTGAATGAGTAGCTTAAGACAGCATTAGAGGATTTGAAGATGGAGTTGTTTGAGCCATTCTGACCATTGTGAATTGGCACGTGATGTATAGTGCAATCAAGAACAAACCAATCGATGATAGCCTTAGGTAACTCTTTAGAAGAGCATTGGCTTTGATACTATGTGTAGATATGGAATGATATATTTTGATACCATGTGGGGATATGCTAGGGTTTGCAAAAGAAAACATTGAGTGTATGACCGGGACTGAAGTGAATAAATGAATGCATAAATGAAGAAAAGAGTGTACAAGATGCTTAAGGGCAGAGTTGTCCAACAGCTAGTGGCTCTCATGGGAGTGGGTTGAGGGAGGTGTTGATGTGTGACCTTGACTGAAGATGGATCCCGAGTGCTATAACCACCAATTGAAGAGGCTGAAAGTGGAAGGACAGCAGGCTGGAAACCAAAACATAGCAGTCTTTAGGGTTGGAACCGGTAAACATAGCAATGTAACTGCCTGAAGATGATGGTAGCTGATTACTAGAGGCTATAGGAAGTTAGGTGACATCAAAGGAAAGCGAAGACGATGCTGACTGGGCTTGCACTGCCGTAAATGCAAGTTGTATGATGCTTAGGAAGAGACCGGACAGCAAGGCGGCAACAATGGACAGTGCACCATGTGTTGGTGATGACATGGCAGTAGTTGTGATGGGCCGGACAGCCACTGGAGGGAGAGCTAATGGCTGGAACCTGCAAGACAAGGGATGGGATGAATGGTGGGTAGCTTGTCTATTATAGATGCGGAAGGATTCTAATTAGTTTGTAATGTTTTTTTTTGCTCAACAGCTCATGCTGGCCATGGAGTTCCATCTGCATTAAAGGTTGGTTTATCATTTGTGAGCTCCTCCACCCAACAAGAACCACCCTTCATAGTATCAATCCATATTCGAATGATTGTAGTAGAGGATGATGGCACAAAAGTCTGACCTGAAGTAGGAGTAGACTAAATTCAATTTCCAGATTACATCACGTTTTTCCATATTTGAACCTGTTTTTTAGGTGCTTGCTAAAAATCTAAAACTACCTCTTACTTTCCTTTGCCTTGAATGTTAGAAATAGGAACCTATGATTCTAGCATTGTTTTTTCAGATTTTATTTGTTTGAGGGAGACTTCTTGACCATTGATTACCCACTTTGTTTAATGATCACCTTTATTAATTGGAAGAATAGCATTTGGAGGAGGAGGATTTAACATCGAAGACACGCGTCCAAATTTTAGACATGTGAAACAAACACCAACAAGACTTCCCCTTTGAGTTTAAAATACTTGGTCTCCATATCTCTAACATTGTCAACCTCGATTAAAATAAGTGGAATCTTTTTCTTATTTGTATCCCAAATATTACAAAAGTGATTCTTATTTCCAATAGGACAAGGCGAACATAAACCTTTCCTGAACATCCAAAATAGTGATTGCGAGGATTTATGCAAGATTGATGCAGTCTCTATTCTCTCATGGTATTCCTCCATTACACATTATTTATCCACAAGCAACTTGGTGGACAATTTTCGTAAGTTTGAAAAGAGGAAGATTAAGCAGCAAGCACTTTGCTTTTCTTTAATAGAGGGTGCCATGTACAGAAGAGGTGTAGATGAAGTGTATTGCCAATGTGCGGCACTTGAGGAACTGCCATTCATTCTAGAGGAATGCCACAACTTAGCATGTGGTGGTCACTTTGCTAGATGGCTTACTACCCAGAGGGCTTTGCATAGTGGAGTCATATTTTCTAGAGACATGATAATACTTGACAAATGCTCTTGCATGTATTTAGGAAGGAAACTTCACCACCTCTACCCAAATAGGACACTGGTGTCTAATCAAGGATTGATAGTGAAGAACATGCAGCAATTTTGTTCTGTACAAAAGAAATTGCTTATGTTCATTGTTCGAAATCAAAATATCATAAAAACCACAAGTAGTTTGAACCCATTGAGCTACATCTTATGCTGATGGCATCTTGCTTGGAAAAAAGGAACGATATCTCTTTTTGGATATTAACCCTTTATTGCATTGGCAAAACTGCAACAGGTCCACCGGCCTTTATCATGCCACCTTATTGGCTGGCCTACTCCACTAATGGTGATTGCAGCTACTATTGGCACATTAGACTCCATGCATTCCTTGTAAGTATAATTTTGGTCATTCAATTGGCTCATCAAATACAATGTCATTTTGGTTCGTGCTTCTATATGCACTCTATATCTTTCCTATCCACGTGGCCTACTTCTAGCCCTTCCATGATCTTGACTCAAGCTTGTAATGTTGATAATCAACTAGTGGCAAGTGCTGGACTAACCCTCACTACATTGATGGCTAGCTTCTTGCTATTTTCATACGAAGTTGTACATTTGAATTGCTTCTCAATGGTTAGTCCATGGATGACTATTGATGGTATGGCTGTTGTTAAATCATTTGCAGGCACAGCAGATGAAGCACTAATTACAACAAGTATGAAGTTCACATAAAGGGAAATACAACTATTACCAATTAATCTTGGACATTCAACATCTGGTTGGCCCCAAAATTGGGGCCCCTTGCGGTATGTCTTTAATTGGTATTGCTAAAGGTTGAAGTACACTGAGATCTAGCTTGATCTCTTTCAATCTTTAATACATCTTGCTGTCCGTAGCAATCACCAAGCCTTGAAACCAATTTGCCTCTTGTTTTGCTTGGTGATTGGCCTTCAATTTTTCTCCTTGGATGACAAATTTTGCCCTAAACTTGCATTGTTGATCTTTTGAAATTCTCTAAAATCCCCAAATTTCAGGTGCTGAATTTCAAATACTGGGTCTTGAATTCTAAGGAGTCTTCCTAGGGTGGTTGGTAAACCCTAATTTCAGCTGTACATTAGGGTTTAGAACTAGAAATTCTTCAATTGTACCCTCGTGGTATCACCAAAATTGGCTGAAGGTCAGTGCTGCCCTTGTTGTTGTGAATGACTGATTGATTGCAACCCACCATCAAGAGGACCCACACATGCAGTCACTTGCCCTTGTGGTCCCCAAAATTGTTGTCGCATGCTTGTAGACAGGCTATAGGGGCTATCATCTCCCTCCTGTGGCCTCTTGATTAGTTGGCAACAACTCTCTAATTGTCTCCAATGGTTGAGCTGATCACCAATGGCTAGAAAATTGCAGCAAGAGCTTCCTTTCTTCCTCTTCCAACCTCCACTATGTTGCAATGCGACTCCACTAGTCTTTAATAGACTTTCTCTCACTTGCATGGGCAAGTTTTGCCAAGTGGCAACCTTCTAATTGCAGTTTTCAGCCCAATTAAAATAATATTTTAAAAATAATTTAATTATTTATTTTACCTTAGAAAAATAATTTTATCAACAAACAATTAAATGGAATAGGTTAATTTTTCATCCAAACATTCGTAAGCATTTATTAATCCTCAAATTGACATTAATTAACTAATTAGTGACTAGTTCGTGATGTCACTAGTGACATTAATAGTTAACTAAATCTATTAGGCCAAAATTTGTCACCAGCTATGATCTTGTACCTAATGAATACAACTTATTACAACTTTTACCTTTGACACCCATTGATATCTTGGGGTCCTTTTCTTGTCATTAAGAAATAACTAACTTGCACATCATTTGATTAATTGAAACTAGCCTTCCTTCTTGAAGAGGGTGGTAATAACTTGATTTCACAATAATTACATTAAGTAATTAAATCACATAAACTCAAATGCATACTTATACTACTTTAATCTTGGACAATGGATAGCTTGTTAGGCCCAGAACTGGTGTCCCTTGCGGTATTTCTTTATCTTTACTTGCAAATGGATGGACTACAACTAAGATTGACTAATCTCCTCTACTAATGCAAGTGCTTCTTGGTGTCATAAATGACTAGCAAGCCGAGAGAGAGAGAGAGAGAGAGAGAGAGAAGGTTTTTACGAAAAAAAAAAAGAAAGAGAAGGTTGAAAGAGAGAGAAGGCTGCCTAGTCTCTAATGTCACTATTGACATTAGTGACTAATAAATTTGTCGAGGCCTAAATTTGACACTCCATACTATCTATTACGTGTCAGGCATAAGGTATTATTACTTTTGCCTTTGGCACCAATGATATCTCGGGGTTCTAGGTTCCACTTGGTGAAATAATTAACTTCCACCTTGCATGTGCAAGTTATCTTTACACGTTTGGTTAACTTTTAATCAAACGTTAAGCAAAGGATCAAAATTTCACATTCTTGTAATAGACCTTCCCCTTGAAATCCTTGCAATCATCGCTCCATTGCAGTGCAGTGTGTCAAAAGCATGTGTTGCCACTACAGGAAATACATGGTAGCATCATAGTCAAACAACTTGTGTGCCTATTGCTTAGCCATGTTCATGTGATTTGCATGTTTAAAATTCTAGTTACTTAAAACTAGTTATTACGATCTACACACATAAATTATAATGATTGCCACAACCAGAAGGGATGCATCCACATTGCAAGACCCAACTCTATTTTGATCACCAAGGCATTGCAATGCATAAGCCGAGCATAAACAATACCTCATAGCAATGATGCACCACATGATAGTCATGTGAAACATATATCAGCTGCCACAAACCACATGGAACTTATGCAAATGTACTTCTGTTGCATCACTGCAAATGTACATTGCACATCATCCATGTATCCTATACATGCCTTGCAAATGTACATCACGTTCAAATGTGCATTCCATGTAATCCATACATGTCAGTAGCCTTGCAAATGTATAGTTTCAGAGCCTAGGTGTACACTAAATAGTGATCCCAATGGGAGGAATACTGTATGCATATGATATCTTGGATACAAACCAAGTACAACCGAGATCCACTTTATGACCGATGTGTTCATCACGAGGGGAGTGGAGATGCAGCCTTGCCCTCGAGTATAAAGCAACACTTTGGACCTTCTATGCGCTATTGAGTGTGAAAGAGTCTGATCCAAATTTGGCTCTAACTGACATATCTGTGAGAGTGTTGAATGGAAGAGAATCATGAACTTAGAGAGAAACAGAGAGAGAGAGGCAACAAGAGATGAAGAAAAGAAATCTACACTAACTGAAAAAGAATGTTGAATACAAAGGAAAGGACCGGTCAGTCCATGCACATAGCTCGAGGCATCATTGTGGACACTTGATTAGGGTGAATAATGATGACAACATCATTGAGGGTGATGGAGACGGTGACAATGATGGACATGGAGAGTATGCAGCCTACTATCCATGCTGGAGAAGAAGAAGACTGTAGTCACTTGTCACAGCACCTATGAGGCAAAAGAATGATGGGACTTGTCTACGGGAAGCCAATCTCCACCAACATCCAGTAGAGCGAAACTATCTCTAGAGCTGTGGAACAAAGAGCATGGTACTTGGCCTCTATAGAAGAAAGTGCACTAGAGTAGGCTACTTCTTATTGCTCCATGAGATAGCTCTTAATCCGAGGGAGAAAGCAGAACTTGTAGTGGATTATCTTGAATCCACATCACGTGCCCAATTAGAGTCGCTCCATCCAAAAAGAGTGGCTTCCTCTTCGTACATGATCTCGTAGGATCAAGTTCCTTGTAAATAGCGTAGAACGCACAAAGGGACTCTTTAGTGAGCCTAAATGTTAGTCTTCATAAAAGAAGATAACAATGCCACCATAAAAGAAATGTCTGGCTGAGTGTGAATAAGCTATATCAATGAGCCAACAAGGCACATGTATTGGGTAGCATCTGGGAAAGGATCACCATTTGCTAGAAGCTTGGACTCTGGGTCTATGGGGCAAGAAATAGGTTGATACTCCGCCATGCCAAACTTCAAAAGTAACTCAGAGATGTACCTATATTGGGAAATGAAGATGCCTTGCGCCATTTGATAAATCTCCAAACCAAGCAAGAACTATAGGATCCCTAGATCTATCATGTCAAACTCTTGTTGCAATATCTCTGGAGTCAGATCTACCATATTCTTTCCTTGCATAAGAAAACTTGGAGGCTGTGAGACATAAATCTCCTCTTCAAAGACACCATTCAGAAAGATAGACTTAACGTCCATTCGGAAAACAGGCCAATGGTGATGAATAGCAAGAGCCAAGATAGCTCGAATAGTAGACATCGGAGCTGTAGATGCAAAGGTCTTTGAGTAATCCAATCCTACTCGTTGGGCAAATCACTTGCCGTGCTTGATACTTGTCCAAGGATCCATTTGCAAGATACTTAGTCTTATAGATCCACTTCACACCAATCACCTTTTGCTTCTTGGGATATGGAATCAACTTCCACTTTTGGTCCTAGTCAATAGAATGAAGCTGAGCTTGCATAGTACTACACCAAACCTCTTGTGTAAGAGCCTCAACAACTGTAGTAGGCGCATGGTTTTGAAGAATTTGTGACATAAGGATATAGTTCACATAGAGTGAATTATCTTGTTGGGCCTAAATCCTAGCTGATTTACATGGACCAAGAGATATCTTAGGGAAATGAGTAATCCTTGACTCTTGCACAAGCCCCTGATACCACCTAGGAATGGTGATAGGCACACCTTGCAACGAAGGAGACCGAGTAGCCTTCGGTACTTGTAATGCATCTGCTTGTGAAAGGGACTCTTCCTCACTAAGGGAAGGCAAATCCCCCTCATTTGATGAAGAAGGCTCCCCCTCTAAGGGCTCAATGCCCTGCAAAGAAACTTGAGGAGATGGAGAAGGGTTAGTAATAGTTGATGATGAGGTGGGAGGAGTTGTTAAGGGTCGAAACTGTCACGGACATGCCATGATCAAGTGTACGGATTAATTCTTGCTCATACCATATGAATCCACACTCCATGCGAACGTATCCTTAACAAGACATCCTCAAGCTAACCATGCGAGCCAACCCCTGCCATGTCATCATATAACCTTCTAGAAGATATGCCATGTTATCACCTGCATTATTGATGATGCTATCATGGAACATTCTAAAAGATCTTTAGCCACCCTCCAATACCTATAAAAGCAGGGGCTCACCATAGAGGTCCTCAGTCTTCCCAATGCCAATCTTGGGAACTCAAGGAGTCGAGACCTCCAAGTAAGTAACTTCCAGTTCCAATTCTAATTCTTGTCTAGTCATGGTATCTACTCTAGTCTTGTCTTCCATTATACTCCTGTTGTCTTTTCACCTTGTAATCTGGTAGTACGAGATCTTGTCTAGTACTGTATTGGATCTTGTCCATCTCTGTCGAGGGAGATCTTGTAATTCTGATATCTTGTATCCATACCTACGGTCCCAGGTTGTGGAATTCTTCATATCCTCTCGAGTAGTGTTGTCTATACCTACGGTCTCCGGTTGTGGGATTTTCGGTATCTTGTTAAGTTATCATTGTACCTTGTGCCCCTACGTGGGATTATCTTGTAATCAGAATTCTTGTAACAAATCTTGCATCTAGTCTAGTCTCTCGAGCAGGGTCTAGTGCTCTCGTAACAAATGGCTCCAACTACCCGTTGTGGAGTTTCATGCTCCAGAAACTCCGTGTTACGAAGGACTCCTGGGACTATGTTACAAGTGACTTGCAGCGACCACGAGGTCTCGTATCTCAGACACCTCAACGTCACGCTTGAAGACAGGTTGCTGGTGGTGGTGGTGCTCCTCCTTCTCCCCCTCCTAGGTAGGATCAAAGTAAATGGGATTGAAGCATTTCTTGGGCACTTTCTTTGATAGCATTGTTAATAAAAAGAGCCGTCATTCCGCATATTCGGTCTTGCAAGATCTCGAAATGAGCATGGGGCATACTTCAACAGATGTTTGTTGTGCACAATGAGGCCAAGATTTCCTATCTTTGTAGAGAGGTAGCAAATGTAAAAATGGATGAGGGTGATAGGATGATGGATCACCTTACTCATGTACAGGATTTGCATGAGCAATTGCTCAATGTTGATGAGATTATTCAGGATGTTGAATTGGTGAATATCACATTGAACTCTCTTCTAGAGTCATATCTTGGTTACCATGTCTCTTCGATATTGCCATTGTGAGAGAGGGGGGCGGGGGAGGCGGGTGTGGGGGTAGCAGCCCCTTACTTTTGTGGAGTTAGAAGGTTTGTTATTGCAAGAGGAACAGACTAGGAAGAATATTGTATTGCGTTTAGGTGAAGTGGCTATACTTTCCAAGTTTAAAGACAAGGGTAAAGCTAAGAAAAATGTACAAAATCAACAAAAGGGTAATGCTGGATAGCCATGAAACAGGGCTGTCCAAGACCTAGATAAGTCTAAAAGGAAGGGAAAATGCCATTATTGCAAGAAGCTAGGTCACTATATTGATGAGTGCCGAAAGGGATTGGCCAAGGAGAAGAAGAAAGACTTCGGTTTGGCTTTCCAAGAGGCATCAACCAACAAATCAGTTGACGGCGATGCTTCAACCAACTTGGTAGAGGAGGATTATGCATTTCTCACATGTAGTTATGATTCTTCTATTAATTCAACATTTAATGGCACTTTCTTTGGAGTCCGTGGTTGCTTTAAATGGCAGAACAGACCTATTACCGCAAGCTGTTGTTGCTCCATATGCTCCCCAACAAGAGGGTATTGATGAGGGTTCGCCACATGCTGTGGAGGCCATAGTTCAGCATGAAAGGGCTGTTGTAAATGCAGCAAAAAAAGTCCGAAGATGGCTGCTACAAACTCTCAAGGACAGTAAAATGCACGCCCCATTACCTCAATATACTAGAAGGGCTACCAGGCATGGAACACATGATGCAAGGAGGGATACATTTGGCTAATATTACAGAAGTAGATGATTGTGATGAGCATGCGTTTATGAGCTTACTGTTGGATGATGATGAATCTACTTCCTTGGAAGAAGCTCAGCAAGATGTACATTGCATGCAGGCCATGCAGGATGAGTTAGACTCCATTGCCACTAATTGTACATGGGACCTTGTTGATTTACCACTTGGTAAGAAGGTCATTGGCACAAAAGGGGTTTTTAAACTCAAACATAAAATTGATGGTACTATTGATAGATACAAAGTACGATTTTTAGTGAAATGCTATGTGTAGAAGAAGGGCATAGATTATGAGGAAATGTTTGCTTCTACATCCCGTATGATTACGGTGAGATGTATGATTGCTGCGGCTGCAAATTATGATTGTAGAGTACATTACTTGGACATTAAGACATCATTCTTAAATGGGAATTCACATGAGGATGTTTATGTGTCACAACCTCTAGGGTTTGTGTTTAAAGGGAAAGAGCACATGTATGCAAGGTGCATAAGGCTCTTTATGGTCTCAAATAGGCTCTTCTTGCATGGTACTCTAAAATTGATGCTGATTTGGCCAACAAAGGGTTAAAAAATAGTCAGACTTCTTCCACTCTATACATTAAGAATGAAGGGGGAGGGCGGCCCTTGCTGATTATCATTCTTTATGTAGATGACATGTTGCTCATTGGACCTGTAGAGGGAAGAATTACAGATTTTAAGACTGAATTAAAACATGCATTTTCTATGTTAGATATGGGCTATCTACATGATTATTTGGGGATTTCGTTCATCCAAAATCAGCATGGTATCATCATGTCACAGTCACAATATGTGAATAAGCTGTTATGTAGGTTTAATATGTAAGATTGCAAACCTGTGTGCACTCCCATGGAGTAAGGATTAAAGTTGTCTATGCATGATGATGAAGAGATGTTTGATATTGCAATTTACAGCCAAAGCTATTGGCTATCTTATTTATCTTTGCAACACATGCCCTAACATTCAATATGTAGTATCTCAGGTGAGTAGGTACATGCGCAATCCATGGACCATACATTGGCAAGCTCTTAAGTGGATCTTCAGATATTTGCAAGGTACTCGGTCACATGCATTATTATTTTTTGGGGGGAGGGAGAGGGGGAGACTTGCATCTATAGGCTTACAGTGATTCAGATGGGGTTGGTGATGCAAACATTAGGTTGTCTACCAGTGGACACTGTTTCTTTTTGGGCCGCTCATGCATTTCATGGCTAAGTAAGAAACAGCCTACAGAGCCTACAGTGGCTACCTCATCTTGTGAGGTTGAGAACAAGGCAATCTTCACCGCAACAATTCAATATGTATGGCTGAGTACACCCATTCTTTCTAACAGTCTGAATGCTATTGTAGTGGTACACAATCCTGTGTTTCATGCTTATACGAAACACATTGAGATACATTACCATTATGTTAGAGAGATGCTATGGATGTATGTCTCTACACTAGAGAATGTTGTAGACATTTTTACCAAAGCACTTCCTTGTGAGAAGTTTGAGGTTGTTTGAAAGTCATTGAACTTGCTATCCTTTGGTGATTGATCTTTCTCTGCTTCTATCACATAGACACTATAAGGGGGGGAGTTACAATTTGCCAATTCTATGGGCAGTGCCCAATGTTTTAGTTAGTTGGTTTGTAGTGTGAACACAACTACATTAATAAATTGTCACTACTTCTAGAGTTATTTCTAGAGTTAAATTAACTCTAGTTGAGTGAGGGATAGGTCTAACTTACTTGAGACCTATTGTACTTCCATTCTGTCATTCTAGCCCTTGCATCTTTTGAGTGTGGAATTGTTGCCCACTCTTGCTTATTGTCTTGTGTTCACACATACACACACTCTCTCTCTTCCTCCATTTCCAACATTTGAAACCAAGACCATGGTGCTTGTTTCAGCCCGTAAAGAGCTTTTTGCAAGTGAAGGACCATATCTTTCGGGTCAATAGAAGAAAATCCGAGAGGTTTCTAAACATAGACTTCCTCCTCTAAATAATTGTTCAAAAAGGCACTTTTGACGTCCATTTGATTGATCGGCCAACCATAGTGAGCGGTGAACACAACCAACATACGAAATGATGTCAACGAGTCAGTAGAAGTATAGTCAATACCTTACTTTTGGCGAAACCCTTGCACTAGAAGGTAAGCCTTGCATTTGTCCACAGTCGAATAAGCTTTTAGCTTAGTCCTAAAAATCCACTTTTTCTTGATGAGTTTCCTGTGGCTTGGATGATTCACCAAGGTCCAAGTATCATTTTGGTCAATATACTCTCTAGCTTCTTTTCCATGGCCTCTCGCCATTGGGGGTGTTGAAGAGCCTTCCATCAACTATGCAGTTTAGGATGCGCTATGTAATCAATTATAAACAACAACGCGAATGAAGCTTGAGGTGTAAGCCAAACAGATCTTCAAGGGCCCTCCGGAGTGGAATCTGGTGGAAGGGTCTTTGAATTCCACTTAGTCTGTTGATATCAGTAAGGTAGTTGGTCTTGGGAAGAGGGCATGGGAGGTGAAGAATGTGTGTGGGTGGGTCAAGAGTGGGTAGTAGACCTTGGTCAGAATGCACTATCTGAGTAGGAACAATGTGAGGAAAGTACACAGAATCTGGTTTAGAAGATTGCACAATGTTCCTCTCATCAAACAGGACAACTCTCCTAACGATCACCTTGTTTGTCTGAGGATGGAACGAATGATAAGCTTTTGCTTCAGAGGAGTATCCAACAAAAATCAAGAGATTAGCTTGGGAAGTGAGCTTGTCTATTTTGTTATTAGGGTTGTGCATGTAAGCATGACTCCCAAAGATTCTAAAGTTGGAAACTGTAGGCCAAGAGCGAGAGAATGTCTCATATGGAGTCCTTTGAGGAACAACTATAGTTGCTGGGCTTTGATTGAGGATGTATACTGAAGTGTTAAACAGCCTTGATCCAAAGGCGCTTAGGGAGCTTTGCTGCGAGTAGCATAGAGTGTCCCATGTTCATAATGGTCCGGTTCCTATGCTCTACAACTCCATTTTGGGAAGGGGAGTTGATATAGGTGAGTTTGGCATAAAATACTATGCTTCTATAGAGACTCAGAAAACTCGTGGGAGATAAGCTTGCTCCCACTATCACTCCTGATACATCCTACATGATGACTAGTTTAGTTATGCACCAATAGCATCTAAGCAGAAAAATATGTGAAGGCATTGGACTTATGCTTGAGAAAGTACACCTACATGTAATGAGAATGATCATTAACAATAAAAAAGTACAGTGTGCCATTTAAGGTGGCGGTGGATGTCGGCCCACAAAGATCAACATGAATCAATCTAAGAGGTGCCTCAACTCTATGTGGAGACTATCGAGGAAATGGGGTACGGTGTTGTTTTCCGAGTTGACAAGCTTTAGAGACAATTCATGATAGCTTCAGGTGGGGAAGGCCATCAACCATTTGTCGGTACGACAACTCATAAAGAGAGTCGTATCCAATATGTTCTAAGCAAAAATTTCAAAGATGTTCAGTGCTTGTAGACTCTTGTGTAGTGGCTAAAGGGTGAAATTGGTGAAACTCAAAGCCCTCGGCTGTCGACTCGAAAAGAAATTGTGCCTTGTGGTATAGGCGAGTAGATTGTACCCCAACGTGAGCAATCACTAAACTAGTCTGAGAGTCAAGGATCTAGATTGTGATCGCTGTGAAGAAGATTTCTTGACCCACCTAGTAAAGTTGCTGAACGGATAATAAGTTTACCGCAAGCTTGGGGACATAGTATACATCATCCAATGTAGTGTGACTTGGGCCTTGGTAAGTGGGAAAATTGATGTGACGGTGAGTTTGAATCGTGACCGAGGAGTTGTTCCCAACTTGGACATATTTGGCTGTAGGGTCTCGAGAAATGAGAATGTTTGCAATGGGGGTCATATGGTAAGTATCTCCATTGTCCACAATCCAAGAAGTAGTTGAAGTACTCTGCTGTGACAAGTGGGCCTCTGTAGTCACCTCTTCAGGAGGCAACTCGCAGATGTGAACGAGGCTCGCATCCTCAAATGTCTCTACAAAGACGATATGGGCCTTTGTTAACTATATTAGACAAGCCATGTGGTGTTGAGAATGTTGTCGACTGTGATAACTGATTGGTGGCAATGTGGGTCTAGCCTTGCCATTGCCCCTACTAAGGGTTGCCACCTCCTAGTCTCCCCTGTTGGGGGTTGCCTAATTAAGGGGCTAGGGTTTGAGTCTTAGCTTTTGTTGTTGTGTCTCATGCCTTTGATTGACACTTTCGTCAATGTGGCGAGCCTTTTCATAATGTTGACAATACCGATTTTTCTTTGGTACATTGTGTCACCTGAGTTTTAGAGATAACTGGGAGTTTTCTTGGGTTTCACTAGTTTGGTTTTGATTTGAATTTTGAGCTTGTTTTTGATTTTAATTAGAATTTTGATTTTGGACAATACCGATTTTTCTTCAGCACATTGTGCTATCTGAGTTTTAGAGATGATTGGGAGTTTTCTTGGTTTTCACTAGTTTGGTTTTGATTTGAATTTTGAGCTTGTTTTTGATTTTGATTAGAATTTTGATTTTGTTTATCCTTTCTTACGACCCCTTGTGAGAAGAAGCAACGAGAGTGCTCTCTGTAGAGGTCAAACTATGAAATTGATTGAACAACTGAGCGTAATGCAGTAGCTAACGTTTAGATTCATAGAATGTGTGTATGGTGGGATGTGAGATCACTTGCTGCATAAAATGGAAGTCTTTTCTTGACAGCTTGTTTAGAAATAATGTGATCTGATTGTCAGAGGACTTAGGATGCCCCATGGTAGAGAACTCGGCAAGAAGGCATCAATACTCAACTAACTTGACTTTCAAGTCATCTCGGTTAGCGATTTTAAAGTTTTGGAGTTTATAATTCAAATTGATGTGACGGATCCTATCCCAAGCCGCATAGTAGTCAATTAAGTGTGCCCAATGCTCAAATGCTAAGTCAAAATGTTGAAGCTATGAATGAGATTTAGGTAAAAGACCTTGCATCAACTTGACAATAGCGGAGGTATTTCTAGCCTTCCACGAGTGGACAACCTCGTATGGAACAAGTACGAGATTAGGTTGGGGTTCCAACCCCTACACAAGATCCCATAGGTTCTAGAAGTCAAGTATATGTCTCATGAGTTTTGACGAAGTAGTGAAGTTCGATCCATTAAAATGAGATTGATCATTAAAGGCATGTTTGATTGATGAGGAGAAAGAACCATGAGGTGTCAGACAAGTTGAATAGGAAGGAGGTGGTGGAGGGGGAGGTGGGTAGGTAGGATTAGGCTGGTAATGTCCAATGGGTGCTGATTGATGTAGAGGCACTCGAACATGAATGTTTCCATAAAGTGCCGGTGGAGGTGGAGGCACTAGGACATGTAAGCCTTGTCCAAGAGATGACTATAGCATCACCGAATGACTAGAAGGCCCACTAGGTAATGCCAAGGAGGCAAACTATGGTACTGAGTGATCCACACCAAGTGGTGGCTGGGTGGCATTCCCAAGTCATGAAAAGCCTGAAAGTGCGGAGATGGAAGGATGAATCTCCATCATGGAGACACCACCTAGTTGGGGAGAAGACAAGGTCCTAAAAGACATGCCTATGGGTGAAGGACACCCCAGTGTGATGTGAGAAGATATGTATGGTGCACTTAATGAAGGTTGAAAGGAAGGTGCAGCGGAACTAATGGGTGGGAGATTAAATGAATTTGTTATTTGAGTTGCTGTGGGAAATTTGTTAGGTTCTTTTTGTCCATTAAATGCAAATGAAGAAATAGATGAATCACCGAAGTCGAATTGACCATGAGATGTAAAAGTGGAAGGAAAAGATGGAGCATTCTCCATAGATTCTTGCAATTTTTGTTTATCATTTCTTTAGTGTAATTGGAAAAACCTATTCTCTTTTGGGGCTAATGAACCAATACTTGGTATAAAGAGCTTCTTCATCATGAGCATATTCGATATCTTGCAAAAAAGAGAAAGTAAAATCAAAAGATTGTGAAGTAGTAGCATGCGTATCTGACATAGGAGTGAATGATGGTGGGGAAGAAAATGGTTTATATTGCATGCCAGTTTCCATGTAAGAATGATTAGTTCTTTGTGGAACTTGTGTCCTTCCTGCAAAATCATTAGATAGGTGCACTGAATCTAAAGGGAAAAACTCAAATTTACCTTCAATCTGTTGCTGAGCTCGATATATGAGGATGAGATCATATTCGACTCGTGAAATCTCATATGGTTTGTGGAGTCCATGGTAGTTTGAAGACTCTCTGTCTATGTTAGATGGAGGAGCAAGTTGTGAAGCCCACTCTGTCGCGTATCATGATGTGCTAGGCTTGGAAGCATCATGATAATATGGTGAAGATGTGTTCGAAGCTCTCTTGTTCTTGCTTCTTATGAAGGGATTTTAGATCAAAGAGGAAGGTTTTGTGGAAGAGAACCTTGCTCTGATACCATGTAAAGAAATACCCTAATGAAAAAACATAAATGAAAGCATATGACAAAGCATAAACTCAAAGGAATAGAGTTAGGGTTAGGGTAGTTCAAAGACAATGAACACAGTGAATCTCAATGAATGACCGAATATTGAATATACAATGTTCATGCAGTGAATGAACGGTGCAGGAATGAAAACTGTATCTTGAACTCTCATGTCTCGTGGACTGAGACAAAGGTGCTGAGTGGGAGAGAGAGTCATATTCTTGATGGATTCCAAAATGCAGCAAAGGTAGCCTCCAAGAGTCCAACACGAACAAATGTAGTTGTGAAAGCTGGATCTATTGTAGAAAGGTATTGAGGAGAGAGAAATACTAAAAAAGCAGGTATCACCAAAAGCCAAGTGATAGGCAAAGGAGAGAGAAAACACCAAACATAGTCACTAGATAATGTGGCGATGGTACAAGAGTAATGGTGATAGCCTCTTGAGACCTTGGAGAGAGTGAATGGAGTAGAAGAGTGGTCGGCTCCAGCTAGGAGTGAATGCTTGGCAGTAAATGCAAATATGGGAGTGACACGATTAGTAGGTGATAGTTGGATGTGGGTGATGGGGGCTGGAGTTAGGCACTAGATGGTAGTAGATAGCAAGGGAAAGCTTTGATTGGGATGTCCTCCATGAATGGGGTGTGGGCAGCAGAGATACAACACCTGAAACCTGCGAAAATGAGATTGAGGCTGAATGGAGGGCAGCTTGCATATTTATATAAAGTTTTGGGATTTTGTACTGTGCACTGTATTAAAACTCTTTCAAACCGTGCACCCTTTTAACGTCTCGATGCATGGCTGTGGTTGTATAAACATTGCATGGTTCTAAATTATGCAATGTACTACTCAAAGCACGAATCTCATTGTAAATATCTCATTTTAACTACTCATGTCTTGCAGAATTTGTTATAGTTAATATGGAATCTGGATATTGCTTCATTGAAAACACACACACACACACACACACACACACACACACACATGATATAATCTTGATAAGAACTTATACAATCTACTCACACATGATACTATTCTGGTACTAAATGTTGGGTCCTGCTCTTTTTATAATTGGTTGTTTAGTTAATCTATTGTTCAATTGAAATGTTGCAAAATGCTTTTTGCATGTGCGTGCACACACACACACACACACACACACACACACACACACACACACACACACAGAGAGAGAGAGAGAGAGAGAGAGAGAGAGAGAGAGAGAGAGAGAGAGAGAGAGAGAGAGAGAGAGAGGTGTGGGAGGTTGGACCTTTAAGCTCGATGGTTGGTGGCTTTTTGCATGTTTCCCTTAATTGCGGTGGCTTTCTTCATGTTCTCCTTAAATGGGTGCTTTTACGTTTGTTATTTGTATAGACATGCAAACCATGTCATTGATAAGGTAGGGAGAGTGGAGGGAGAGAGGGGGGTCTAGTATTAATTTAGCTGTGCCTTGAAGCTATACAATTGGGGGGTGCCGGTATTGTGCTTCTTAATTGTTTGCTTCTATGTAATGTGGAGAATGTGATAATGACAAGGTGTATGCTCTCTTCTTTTAGGCTGTGAATCAATTGTGTGGCCATTTTGAAGCTTATAGAGACATACCAAAGATCAATGAACTCAGAGAAAAATTCAAAAGCATAAAGCAAACGCTGAAATCCCATGTATTTTCTGATTTCTCAAGGTATTATCTCAATCTTCAGTTAAAGGTCCTTTTTTATTTGCAATTGTGGTCATGAAAGGGTATATTGTAAGGGCTTTGTTTCTGATGGATTAAAAGATATGTTGAAGCTTAAGGGTTTTTTTTTTTTCCAAAGAGAAAAAGAGGTAATATGGTGTAACACAGTATTGTGGAGAGTATGAATTATGTAACACATGTTGAGGATGTGAATGGAAGTCAAGCACAAACAAGAAATCAGGGTGTAAAGGTTGTGTTCCATCAGAGATGAGTTTGCTTTAGCACATTTGTTTGAGTGTGGAGTTGAAGAGGATGTTGCACTTCATTGTAGGTATGTGCCATAAGGACTTCTTCTGTCAAGGGCTAATTTCTAAATAGGTTCAATTGGGAGTACCATTTCTGTCCAGACCCCCAAAAAAGAAAAAAGAAAAAAGAGTAAAAAGAGATGTTTGTTTTTTGCACATCTCTTTGGGTACAAAGGATTTGAAAGTCTCATGAAAGCTACACTAGTGTTGTGAGTTGCAAGTCTAGGTTCAACTTTTACAGGTTTATTTCTACCTTAGGTGTGATTGTTTAAATGGGCTCACTTGGGATGGGTAGAGGACCTCATAGCTGCTGTGAATTCCCTTAAAATAATGAATGCAAAGGACTATAAACTCTCCTATGAAGGCAAGTAGTGGACAATGCATTCTCCCATTGATGGCAATTGCCATGGGTAGTTAGTTTGTACACTTTTTTTTGTAATCTTTTTGGGAAGGGGGGACCCAACGACAATTGGCTTGCAATGTTGATGTTTGTTGCTCCTTGTTGCTCCTTGGACATTTGGATGGGTGCTAGCAGAATTGGTCATAGTGGTTATTAAAGTAACCTAGTGTGAATCACCTACAAACACTTTAGTAACCAGTATGACAAACGCTGCTAGCCCCCATCCCGATGTCCTAGGATGTAACATTGGTCTTCTTATGAAGGTCAAGAAAGATCGAGGGTATGGGGGCGATAGATTGACAGTCCCCCTTTAACTTGACGGATCCCTCCCCAATAGATTGACGCTTTTTGGTGCAATTTGAGAAAGTTGATCGGTGGAATTTGAAAACGAATCCCTGCGATTGGTTGATCAGCCTGAAGCAATTCGCCCTTCTTCTGGCCCTCGAGTGTCAACTATTTTTTTTGGTGAAGGGTCCCCCATTGAGAAGCGATCGATTGAGAGAAAAGAAATTTCCTAGCTTCCTCATACATTTGCGAAGCTTGTTCGATTATAAAATTCAGAGATGGCTCAGCAGGAAGCCGTTCCGACAGGGCTGTTTTTTGCTGAAAATCTACTGGCTCTTGTACTCTTAAACTCCTAGGAGGTCCTTATATTATTGGCTCATGGTTTTTGAATCTTCTTGTAGATTCTCTGTCGAGGAATGGAGATGGCTGAGCTGATCTCTGTTGGAAGTCATTTGTGCTGCTTAGTCCTCTTTTCTACTCAAGTGGGCATGCAATCAGACACATTGCCATATGTCTTGCATATGGTGATCTCCAATCGCATGGCTTTTGGCAACTAAAGTCCTATTGAACAACAATGCCATTCTTGTTATATCATGTGTGTGGCTGCCTGCTTCCCTTTCCGTCTCAACAAGAAGTCATTGTTTCTCATGTCTTCGTAATGCTCATCTTGCTCCTACCTTCGTTCCTCACATTGTAAATTTCACTCTCTCTTTTCTCTTCAGATCACAAAATGCATGCAGGATAGGATCTCGATAATGATTAATAATGCTTAAAGCCTCTAGTTGGCCTTTGGGCCTAACTCTTTACTTCCCACTCTTAAACTTTGGGCCTATTCCTTTTACACCACAAAGGCCAAGTAAAGGGGTTCAATTCTTCCATTCTGCATTTGGGCCTTTCCACCTTAGATTTGGGCCTGGGTACTCGGTTTAGCTGCTCATTAGCATACATGCTGCCGATTGGTAAAAGACTTTGGAGGTTCATGGTACCCAATCTCTGATGCATTTTTATTAAGTTGCCTCTAATTCAAACCATTTGTGGCTGTTCACTCAGTTCTTGGTAGTCTTAGCGGTATGTTACTAACGTTCTCTTTACCCACACCTACACAATTCCTCTTCAGGTACATCTTTTCAGGGTAGGTTTTTGTATGAAACTGAAGATATATGGAGATTGGATTATAGGTGATGGGCAAGTGGGTTTTGGCATCTTTGGAGAGAGAGGTAATTCCATCAACAGGATATGTGTTTTATTGAAAGCACCTCAGCCATAATTATCTCTGAGTATGCAGAATAAAACATGGGTCAATATCTCATGGATACATTTCACTAATTCAGTGGATTATCATGCCAAATCATCTAAGGTGATCCTCAATAGAAAAAGTTACCAGACACCATGTGCATAAGGTGGTCTCATGCCTTTTGCATATGCAATTTAATTGCCTCTTCCTGATGGATTTGAATCACCTTGCATTCTCTCTCATTTCTTTGTGAGCATGTGCAAGAGCTTTGGTGGGGGAGTACTCATCTCTGATGTAGAGGCATGTTCATACTCAATAGCCTCACTGCAACTTGGTTTTAGATGTACCAATCAATGGTGCTTCCAATGAGTTTCCTTCTGTGATAATGTCCTAGGGTTCAGGGTGTTTGAGAAATGTTGGGAGTGGATTGAGCCCAGTCTTCAGGAATTTGGTTGGTCTCTTTTAAGGTTCTCCACAACTTATGTGCTTTGGGCCCAAAAGATAAACTCTCCTCAAGCAAGATACTCTTGTGCTGTATTCTTTAACCTATGGTGGACTGCTATTTTTGAAGAAAGCTTCAGTTATCTTTTTGTCCTTCATCAGACTGTGGTAGTTTCATATCCTTCGAAATGGATATATTGCTTACCCTAGGTATTCTTTGGGCTGAATGTCAGAGGAAAATTGAAATAACAATGGGGTCCTGACTACCACCAGCTATATCCTTTGACATAGAGGGTGTATTTGGGTTGAATGTGGATCTTGTATCTTGAATTTCTTTTTCTTTTCCCTTACCCCTTTTTTGCTCTTTGGACTAATGTGGCCAATTGCAACTTCATTGTGCCCAAGGTTTTTATGGACACTCACAATTGCATTCCATGCTGTCTACCCGGGCCATTAGCACATCATGGTGCTTCCAAGTAGCAACATGGCCTTCCCAATCATACTCAGACTCTTGGATCAGCCATAGGTTGATCCATTTTGGATGGTGTTTCCCTTTCCCTTCCCTCCATATGTGCTCTTCAATGTTTTCATTCTTAAAAAAAAAAAAAAAAGTTAAAAAAATTTACACAAAGAAAGGAAAGACAACTGTATTCATATGCTACTAACATCTGCATGTAACACTTTCCTGATTTTATTTGTTGAAGAGTCGCCTTCAATTGATTAAGTCCTCACATCCACGAACACACGAATCAATTCTCTTGATTGCCCTGTTGTTGGAGTGCTCTTTTTGCTGCAGTAAATGCAGATCTCCAGCTCCTATTTGCTTGATTCACTTGCTGAATTGTAGCAAAAATCAAATTCTTACTGTTTGGAGCTTGTGCTGGTTGACATTGCGAGTGGGGCCCTAGGAGCTGCCAATTGGCTTGCTTTTGCTGGCTGGGCCTGTGCATGACACTTCTAAAGTCCCAAACTGCTGTAGAATGACATATTGTTGCAGTGTACAGCCTAAATGTTAATTACTTTGCTGTTTGCTGAAATGAATGCAGTTGTGGCTGTTTCAAACTGCACAGTGTTTGCTCTGATGATGATGTTTTTACTCTACATAGTTGTGATGGCAGAAAATCAGGTCATTGTTGGTAGTGGAGACTTTACATGACTGTTCCTAATGTTGATATGGCCTAATCAGACCATGTCATTGCTGTTTGGAGCATTTTGTGCTGTTGTAGCAAGAGTACATCCAGTCATGACTGCTAATTAAGTTAACCCTGCAGTGATTTTTTAATTCGATGCTGTCATGGACAATTGTAGAGTCCTTTCCCTCAATTACAGTCATGATTTGACTTTGATACCCATGAAAAATGGACTGTCTGATTGCCGTTCTGATTGGGAATCAGAGTCAGGGAAAGGAAATGTGGGATTTGAGCTATGATTTACCACCCAGCCTTGCACACTATTTGATTAACTTAATAATCCCCATAGTATACTTAATGCATTCTTGCCACATCATTAACTTACTTGGTCTTGTCCCTTGAAATGGAAATGAATGAATGAATGAATAGAATGAATGAATTGGGAATGGCAATGGAAACTTGAAATGCATTGGGGTTGAGAGTGTACCTCAAAGATATCAGTGAAAATAATTGTTACATCAATCTATGTGACATGTTCCATGAAGTCGATTCCCTTTGTATCTTTATGATAGATTGAATAGTGGTTTTACAAGGAAAAAAATTGTGTGTTCTCCTTTGGCTGTTGCTGAACTGAAAAAGGATCATAATTTCTTACTCCCCAAGGTAGACTTATGACATTTCTCAATCTCAAAGGATGTATGCTCTGGGTGGTCTGACGTCGTTATAGGAATCTTTGGAACTTCATTGGCAGTATGGTCAATGAAGTTCCAAGTCTTTGCAGCCAGTTCCTGTTTTGAAAATTGAGGGTAGAGTCATAGTTGCCCAAAACGCCGTTTTGGGGTCTGAAACAGAAACTGAAACGGACCAAAATGTTTCAGTCCTAAAAACAGCGGTTTTGGGACAGGCAGGTTATACTCCACTTTAAGATCTCTTTCTCTTGGGCCGCAGGTGCAGTTTCCACCTGTTCTCCTCAGCTCTTCACCCTCTTTTACCTGCTGCTCACTCTCTTTAGCTGCTGTTTGCTTCTACTGCAGATCTACTGTTGTCTATATCCCTTTAACCCTAAATCCCTTATTCTTCAGGTTCCTAATATTTTTTCTCACCTGTCCACATTATAGCTGTTTTCTCTCAGGTTTGCAACTGTTTTTCACTGTTTGCAGTATCCCTCTCCTTTCTTCATCCTTTACAGTTTTTTTTTTTTTTTTTTTTTTTTGCAAGTAAAATGTGGCTGATTATATTATTTAAAAAAAAACTGATTACAACGGAGTGCTCATGCTCAACAGACTGGCTGGAGCTGATGAGAGTCACAAATACATAATGTATACAAGCCTCTCAATGCGGTCTGGGGGGGACGGGAGCAAGAAGCCATGGAGGGGGGGTGTATCGCCATTTGGGGCTGCTTGCCTGCATCACGAAAAACAGGTCCTGGTCGCCCCAAGTGTGCATGAAATGACATCGGAGCTCCTGAGGAGCCTTGGACCCGCCCTGCACCTGATCCCATTGGTTGCAGAGGGAGTGGATGATGGAGGTCCAGAGCTCTGCTAAGGTCGCCTGTACCGAAAGTCTCTCTGCCGAAAGCCTCCTGATACCGTGCCTTCCAGATATGCCAACCAGTGAGGCTCCCTATGATCTCCCATACCTCAGAGTGGTTTGCTGTGGGCTTCAGCACCTAGTGGATGGGTAGAGCCTCTAAGTCGACCACTGCGCACGACCCTTGCTCGATCATGAATATCGTGTCCTGCATTCCAGCCTCATACACAAGGTGATGCCCTGGCTGACCGCCTGCCAGCAGAAAGCTCCCCATGAGATACATCCAAGGCTGGGTGCTATACGGCAAAGGATGCGGCATGCTCCTCTCCATATGAGCTGCGTCGGCTCACACGACTAGAGGCAGTGCGTTGGGGTTTCTAGAGGTTGCTTTGTGCAGCACTTACAACCTCCCACCTTCTGCATCTGGGCAAGGCAGCTTCCCACTGCCAAGGCTCCATGTGCCACCAACCATAAGAAATACGATATCCTCCTCGGCCTCTAGCTATCCCATAGGTGGCGCTAGAAGGTCCGTCGGAAAGGCTCCGTGATGCTACGCTCCGCCTAGTGCCTGCTATGTGATGGCGCTTAATCCATATCCTCCTGTATCAGTACATGTCTGCCAATCCTGGCGGTGTACTCCAGGAACCTCGATGGCTTCTTGGCAACCTCAATGGCCAGCCATAGCCACTCTCCCGGGTTCCACTCGAGCTCATCAAGTAGCTTGCCCTCCTAGATCCAGAGGCGCCACTCCCTAAGCTCCTACCAAAAGAAAAAAGGGTCCAGCTGCCATGTCTTCCCCTAAAGGCCAATCACCCGGATCCTCTTCCAAGAAAGGATAGCTATCCCCTCATCCTGCTACCCTCTGTCTAGAGCCAGATGCCCCCCCCTCCTGTACGGTGAAGAAGGTCCTAGGTGGAGCGCCGCCCACTCTACCTGCCACCTATAGGGGGATGCTTGTTGGTCAAAACCTGGCAGCCCATACCTCCTCGGGTTCTATTGGCTCTCGTATCGGGGGAGCAAGCGAATCTTGAGGTATTGTTGCGTCTACCTCCCTTCTCCTCAACTCCACTTCTCTCTGGCAGCCTCATACTCGTTGCAACACCTCCTCGTCCACCATCCTCTACACCTCCCGCCATGTCCTGATGCTACGAGCTGGGCCAGCCTCCCAATCAGCCCATTGGATGTGGGGGTGCTTGCCAATCTGTGCCCCTTCCCGATCCTTGACGTGGGGGTTCCAGATCACCGGCGCTGACGGTCTATCTCCTCTTGGCAACCTAGGGGGCTTTGGATTAGGGTCTTACAGAGGCCTTGCCATATGTGGAGCAAGTTGCGTAGGAAAGGTGATCTGGGCTGACGTGAAGATCCATCTCAGGGACGGCCTTTACTCCCCACCAAGCCTCGGTCTACAATCCTGAAGACCCTCCTGCAATAGGACCTTCCAGGTCTACCCTCCCGGTGTGGGGCCGCGGACAATTAGCTTGCCCAAGAGGGCCATACTCTGATACTCTGGGTCTATGATCCCAAGCCCTCCCTTTGACCGATGTCATATGATGGCCGCCCACGCAACCTTGACCTTGGAATCCTTGGAGCCGTCTGACGCGGATCAAAGGAAGTTCCGCACTAGGCGGCGAAGCTACACTACGTAGGATGAGGAGAAGTACCAACACGAGGCGGTGTACCAGGTCGTCGCTAGGAGGACCTGGTTAACCTCTAGGTCTCAGCCAGCTAGTGAGAGGTGAGTCTTGCTCCAGTAGGTCAGCTTCCTCCAAATAGAATCGAAGACTGGAAGAAACTCCTGGGCGGGAGTGATGTCGAGTCCCACTTGGAACCCTAGGTACCGGACAGTCTGCTCTCTACTCACCCATCTAAATCCTAGGTGGACGCCCCACTCCGTGCTAGAGTTCGAGTCTGTGAGGAAACCAACCAACTTTCGCCTGTTGATCTTGGCTCCCGCTGCAAAACATAACACCTCAAGAGCCAGCTTCACTCTCTCTAGCATTAGCTCATCGTCCTCTATGTAGAGTGCTGTATCATTTGCATACTCTGAGTCTAACAACTTAGTCTCTCTCTCATTGGAAGCTGGAGGCCATGTAGTCCGCTCACACGTGACCTGAGTAAGTTGGACATCGCCTTTGCAAAGAGTAAAAATAGGTACGGGGTCAGGGAGCAGCCTTGTCGTACCGATCTCTCCAGCTGAAACTCCTTCCCACACCTACCACCTATGAGAACCCTGCTGGTGGCAAATCTGTTAAGTGCGGAGACTCCGCGAATCCAAGCCTTTGGGGAAAGCCCAGTCTCACCATGGTGCCCTCTAGAAAATCCTAGTCCACCCTGTCATAAGCTTTCTTGAAATCCAAGAGTAGTACGGCTAGTCTCTACCCACTGTGCTAAGCCCACTATGTCGCCTCAAAGAAGGTGAATACCTTGTCCAGGATGCTCCTATCCTGGACAAAGCTTGTTTGTGTGTCATGAATAATGTGTGGAAGCACGGGGCGTAGTCACCTACCAATCATCTTTGCCAGTGCGTTATAGGCCACTGATAATAAGGTGATCGGTCTCCATTGGGAAAGCTCCAACCAGTCTCCCCTTTGGGGGGGAAGATTGATAAGGCCTCTCGAGAGACTCCCTGGCATCTGTCCTGAAGTGAAAATCTCCTGGAAGGCCATTAGTAGGGGGTCCTTTACGACTTCCGAGTAGGTAGTGAAGAAGACCTTAGAGAGGCCATCCTCTCTCGGGCATTTTTTCCCATCTTGTGTATGGAAAGCCTCCAGTAGTTCCTTCTCTGTGAAGGGGGCTAGGAGGGAGCCTCCCATCTCCTCTGAGACGAGGGATGGGATGTGATCCCAGACCTGCTGTCTACATCGTTGTCCTCTAGCCGAGGCTGTCTCCTGCTAGAAGAGACGATTATAGTTGTCGGTGGCAATCCTCATTACCTCGTCTGGGCTAGAATGAGTCCTCCCATACTGATCTTGAAGGCTGCGTATCTGCTCTTCTGAGGTGCGGGGCTGGTGCACCTGAAAAAACTCCATGCACCTCATGTTTCCCTTCTCCGCCCAGAAAGCTGTTGAGGTGCGGAAAGAGAACTCCGAGCGCTTGTCCTGTAGGCCAACAATGGCTGCTCGTGTGTGCACCTCCTGTGTGTGGATGGTGGGATCCCCTGGTGCCTCCTGTAATAATCTCTACGTGGCTGCAAGGTCCTGCCGAAGTGCTCTTTTGTCCTCCCAGCTCTGCTACTTGGCTTGTATGGTTGCCTCTTGGTAGATTCTGCTTAATTCGGCTAGGACCTGTGCAACCTCCTCTGCAATCGGATCCCTTCTGCCCCACTTCTTGGTCCAAATCTGCTTATCTCTCTCGTCACCTCCTCCCTCCTATAGATCCAGTCAGGGATCCGACATGATCGTGTGTCTAGGGCAGATGCTGGGGGATCTAGTGTCAGGAGAACCAGGCAATGATCGGACAACGTGGTGCCTGCCAACTTTCCTATCTGGCCTCCATGAGAGCCTCCCCACTCTCCCATATAAAACCTATCCAACCTCTCCCACATAAAACCTATCCAACCTCTCCAATAGGATTCAACCTAGCCGCCTGTATCCCCAAGAGAAGTCCAACGACCTCTCCCTTCTGTGGAAGGCAAGGTCTCTCCAGGCATCGCATGCTCCTACTACTAGTAGAAAGACCTCCCATGCCTCCTACTCCTTCCCAGTCATGCCCTGATAGTTTTTGTCTTTGCCCTACTGGTTCTCCAAAGCCTCCAGGTTGTTGAAGTCTCCTCCAAAGATCCAGGAGTCCACCTTTGGGAGTCCGTTCGCGATCTCCACTCAGAACCTGCTGTGTGCCCTAACCTCTATAGGGGCATAGACATTAAGGACTCCAAGGCACGATTCCCCAGTATCCAATTAGATCCATAGAACCCTCCCTTCCACAATTGTTCCGTGGTCTAGTACACAGGCAGTGAGACTCGGGCCAATAGAGGTGCATATGCCTCTACGCTTGCCGTGGGCACCTATAGTGTACCGAGCTGCCTGGGAGTATCTTCCCTACCCGTTGGGCCTGGGTGGGAGTGAGCTTCTGCTCCTTTAGAAGTAAGATGTCGATTCGTTCGGCAAGGGCAGGTTGCAGCTCTTGCCGAATAATCTACTTCCTGGAACCACGTGCCCCATTGTTGTGGAGACTATTCACATTTCAGGATGCAAGGTGTAAGCTCATGGGAAAACATGCGACTGACCGAACAGCAGACATCTGTTCGGTGTGGAGGTTGCTGATGAGGAGGAAAAACGATGGGGCATGCAAGTATGCTTTGCCGCAGGTCTGGACGATGAACTATAGTCCCCTACGGTGGCCCTCGCCCAGACCATAGGGGTGATAGATGCTCCAGGTGGTACTATCAATGCATCTATCAACCATGCTGAGAGTCGTGACTCTGTACATTGGTAGAAACGGGCCGCCTGTGCTAGGGGCCACTCGATCACATCCCTCGGAGCTCTCGATTGGGGGGGGGGGGTTTGAAAGATAATGCTTAAGTGTGCGATCTCGGCACCAGCCCACCAGTTAATGTCCATCATATGCAACTAGGTCATTGCTGTGCAAACAGTGCTAGTCCTTCTTCTCCCATCCACTGGGAGATGTGGTTCGCCACTTGACTCTTTAGCTCGTCCTTTATTTGTGGTGTTGTCTAATCCCGTGAGTGAGAGGACTGAAAGAAAAAAGTGTAGTTTGGTCCATTTGGTGGTGCTATTAGATGGACCTTGCCCCTCCTTGACTTATGAACCACGAAGATCCCCACCTCTAGAGGTAGTTGAAACTCTCCGCGCTCCGAAACCCTCAGTTAGGACCATGGGCCACTCCGGAAGAACTCTTGTGGCAACAACTATGCCTGTCTCGGGAAGGTGCGACGGGCGCCAGGGTTAGATGAGCTGGTGGTTGTGTGGGAGGGGGAAACCTGGTAGTGTAAGGAGGATGTAGGCGTGTGTGGCTCATCACCTTTTGTGGGAGGAGGGGGGGTGGGTTTGGGGGGGATCACCTGAAACGGGTGCGGATCTGGGGGGTGCTTGACAAGGGGGGTGGTGGGGGGGAAGAGGATCGAGGGATGGTGGGATGGTTGGAGGTACTCGGTGTGGGGGGGTTTGGTTGCCTTGGAAGGGGGGGATGTGGGCCATGGTCAGAGTAGGGAGCTTGGGAGGTGGGTGTGGGGGTTGTGGGATCTCAGGTGGGGTAGTTTGTGGCATGGGTGATGGCTGTGGGCGACTGCGGTCGTGCCGGGTGGGGTGGACAGGGGGGTGCTCTGCCAAGGGGGCGTCACTCATTCTTGTGCTCCTTGTTGTCGAGGTTGTGTCTGAGGAGCTGGTTGTGGCCCTCCCTGCCGTCTCCCTTTGTGTCGTCTCCAGACGCGTGTGAAGCTGTCAATGTCCACCTATGGGCCTGTCGGCGGAGCCGCCTTGGCTCCGTAACATGTACAATCTGCTGCCTGATGCCCAAAGTTGTGGCAGTACAGGCATTGCCCTGGTTGCCCAATCACAATGACCTGCTGCCTAAAGGAGTGACCTCCTGTCTCAATCTCCAGGAACTTTGGTATACTCTTTGTGTCTTTCATCACTCTGGATGATATGGAATATCTGCATCTTGGCTGCTTTTGTGTCTATTATTTCTAAAGGCTGTACTTATTTGAAGAGATCTCTACACCAATCTGTTTTTCAGTCTTGCCACTAAAGGGTTAGATAAGACTCAATATGATATTTTCCATGAGTGTTTTTGAACTCCTTTACGCTGCACTTGCCTGAAGTCTTTAGCCAAATTTACACTTTGATAAACTTACATATTATGTTTTCCACAATCAAAAAAAGTGTGTGTTTCTATATGGACATCACTAATTCATGTGAATTGAACACCGAATCCCCCAGAGAAACAAACAAGATACCTTGTTGGCATTTAGGTCTGTGTATCTTATCTTAAGCACAAATGTTAACTTATTCGAACAAGTGTTGAGTTTTCCTATCACACTTTCATGCTACATGGGGCGTTTTGCATATGTTTTGGTTTTTGATCTTTACTTCTAGCTGATAAACTTTCAGAAATGATTGAAACTAAACATTTTAACCTACTGATTGGATTGTTTCATTGGTTTTGTTTCAATTCACAGAGAGGATGCTAATTAATGCTGCAGCTGACAATTGCTTTGTTTGAATTGTATTGATGATTTTGTTTCCATTTGCAGTTTGGGGACAGCTCGTCTGAAAGAAGATAGTAATTTAATGCAGCAGCTGGCAGATGCTTGCTTGGTGGTTGATGCTTTGGAGTCATCTGTAAGGGAAGAGCTCATCCGTACCGTATGTAACAAGGAACTGATGGCATATCAGCAGATCTTTGAGGGAACAGGTTCGTGTTAGCCATGGAGATTTGAAATTGAATTGGTTGTCTGCCTGCTGTATTTAGTCTTACTTTTTGAATGGGTTTTTTGGTGGAGTGCATCTTGCTACCACTTGCTAACTCATTGGGTTGTATGATTTGAAATAAAGAGCAGAAGTTGCAAAATTGGACAAAGTAGAACGCCGTTATGCTTGGATAAAACGACAAATGCGTGCCAACGAGGAGATTTGGCAAATATTTCCTATTTCATGGCATTTACCATATTTATTGTGCATACAGTTTTGCAAAGTTACAAGGTAAGATTTGTGGAAATCAATGGAATTGTGTGATAGTTCAACTTATTTCAGATCTTGCTACAAATTCTCCTGTCCGATCTTGCTATATTCAGATAGGAAAAGTCTTAAGTTGTTAGCTGCACCATACAGTGTGTACAGAGTCTTGTTTGCATAAACATGTGGGATGCTGTGGATAACATTGCAAACACGTTTATTTCAAGTGCAGTTTTTGGAATGCTGAGTGAAGTTGTGGGTATTTTAATTTGTCCTAAATCATGTTGTCCTAGAGATGGGAAAATGTTTGATTGTTGTGAATGGGAGGAAGTTGATTGGTTCTTATTGAAGCAGATGTATAGTCAAACAGGCAGATTTAGATGTAGGCAAAGTGTAGTTTCAGAAGCATGGCATATCACTGCTAGTTTCACAGTTAGAAACAAAAGAAATGCCTTCACAATTACTGTGCACACAAAAGCTGTAAAAAGTGCTTGTGAGCAGATAAGCCTTCTGTAAATCTTGGTAGGACAAAGTTAATGATTCACAGCACCTTTTATCAAGTAACTTTTAGACAGAGGTTAGTACATGCTGGGTTGAAGCGGCAGCTGGCAACAGGGTTCAAGGTCAGCTTGAGGGCAAAAAGAACTTACTTATATCAGGGAGAAACACCAATCACACATACTTTCTAGGTCTACAAAGCATTTGGTTGTTGGCTTTTTCGGCCTACCTAGGCAAGGGCATAACTTTCTTCTCATTTATCTTAACTGCAAAGTTATTTTTGGAATGTGATATGAAAGTATATTTGAAAATCTTTTCAGTTGACCATTACAGCCTTTCTTCTCAACCTGATCACTCTCTATCTACATGTCTCTTAATTGCCAGCTTCCCACATCTTCACATCAGTTCTGTGTTGAGACAGCTAGACATCTCTGGGATAGCCTATGCCAGCTCTGCCAAGGAGAGAGAAAGTGGGAAGATTATTATATGACATATCAGCAGATATAGAAATTGCTATAGTGGCTTCTTCACAAAGGGACCTCCTTTTCACACTTGATGAGGGTATTGGATTAGTGCCACATCAGACTCTATTCTCTTAAGATTTGCAGGCATAGAGATTCCTACTTGTGGCAACTACGCTAACATGAGGGGTCCATTTGTGGCAACTACTTGCAGGCATAGAGATTTGCAGGCATAGAGATTCCTACTTGTGGCAACTACTTGTGGCAACTACGCTAACATGCAGGCATAGAGATTCCTACTTGTGTTCACAGACTTCTTTTACTCCCTGGGGTCACCATCTGATACAAGCCATACTTTGGTGCAATTCCTCCCCCAAATTTGGGGATGTGCAAGAAACTAGGCTTCCTTCTTGGAAAGGGTAGTAATTCCCCGATTAAGCACTTAATTACAACATCAAATGAACATAACTTAAAATGCACAAATCACCTTAATAATCTTAGACATTGGACACCTTGTTGGCCCCAAAATTGGCACCCCTTTCTTAACTTGATTGCTAATGGAATGGTACAAGTTGAGATTTACAAAGTTATTTAGAAAGCCTCCTTGCTGTTGCAACAACTAGCAATCAATTTGAGCTAATTGCCCCTTGATTTTTCACCTAGGACTTGCACGAATGGAAACTTCAACTAGCCAAAAGCTGCCCCAAATTACAATGAATGGGTTAGCATCTGGATTCCTTGACGATTATACAAATTTCAGGCGCTGAATTCAACACACAATGCCTTCACCAATCGGCACGGGTCCTGAGGTGATTGTCAAACCCTAATTTCTGTAGAAATTTGGGATTTACAGCAGAGATCTCTTTGCAGTACACTAAATTTGATTGAAATCTGATCCAAAGGGTTGAGAATTGCTGAGATTGATTGTGCTCAAGTTAGAGAGGTGAGAGAATGCCAAAAGAGATAGAAATTCAAGAATTCTTCGCGAGAAGGGCCTTCAAATTGATTGCAACCTATTAAATACTACCTAGGAGTTGTCCCCTATTGCTATGGATGTTAGAATTTGTTGTTGCCAGCCATCAGTTGCTGTTGCTAGCTCTAGGAAGTTTCAAAATTGCTATTGCTTGTTGTTGATTGGTCTTTCCTTGCCGACTGCCTCAGAAGATCTTCCAATGGCTGTATATCAGACTAGCAACATCTCCTTCCTCTCTCTTGTAGGCTAAAATGCAATAAATGTCTCTATCTAGCTTGGAAAGACGTTTTTGAGTCTTGCATGGACATTTTTGCCAAGTGGCAGCCTTTTAAATCTTTTTTCCAGCATTATCCAGTCATTTAATTAATTTTCAGAATTAAGTAATTTTGAAAATTAAATTCAGCCCTTGTGACCTTGCTCAAAATTAAATGTGTCCATCCATAATTAAAGTGGCTAGGCCATTTGCAACCTAAAGTGGTTCCCAATCTTTGTTGATCCTTAGACTGTCATTAATTAATTAATTAATGCTAGTCCCTAGTGTCACCATTAATACTTATTGGTCAAACAACTATCCTAGGGTCAAAGTTGACACCAAATGACAAATAAAACCCAGTTGGCATAACTTATCATAACTTTTGCCTTTGACACCCATTGCATCCTCAGGGTCCTTGGCCTGTTACCATGAAATAATTGCCATGTGCATCACATATGCTTAAACAACCTTGCACATTTGATTAACAACTTAATCAAATGTTATAAGCAAGATTAAAGCATCTCAAAATTTCATGTTTCCATGACAGACCTCTTACTTGAAATCCCTACAATGGTTCTCGATTGCATCGCATTGTGCCAAAGGAAAAGCATACTGCACTGGAATTTCCATAAGGCATCACAGTCACAACATTGGCCATTGTTGTCCAACCATGCCACATGTCTCAAACCTTGTTGAAAATTTCCAGGTAGCATATACAATTTAGAAATATTGCTAGAAACCTGCTGGTAACATCCATAACTTTTGTTTCTCAAGAGTTCTAACTTTAAAACCACAGTAAAGCATATTTTCAGCAGAAACTATGGTTGAAATTGTGAATGGCATTTATTAACATGCTGTTGTCCATGGAACAAACTGTAAACCATTGAAAACTGAGCATAATTTAATCATAAAGTGATCACTTATTGCCGATCTGAGAACTGATCGCAAACTGCTGCAAATGTGACCCTAAAGAGATTGCAGAAACTGATCAATAAAACTAATGCAAAAGTGATCCAAAAGTGACCATAAACGGTTCTCAAATGGATCAAAACCTGAGTTGAAACTGATCAGATATTGATATCAAAATTGAGGCAAAAGCTCATGCCAACTAATCATGAATTGATCCCAAAGTGATGCAAAAGTATAGACTTAGAGCTGCAGTAACTACCATACTCTTCTGCATACATCTCACAATGACTAGTACACTAAGTAGTAGTGACCCCATGGAAAATATATTGTCAGTACAGTTCCTTGGATACATTCTTAATACATTCGAGATTCACTACATACGAGAGTTGTCCACAACTAGAGGAGTGAAAATGCTATCTCCCCCTTGGAGTATCGGACAATACTCCGGACCCTTGCTCTGTTGAACTTGAGCGAGTTTGGCTCTAACGTAAAGGCATCTAGGTAATGTTGCAACAACTGAGGATAGTCTGCCAAGTCATCCTCTTCCATCCATTTTGCATCTATTGGTGAAACAATGTTGAAGCTTCACCAAGAAGCATATGGAAACTTTATCTCTAACTTTACTTGTGTCAAACCTCTACTAGATTGTAGGCTTTTCTTCCCCTTAAGCATTGTGATGCTTTATACTTTCATATTGTTGCAATTCTAACTTAACTAATATACAACATTGCATCTAGTTTACTAGCCCCTCATGTGTACTTGATATGCTAGGAGCACCAGATGCATAAGAAAAAATTCTTGTTTTCATATTTTTGACCATTGTAATTGGACTGCACATGGAAATTTGCATACTACCAACCATACCGAGATACATTTTCCCATACATTGCATATATTAGTAGCTACATGTTTCGTCATGACTAACACTATAGGGAGCATTTGCATGACCAACATTAATACCTTAAGTCCCAAACACAATGGGATGCATATATGCATTGCCAAACTTGCCACCTCATGCCCTAGCATCATGCCAATATTGTTATACATGGGGTTATGCATATTTTCAGCCATACCTGGATAGATTAGGGCTTTCACATATGTATTGGTTGTTGCATACCAGAAGGAGTTGTGCCATACATCCCCATATGTAGTCCCACGTCCACCATAGCATGGAAACTAGTGCCACCACCATAGTAACCTGGCTGCACCATAATTGCATGCATGTCCTACAGTCCAAAAAGCATTGGATTGGCACTTCCAAGTTGTCCTTGCATATTCATCAATTGCCCCACTGACATCATTTGCTTATGCTCACTATCCACGTTTGAAACATCATGCTGTTGTATTGGCTCTTTCTTCAGTGCATCTTGCTGTTCCGAAGTTCTCGAAGACAATTTCCTCTTGTTGTCTTTGTTGCGCTTCTTTAAGGGTTCAAACAGCACATAAACTGAGGATCATTTGCTGATTACAAAAACATTTTAGTTGCTGTCATCAGCTGAGCTTTAAAATGGTCATCAAATTCCTCTTGCTCTTGCTGGTCATTAGTTTTAAAAGGCCTAGAAGGATCCATATTTTGGTCTAAACCAACATTATTAGCTTGCTATCCATACTGTGTGGCTTGTCGAAGATTAAGCATTTCATTTTTCCCATCACTTTGTGAACTTTTAGATTGAGAAGCATCATCCCTGCTTGATCCCATTTGACTATTTGAAGACATTCTTGCTGTAATGGTTAGCTGAAAGAAAACATCAGCACTAGCACAAGCTTTGGCTTGCAATCATGTGCCTCAGGCCCACCAAATCAAAGGATTGAGTGGTATCTCGACAATGGAACCATACAATCAGCGTTCCTCTTAGGATAGGGTGGTGATGATTCCTTGATTAAGCACTTAATTACAACAATCAACAAATGAATATAACTAAAATGCACAAGTTACCTTAATAATCTTGGACATCGAACACCTTGTTGGTGTCCCTTTTGGTGCTTCTTTAACTTGATTGCTAATGGAATCATTACAAGTTGAGATTTGCAAAGCTGTTCAGAAAGCCTCCTTGCTGTTGCAACAATTAGCAATCAATTGGGGCCAATTGCCTGTTGATTTTTCACCTAGGACTTGCACGAATGGGGCCTCCAACTAGCCAAATGTTGCCCCAAATTACAATGAATGGGCTAGCACGTGAATTCCTTGACACAATTACACAAATTTTAGGTGCTGAATTTAGCATACAATGCCTTCACCAATCAGCACGGGACTTAGGTGGCTGTCAAACCCTAATTGCAAAAATTAGGGTTCATAGCAGAGATCTCTTTGGTATCTACTAAATTTGATTGAAATCTAATCCAAAAGGATGACAAATGCTGAGATTGATTGTGCTCACACTGGCAAAGGTGAGAGAATGCCAAAAGAGAGAGAGATTCAGGAATTTTTCGTGAGAAAGGCCTTTAGATTGGATGTAGCCTGTCAAATATTGTCGAGGAGTTGTCGCCTATTGCCATGGATGCCGTAATTTGCTGTTGCCAACTCCTGGAAGCCTTAAAATTGCTATCGTGTGCTGTTGATTGGTCTTTCAGTGCCCTTGGCTGCCTTAGAAGGTCCTCCAATGGCTGTAGATCAGCTAGCAACATCTCCTTCCACTCTCTTGCAGGCTAAAATGCACTGAATGCCTCTATCTAGCCTTTCCAAGACGTTTTTAAGGCTTGCATGGGCTTTTTGCTAACAAGTAGCCTTCTAAACCCATTTTTTAGCATTATCTAGCCATTTAATTAATTATAAAAATTATATAATTCTTCAAATTAAATTCAGCCCTTTTGACCCTACCCAAAATTAAATGTGCCATCCATAATTTAATTGGCTAGGCCATTTGTAATCTAAAGTGGTTTCCAATCTTTGTTTGCCTTTAGACTGGCATTAATTAATTAATTAATTAATTAATTAATGCTAGTCCTTAGTGTTACCACTAACACTTATTGGTTAAACAACTATCCTAGGGTCAAATTTGATTCCAATTAACCAGCAAAACCTAGTCGGCATAACTTACCATAGCTTTTACCTTTGACACACACTACATCCTTGGGGTCCTTGGCCTGTCACCATGAAATAATTGCCATGTGCATCATATGTGCTTAAACAACCTTGCACATTTGATTAATAGCATAATGAAATGTTATCAACAAGATTAAAGCATCTCAAATTTTCATGTCCCCGTGAGAATGCACTTGTTCTATGGGACTAAGACAAAAGTCGCCACCATGAATGGTTCCAATCCATCAATATGCACTTCTGAGGGCACCTTAAGCGTGACATTAGTGAGGAGGAGATATTTACCATACTTTAGTGATCCATGAGGGCCATCCTGATATTAGATCTGGTTTCCTACTTGAGCTAGTTTCTCCTCATGAGTTTCCCCATGGGGCTCTGATACTTTCTCATGAGAAATATGTATATGCATCCTTTTACTACCTATCATTATTGTAGATCATGCTTTTATCAGTTTCATCCCTTAAGCTTTAAGTTGGGTCACCATATTTGTCCCAAGAAATGTATATGATGCAATCATGGCTTTGTATTTGTTCGGTCTTATAAGCCACTATGGCCTCCTTTTTTATGGGTAATGAGTAATTATATTAATTACAAGAGAAGCACAAGAGTCATGGTAGAGTAGCAGAAGAAATTGCCGTATACCAAGAAATTTAATCCTCTCTAGGGAGAAGGCTAGCATGTTGGATAAAATCCAATTGCCAATGGAAAAGAGCTTGACCCTTGCAACATGACATTGAACCCCGAAGGTGGAATCAAAGTTGAAGTCATTCCTAGTGTCCTAGTTGTACTGACAACCCTTGAATCTATGAAAATGAAAGACAATCTCATATGTGGTTGTGTGGGAGTGGAATATTTTGTCTTTTGAAAGATCCAATTTGAGGGAGACAACAAAGGTCCCACCATAGTTGTCCAAAGGGATCCTATTTTCCTGGCTGATGAGTGTGAAACGAATTTATGGCAGGAAGATTCCACACTAGTAGTACAGAAGAAACAATTATTATTTGAAATATGGCGCTTCAAAAGAGCCAAGGTGAGGGGTAGGCCACCAATCATCTCTCTTCAAAGAAACACTTTGCATTTGAATGGACTCTTATTAAGCCACCCTTCCATAATAGTCAATTTCGACCATGCCTTGCTTTTATGTAGACCCCAAACAACATTGGCTTTGGTTACCAGCCAATGGCAATCTTTGAACATAAGGTGATATATCTAGTTAATTGAGGCACCCTCCAAACTCAAGCGACCCATAAGATCCCAATCTTGGCAAGGATGATCAGAATGAAGGCCAAGGAAGGGATGTTGGTCTTGCAATTACGTTGAGATCTTTCCCCATAGGTCATGGTATCCATGAGGGATTTGGAAAACTCGTTTGGTTGTGTGGAAATACATGAACACACTACAAGCCGATTATAGTTGCACTAGTACGGCATATGAAAGGGTTCATACTATACCATACTCTAGGTATTGCACCTGCGTATTAATACCATAAGATACCAACTTAATGGATACATCTTTTTCCGTTTGAGTTGCACTTTGGGATGAGCTAAATGCTCCTTATACTAATATGATTCTCCCATGAGATTAGGTTATTTGAGATTCAAACAATTTCCTCTATCTTATTTTGTCAAAAAGAGTTAGGTTTTGAGTTGCCTTTAGGATAGAATTATGTATTTTTATCGTACCGTACCTTAAAAAATGTTAAGGTACCATTTAGTACCATATTTCATCATACCGTACCGTACTGTACTTTTGGTGCTTGACAACCATGGAGCCAATAAAGTCACATTTGCAATAGAGACCAAGCGCAAACGTGCTATCGGATTGACCCGAGGAGGAGCCACGGGTGCGGTAAATATCGGGTTTCCTCGGACTGGGTTGGATTGAAAGCATTGTGCAATCTTTTGTTTCCCTTCCCAAGAGAGCACTTGAGATACATCCAACAATTCAATTTGCAAAGAATTGGCTCCACTAGATGCCAATTCACCTTTTGAAGCATAGCCTTCCATGAGCACACTAGGTGGGCCACTAGAATAGAAAAGGAAATCAAAAGGCGGTAGTCAATGCTGAATATGTGCCTCTATGAGCCGTTGATTTTAGTATTGCCATGCACAAGTCCCGAGTCTTCAAGAAAAACCAAACAATAGAAACCCATGGTTGATGACCCTCACACATGGCTTGAAATAGTGACCAACAGAGAGCAACCATTTGAGTCTCAACATCGAAAACAGTCCCACCACCAATGCTTTTGGGAGTAGAGACATGGCTCCAAGAAACCCAATAAGTACAAGCATGCATAGAATCCTTTTTCCATATCATGAAAAAAATGTTTTTGGTAAGTTCATTCAAACTACTCTTAACCCAAGGCAAAACTAGTAAAAAATTGGTAAGCATGGGTAGCACGATCGTTTTTGCCACTTTGAGGTGCACATGAAATGACTTGGCTTGAGATTTCCAATAAAGAAACTTAGCTTCCATCCATTGCAGTAGCTGTTTAGGCTGAACATCAACACCCAAAGGGTAACCTAGATGTTGCATACTCCATCCATTTTAGTATAGCTAAAGCAATACTGCAAGGGGCAGGAATTTTGTGGCCAACATGCTATCCATTGTCCAAGATTAGAGGGGTAGAGTGTGCATTTTCAGTTTATGTGAAATTTTTTATTGTTGTAATTAGTTTTAAATCAAGTCATTTACCACCCTATCTGAGGAGGAAGGCTGGTTTCAATTAACACCATTTTGGTTTTTTGCTCACCATTATTTGTACTTTTTGTCATATCTATGGAGTAAAAATTTTCATAAATTTCTTCAACACTACAGAAAATTATCTAAATCTAATTGTCATGTAACTTTTGGTCTTGTAATTTTTGTCTATTTGTAGACATTAATAGAATATCTCAAATTTTTGCTGTCTATTGAAGCGTATTGCCTCTTTATTGTGTATTTACTAATTTTAATAACAAGCCATACATGCATATGAATGACTCAAATGAATGCAGCCTAGATATGGAAATGTACCAATTTCGATTATTGAATCAATAGGAGTATTTGGAATACAAATAGGTTTGATTTATTTATTTAGTAGTTTTTTTTAAGGAAGATAGATTTGTATGGCGAGCCATCATGGGCATGGTTGATCTAATACACATGGTTTGAGTAGGCTTAGGAAGGAAGGTCCATTGGTAGTCCATCCATGCAATCGGCCACATAGGCAGGTCTTGAACTGAACAATCTTTACCATGGAGTATCTTGAGGTCGGTAGGTGTAACTCCTCCCCTCTCGTTGAGCTAAAAATGCTTTACATGTTAATTAGCCATATTAAACAACATCAAAACAAGATTAATTAATTAAATTACCAAAGTTTCATTTAAAAACAAGCGTTCTTGGAGAGTGTGTATGTCCCATAAGCCAAACCCTAATTTGGGAGGACCAAGCCATCTATAAATAGATGGGCTGCCCACCATTCATCCTTAATCTCATTTTTGCAGCTTGTAGGTGCTTGCTTTATCTCTATTGTCCACACCCCCTTTGCGGAGGATATCTCAGTTTGAGCTGCTGCCCATTACTTCCTATGATTAGGCACTTGGTGTCTAGCCCCTTGCTGCTGTTGGCGATTGGTTTTTTGCTTGTTCATGCTGCTGTCCAGATGGCTTGTGTTGCCTACTGCCAGGTGGCTGATATGTTGCGTCTCTTTTGCTGTTCAACTGCAATGATTCCCTGCTACATCATCAGCAATTGCTGCGTTTGCTGTCCTACACTGCTTCTTGCCCATTTGACAAACTGATCCGGCCATCACAGAGCTGTGTTTGCTGCTGCGAGACATTCTCGAAGGTTGCTTGCGGCATTTTGGGGTTTGTTAGAGTATGACATACTCTTCAACTCATACTCTCTACCCCGGTCCCTAAGACATGGGAGTTCGAGGTTCAATATTCACCTTGCATAGTGTGTTTACTGCATTGAACATTGCATTTATTCATTATTCAGATTTCTTTCATCTTTTGTGTTCTTTGTCTGCGTGTTAACCTAACCCTAATTGTGTTTCTTTATCAATTTGTCTGTTTGCCTTATGATTGTGTTTGTATTTTGAAGTTGGGCATTTTTGTGAAGGAGTTTGAATTAATGAATTGAAAATATATCCTCGTCTCATTTCGGACTGCTCGGCGCCTCTTTAAGATCCCGCGTGGATACCGTGATTTGTGGGAGCAGCTTTCGTCGAAGCTTCAGGGTCGGCAACCCTTTCCTGCCTTGACGGTGGATCGCCCTTGGCAGGACTGGGATCTTGCAGGTCGCCTGAGTCTGGAAAAGGCC
Source organism: Lygodium microphyllum (assembly GCF_053477565.2). Taxonomy (NCBI): domain Eukaryota; kingdom Viridiplantae; phylum Streptophyta; class Polypodiopsida; order Schizaeales; family Lygodiaceae; genus Lygodium; species Lygodium microphyllum. The sequence continues at coordinate 10,614,018 of NC_141148.1, read as the reverse complement.
TCCACTAATCAGGTGTATCATCTTCTTGTTCAAGATCACCAATGGCTGGGAGAGAAAGCTAACACTGTTTGGGGACTGCGGAAATCACTGTCATGGTGGCACAAAACGCTGATGGAGGGCTGGCAAAATAAGACACCTTTCAAATGCAAGGTTTTTCTTTGGCGGGTTATGATTGGTGGTCTTCCTCTGGCCTCGGCCCTTGCCAAGCGTCGCATCTCGAATGGCAATTGTTTCTTCTGTACCACACCGGCGGAATCGGCCCGACATCGTTTTCTCTCTTGCCCGCTCGCCAAGAATATCTGGTCACTCTTGTCGCACATTTGGCGCGCGGTGGTGGGCTCCTCGCTAACTCCTTTCGATTGGGTTTTTGTGCGCCCGAAGTTTTCCGCACCGCCACAGTTGCATGAGAAGATCTTATTTCACTTTTTCAGATATTGGGGATGCTGGCACATTTGGACCACGCGCAATGCTTTTCTCTTTGATTCGGCCTCTAATGTTCCCCGACATATTGCCAGGCTTAAAGGGCTCTTGCATTGGCAGCTGGATATCATCCGACACTCCGACCTGCTCCCTCGAGAGGATTTGCATCCGTGGCATATGGCAATTGCCTCTGGGTCGTTGCCATGATTGGTGTAACTTTTTCAGTGCATTACTACGGGGCTTCCCCACACGTTGGCCTAGGGCCCTCATGTATCTTGTAATCAGAAAAAAGAGAGAGAGAGAAAGAGAAAACCTCTTCACATGATGGCTTTGTGTCATCATGTATCTTGTAATCCAGTAATCTTGTATTTTTTTCGTAATTAATATAATTACCTTTTACGAAAAATATATATCTCTCTCTCTCTCTCTCTCTCTCTCTCTCTCTCTCTCTCTTTGTCCGTTCTATTCCATAAGAAGGATGAGCAACCCAAGATGGAGGCAGAGGAGGAGCAAGGGTGACCTCTAGAAAGCCACACAATGTTGAAGAAGCAAAATGCAATCCCAATCTATTGAACATGATAAGGACAAGACTTATGAATCACCTCAAGGAAGCTAAATGAAAAGTACACCCAGGAGATTCCTATCGAAAAGCACTCCTCAAAGTGGGCTGTCAAATGTTTTTGATGAAGGAACTAGTTGCCTTCTCTCAAACACACTTCCCATAACCCCTACTCAAACATGGTGCACTAGGAAGCTGTTGCCATGGGCTAGGAGAAGTCCACATTGACTGAAGAAACAAAAAGTGTCCCTCATCAAAGGCCGCACACAAGTAGATGAATCCTCCCATGCATGCCAATGAGGCGGCTTCTTGATCTAAAGAGATACCTTGGATGGACCACTAAGCACTTGAATTTCCATAGTGGAAGCATGCACACTTCCACCATCTATGCAGTTTCATGACTTCCCCACATGTAGTGCATGAAACTCCTCAACACAAATGAGTGTATCACGAGGTGCCTTGGCCAATGCATAATCCTCCACAAGAAGTAGACCAGCCATGAACCATGTGGGGTGAAGGATATTTCTGAGTCAGAGAAAGATGCCATGATGTTTTGCTGATCCAATGTCGGTAGTGCAAAAAGCACCTCACAAGAGAGCCTCTATGGTGAAAACTCCTCCATACCTCAAACGTCTCAAGTAGCTTGCATGAAATCAAATTGAAGAAATCCTAGCGCACAAGCTGAGAAGTCAATGGAAAATGCTGATGTTGATTACACCCCAAGTATGGGATGTAGACGGATGAAAATAAGGTACATGTGCTACGTGCCTTGACTAAGGTTTAAAAACTTATATGGGGTGCTTTAATCCGAAATAACCTTGGTTAGTACCATGAATGGTAGGAGGGTCTGTTGGCAGACAACATCCAAACCAACAATGTTGTGTGACAGGTGCATGATATCTTGTTGGTGAATGCAACACCGACCACTGGTGTCAAACACAACACTGACAACCAATGTGTCAAATGTGGCAGGCACCTGATGCCTTGCAGGTCCATGCAGCACTGACCAGCACAAACACAACTACTATAGCTTGCATTCACACGTCATTGCACAGTTTTGGAAATGTAACCACCAATATAACAAACCATATGCCACACACAATTGTGTTTGGACATGGTACATGCCAATTCAGCAATACGTGGATCTATGGCTCCCATGTGAGCTTTGATCCAAAGACTTGTGTTAAGACTCAACAGCAGTTCAATACAAGCAGAGTTTGGGTATTAACGCTAAAATTGCAAGCATGATCAAAACTCAAGTCTAGAAGCCAATTCAATGACTCCAGGTCAAATACACAGATCTTGGCAAGCAATAGCTTATGCACAACAAGAAAACACAAATCCGAAGCCAAAGCATATGGATGCATGAGAGCCACCAAGAACACTCACAACAAGCTCAAGCCTAGAGTGAAGTAGCAACAAAAAGTGAGTGAACAATGAGCGTAGCACAAATTCTGTGGGTTGTTGCAAAACAGGGTTGCCTTCAAATAGGGTACAACTGGAACATGCTAACCATGAGACGCATTTCAGTAGGCATGAAAGGTGAAACACGTTTCACTAATGAAACATTTTGGTATGCAATGTTTCACATATCTTTTTCATTCCAAGGGAAAAAAGCAATTTCTATAAAAAATCTGCGAAATATATGTACTTTGAATGTGGTATTTTGCCATTTCATGTGGCGTTTTACTTAGCACCTACCCAAGGGTGAAACGTTTCGTGCTGAAACACAATGTTTTGGACATGAAATGTTTCAAGGGTGAAACATTTCATGGTTACCTTGAACTGGAATGAGACTTGAGAGAGTTACATGGAGGAGAGCCGAGAGGACTCACGATGAGCATCTCCCGAGAAGAATCTCAAGAGCACTAATAAGAATAGCAAATGTATTTCCAACCTTATGTACCTTGAGACCCCAAGAGCTATTTTATTTTTGATACTTCTTAGTGTACATGTTAAAGCTGTACTTATTCATTTCTAGCTAAATCAAAGTTCTCATCTTCAACATTAACGAGCAGGGCCCAGCTAATGGAAATACTGGATAGTGGCAAGGAGAAGCCTGATGTGGGTATTCGCTTGCAGGTAAGCTTTCTGAATTTGCAATTGTAGATGCCATGCAAGAAAAATTCCTTTTTGAGCTGCATAACTTGTTCAAGAAAAACAGGCTCTGCAAAGAACTCTGGAGTTTGAAGAGGAGCTTGCAGAGCGTTTTGGAGAGGGCAGTGATGCAGCTGTAAACAAATATGATAGTGGTGATGAATCTGAAGGCAGCAGAGGTGTTGGAGAAGATGAACGTTCTGCATCAACAATAAGGAAGAAATATGAGAAACAACATGCAGAGAAATCTGGACAACAAGGAAGTGTTAGTACATAGTTTTGATGTGGTTTTCATTTCTGATTTGCTTCTGAAAGGTAAAAGGTGTTATTCAGTTCTGATTTTTTCTTGTCTGTTTTCATACTTTCAAACTGCATTCTCTCAGGGAGGTGAAGAAAAAAGTGGTAAAGATTTACCTGCTGCCCCTGTAAGATTTTCATTGCAAGATCATGTCAATATTCAAGCCAGAGGTGTAAAAATAAGCCTGTAGTTTGTTCCACCTAACAGAGTTTTGGTGATGAACCTCCAGTTGAGTTTTCGAGGAATTATTTCATCATGCTTTGAACCACATCTAACAGTATATGTTGAATTGGAGGAAAAAACATTGATGGAGAGTCTAGAAAAACTTGTACAGGTATGCCTACTAGTTCAAATCCATCTTACATAGTTTATTTTGATTCATGAGGAATGAATACCTTGACCATTTGCTTGGAATTTGTTTATACTAACTGTTAGGTGTACAGGAAGAGTCATGGGAAGCTGAAGAAGGGAGTCAAACAAATATTCTTTCAAGCAGCACTCAGGTTCTTACTCTACAAACCTTAGAAGAAAAGGTGGAGGTGCATAAACACATATACTTGGCTTGGTTCTATGAGAGAGAGAGAGAGAGAGAGAGAGAGAGAGAGAGAGAGAGAGAGAGAGAGAGAGAGATCTTGTGATCTTGTACTTTTTTTCGTAATCAATATAGTTACCCATTACGAAAAGAGTTGTTGATTCTTCCACGTCAATATGGTTTCATTAAGGGATGGAACATCACGCATAACATTTTGAATGTTCGAATGGGGATTGATTATGCCAACACCTATGGCCAGCAGGTTGTTATGATCTAGTTGGATATTGAAAAGTCTTTTGATCATGTTAGTTGGTCGTTCCTACAACAACTAATGTCCACCATGGGTTTTGGTCCTTGTATGACTTCTCTTATTGATACCATTTGTTGGGATGCTGTGGCACATATTGCGCTTAATTGGGGGGAGGCGGGGTCACAAATGAGATGGCCTTGTCCCATTCTGCTCATCAAGAATGCCCTCTTAGTCCTTTATTGTTTGCATTGGTCACTCACTCGATGCTCTCTTTATTGGATAGGCTGGTTGATGGTGGGGAGAGATCATTGGTTTGACTCTTCCTAGTAGTGCTCAACTTTTGGGTCGTTTTTTGCAGATGATTCCTTTATGTTTGTTAAGATTGACCAGACCAATGTAAATTAGGCAATGGCTATTTGGAATCTATTTGGTTTAGCTTTGGGGCTTCATATTAATGCTCATAAATTGACACTGATTTCTTGTATGGAGACTAATTTGCAAGTTTTGGGTTGGCAAGGAGCCATGGTTTATGCAACACTTGGGATATCCATTGGTATGGGTGTAGCTCCTCGGGACTTGCTTGGTTGGATGTTCTCTTGGATTCATGACAAGTTTATGTATTGGAAATCTTAGGACTGGCCTCTTAATGTGTAGCTCAATCCATCATGATTAGTACAGTCTCGTATTTTTTTTCCTTTTCTAGACCAAGGAGTCTCTCTTGGAATCGTAGCATCTGTGAGAGATGGAGAGAGGATCAAAGCTCAGCTCAAAGTGCAGTAGACATTGTGAGAGTGAAGCACGACATCCAATGCAATAGATTGAAAGAGTGTAATCTGAAAGTACAAGGTACATCCTTTAAACGTTAGGGTTGTAGGGGGTGTTCACACCCAAACATGATAAGTGCCCGTAAGTGTGAGACATAAGCACGTATGAAATAAGACAATAAGTCTGGTGAAAAAAACCTCTCGTACCAAGAGTAAAAAGTGCCCTAGTGTCCTATTGACACCAACACTCCTCTGTAAGCGTAGGCGTGAGTGAAAACCCAACAAACCCCCCTAGAGTGAATAGTGATCAAAAGTACAAGGATCATCCGCCATAAAAGTGTATAGACTAGCTTGCAATCCTGTAAGCCAAACTTCTCAAGAAGTTTACCAATGTATCTTGACTGCAATAAACCAATATCTCTAGTATCATGTATGAACTAAATGCCCAAGTAATAATGCAAAGACCCCAAGTTTGACATTTCAAAAGTTTGCTACAAATTTTGTTTGAATGCTGAAATCAGATTAGCATGTGTCCTTGTAAGCAAGAGAAACCCTTGGCTGAGCCAAAAGGCATCAATCTTTGCATACCAAGCTCTAGGAGCTTGTTTCAAACCATATAAAGCCTTTATCTTGCAAACCAAGTGTTCGTATCCCTCAATTGCAAACCAATGGGCCGTTGTACATATACTTTCTCATGAAGTTCCCCATGTAAAAATGCAGTTTTAATATCCAACTAATGCAGAGTCCATCCATAATGGGCAACCAAAGCAACAGTAGACCTGATGGTTGTCATTCGGGAAGTAGGAGCAAATGTCTCCTCATAGTTAATGCCTTTCTTTTGTGAATAGCCTTTAGCTTTAAGCCTTGCCTTATATTTGCCAATGGATCCATCTGCATTCCGTTTTAGCTTGTAGACCCATTTTGTTCCAGTGGCTTTCTTTTCAAAGGGCAAAGACACTAAATCTTATGTTTGATTCTTAGTGACAGAATCCAATTCAGCTTGCATTGCTGCTATCCAATGCACACTTTGTTGTGCATCCTTAAAACATTCAGGCTCCTCATCATCAAGTGTGCTTGCTGCCATAACAACTCCATGGTATGTGCAGTATAATGCATACGAGCTTGCCTTCTAGTACGACCAACCATGGGTGCATCGAGATGACTATCTTTCATAGTCTGTAAGTACCATCTAGGCATTTCTCTTGCCTCCTGACTGTGCATAAGCCCTTACTAAATTTTAGTTTCGACACTTTGCTGATTATTCAGATTAGCCAATGGCTGATTTTTTGCATTTTCTAGTGGAGCAGTTGTCTGAACATTGAGTTCACTTGTTGAAACTCCAGCTGAATCACCAAATGTAATGGGCAGCAACCCTTCAAATACATCACGGGCAGCTTGATATGTGTCTAAACCAGCAAGGGACAATTTTGATTTTTCATCAAATAGTACATCTCTACTGACAAACATCTTTTTAGAGACAAGATCATAGAGTTTGTAGCCTTTGCTCTCACTACTATATCCCACAAAAATGCATTTGACAGCCTTGTTATCCAACTTTTTCCTGAGTACCTGGGGAATGTGTGCATATGCAAGATTCCCAAAGGTACGAAAGTGTCCAACAGAAGGTTTCCGGCTATTCCAAGCCTCAAAAGAAGAGGTAATCTATCTAGCATTTGTGTACGCTGTAAGACATCAAGCTACCAAAGTTTACATGCCCCATGTGAGCATGCCATAATGTTGCTTGTATCATAGCAAGAGTAAGAGTTGATGTCAAGTACGCTAACCGATCAACTGAAAGAGCATCCAACTCATATAACCTTGACATAAAGTGCTAGTCAAGAACAAAGTCATGTGTTCTTTGTCTCTCACCATGCATCTGTCATCATCAAATGTGACCTGCAATCCACAACGCGCCAAACAACAAATAGAGAGCAGATTCTTATTTAAACTTGGCACAAACAAAGCATCATGTAGGCAGAAAATAGAGCCATCAATGACTGTGAGCACAATCTCCCCAATACCTCTAATAGGGTGTGATGCATTATTGGCACACTGTACAGACTTGCCAACTGGAGTAGCACCAATAGACGCAAATAAATCTCTACGACATGTGATGTGTCTAGAAGCACCACTATCAAAAAACCAAATGCCTGCATCCTAAGTAGAGCTAAGTGCTCGATCAGCCCAAGAAGTGTCATAACTGCATGTGTAAAAGCAATAGTCCCTCTCTGCAACAAAGGATGCATACTCAGTAGCAGTGGAAGGAGTATCAGAAACAGACATTCCTGACTGCTTTTTCTTCTCCTTGGCGATGCGCTTTCTACACTCAATGATATAGTGGCCTGACTTCTTGCAATAATGGCATTTGCCCTTCTTGGCTTGCGTGCCCTCTTGTTTTTTACTTCCGTGTGAGGTGCCTAAAGTCCTAGAGCTCTGCGAAGCATTCTTTACTTGGCTGCCTTTGCACTTCTGTCTAGCCATAAAAGCCTACTAGGAGGCTATGATATCCACACCCTATTTTTTCTTGTTTGCTATTCCTTTAGAGGCAAACTGACTAACTGAAGAAAGGAAATAGGTTGTGAGGCTATCCTGATTGTGAGGTTTAGGGTAGTGTGGAATGCCAAGTACGAAGGAGGTAATGAGTTCAATGTAGTAGATATCAGCTGTGCATTTGAATAGTATTCATCAACATTCATAAGTTGCTCATGCAAGTCTTAAATTTTGTTCAAGTGATCTTGCATAGAATCACCCTCATCCATCTTCAATGTCTCTAGCTCTTTCTTTAAGAAAGAGATGTGAGTCTCATTCTTACTAGCAAACATCTACTTCAAAGTTAGCCGAGCTTCTCGTGAAGAAGCTGCAGAATGAATGTGAGGGATGATGGACCGCTGAACTGCCAATGCAATCAGTGACAAAGCGTGCGCATCCCGTGTATCCCATGCTTTTTAAGCTGTTGATCTTTGGGGAAGTGGCTGAAGTGGAGTAGGCTGAACACGCTGAGGTACCCGTTGTCCACGTCCTCCTGGAGGAGTAGTAAGTTGGAGCCACAACTTCGGGCCTAACTTCTTCTCCACTAACATAGTTCCAAAGATTTTCCGCAACAAGCACATTCTTTATCATGAAGGACCAAAGTGAGTAGTTACCATCCAATTTGTCTTCCTTGGATACATAGGTAAAGACATCATCTCCCTGATTTGCCATGATTATCAATGTCAAAAGAAGCAAAAGAGCAATGTCCAAGCTGGACCAACCTGGAAATCTCAAAATTTCTAGAAATTACAGCAAATAGCTTGTTGCAATTAGTACACTGAGGTACACTCTGTCAAAACTGTCTGTAATGCACAGAGTCCAAGGTGCATTCAATGTTAAGCAACATTGTATGAGCAAAAACCCGAAATTTTATTACCCCAAAATTGTCCAGAACAGTCTATCTCTAACTGAGACTGTAGTACATGTGTCAATGTCTTCAAAAAACTTAAAAGCCCCAAAATTTCTGATAAATTTCACAAGAAATTTGCATAACCTGTGTCCCAAACACGTATCCAGATCGCTGTCCGTGCCTGGGCAAAAGTCCCGTTTCCAGAGATGAATGTGGAATAAAAAAGTAATATTTTTTCTAAAAGAAAAGAAAAGTACTTTGTATAGTAACTAATGGCGAGAGGAGCTGGTCTCAGTCCAGCTGAGCTGGTGGTGGGCTTGTGTAGACAGGCGAAGGGCAGCCCAGTCAGGCGGCACTGCGGGCGCAGGGTGCCAGGGAATAGGAGACCGGCTGCGCAGGCAGATTGGGGGGGTGCAGAGGGCATGAAGACGGCAGGGACCAGGCGGCTGTGCAGGGACAGATGGTAGCACTTCCAGGCGAGCTGGCGGGCTCCCCGGCAGACAGGCGGCACAGGACCACTGGGCGTATGGGCAGGCTGGCAGGCAGGGTGGGCAGGACTATTGGCGGTGGCTGGGAGGCTCCAGAAAGAGCACCACAGGGCGGCACTCTGCAGGCGCTGAGAGTAGAGCAAGTGGAGCTGGAGACCTCTGGAGCTCGCAGGCATTCCTAAATGCGGAACAGAGTTGAATTGATTCAGTAATAACAATCCTGCCCCCCCGGTGAAGATATGCTAGGTTTTGCACTAAGAAAACACAAAATGTACTAACATGACAAAAACGCTAAGAAAACAGAGAATGTATGAACATGACCAAAACACAAACTTAGACAATAACGCAAAACACAAAAACATAAACACAGATAAAGGAAGAAAGAGAACTTTGAAGTGAATGAATCAATGCTGTAAATGAAGGAAAGAGTGTATAGAATGCTCAAAGGCAAAGCAATGGATGTTGTTGGAGTGTGATGTCCACCATTGGAGACAAACCTTGAGTGCTATAACCATAGTTGGAGCTGAAAGAGTCTTGAATGTGGAAGAGCAACAGGTTAGTCATGAAAATGCAACATTTTGGAGGATGTATGGGCATACACTACCATAGATGCAGTCTGGGGACAGCAAACACAGTAGTTCTGGGGCAGTAAATGCATTTGGGAGGAGCTGGAAAGTGTTGCTAGCAGTAGTGGACAAGTGCTAGTGGAGGGGCTAGAGTGGATGATGGCTGTACAATAGACGGTGATGGGCTGTAGGGAAGAAACGGGGTGCCAATAGCAGCAGAGAGGGTGAGGACTGATGTAACCTACAAAACAAGGATAAGCTAAATGGTGGGTAGCTTTTCTATTTATAAATGCAAAAGGATCCTCCCAAATTCTCAACAACCATCTTGATCCTGTGTGTCTATTGAGTTCAAGGGTGCCTCTTGCACACTCGTCCCTTTGTTCTTGTTGAATCCATTGTAACTAGTTTGTATATGATGACCTAAAGCCACCCTCAAGTTTGTAACTCTATTATTGTGTACTTTTTTCGTAATTAAGATAAACAACCCCTTACGACGTGTGGGAAAGAGAGAGAGAGAGAGAGAGAGAGAGAGAGAGAGGGGAGGGAGATCCATTTAACTTGGCTCTACGCTAGCCCTGTGCGTTGTATAGAGAAGGGGGACGCTTGGAACTTTCAACTTGTCCTACCGCTTTGCTTACCTTGATGCTACACGAGGTTTCACCAAAAGGAGCCTCTTGCCCGTCTTGTCTACCTAGGGGGACTTGCGCGCTGCGAGCCTCCTGTCTTTTCTTCTCATCCTACTTGTGGCATGTTGCCTACTGGGTGCAGGATTTGTACGCCTGCAGCAGCTCCTGTCTGCAGTGTCAACACAATATGAGCTGTTGATAGCTCCTTGGCCTCCGTGGAAGGTTCAAACAAGGCTCAAATGGATCAGACCCTGATGTTTTGGGTCTAGACATGGACCTAGAAGAAGATGCAGTGAAAGAAGAGATGGTATCCTACACCAATGAGACGACTCTAATCTCTCCTGAGGTTCAGCCATCTGTCAAAGGCAGCACGCAGTTTCATGAACAATTTCCTACTGTCCCTGGGGCCCTTGGTCCGGGTGATTCTCCGTTGCGTTCCTATGCCCAAGTGGCTTCTCCTTTGCATAATTTGCAAGAACCAAATTGAGTGCAGTTGCTTGAGTTTGCCAATCCTCTATTGGAGTATGTTGAGCACAATCCTTGAGCTATTCCTCCTTGTGTGGAGGAAGAGATTTTGGATATGCAGGTGAATACTCGACAGGTTCTTCGCTCCTTTTTTGCTTTCCATGAGTGAGGTGTCATTCTTTTCTTCATCAATTGGATACTTGTCCTCACCCACATGCATTAGTAGTTGACATCTCTTCTTCAAGCTGATTATGTGGAGGAGACTTTTACTGGCCCATGTCGTTTCTATGAGGTCGTGCTCTGTTCTTCTTCTGCACGAGATTTTCTTATTGCCCAACAGCCCCTTTTCTTTGAGAAATAGTTGGTGCACATTGTTTTGTGGTGTTCCATGGAAGATCTCCAATGTGTGCTCAAGCAGGCATGTTCAGTGTGGGTGGAAGTTGAGCTTTGCCCAACGGTTTATTGGGCACTTCTCAAGGATGCTATGGCTGTAGTGGGTCAGTTGTTGGTGCCCCGTAGCCTAAATGCAAGCAACAAAAATCATATGTGCATACTATGGGACACAACCAGAAAGAGATCCAACTGGTTGCGCCTCAATTGCAGTCGCATGAGGTCTCTTTGGTTTTGGCTCAAGTGGGGTACCCTTGTTGGTCACTGTTTCACCTCCAGTCCATGGGTCACTTTGCAGTAGAATGCCCTAATCACAAAGTACCCTGATGGATCAGCCCATGGATAAAGATGAAAGTGCAACTCCCCATTTGCCGAGTAGTAGATTGTTCAACCTAGCCAATCTTAGGTCAGGCAGCTGACTCCTTTGTCTGTCCCAGAGATAGAAGGATGTATAGAAGCTCAATGGAAAGGTAAAGTGAAGGAGGCCCCTGTGCCCATGGTTCCTCCTAATCCTTGTCCATCGTAGGATCACCTTTGAAATTATTCGCATCGCCGAGACAATTCTTTTGATACACCTACTGTTCGAGTTCCTATTGCCCCCAAGGATCCACAGTGCCCCCAAGAGCAACAGCCACTGCATTGTGCTTGTGATCCTCTAGCCTAGTTGGCTTTTGATGTTGCTGGTCAAGTCACCCTGCTCTACTTCCTACTTGTCGATGGACCTTCCTCCTCATGGGTCAAACATCAAAGGTCCAATCCCTTCGCGGTGCTAGGAGACTTCTCTAAAGATGGAGTAGTGGAGATGTTTGTAGCAAAGGCCCAAGCTCATGCAGCTAAATCCTATCAATACCCTGATCCTTTTTGTTTGTCTAGTCCCGGTGTGCCTGTTGCACTCTCGTCCTTCTGCACTTTCTGAATCCATTGTATTTGGTTCAAATATTATGGCCTAGAGCCCCCTTGTACTCTATAATCTTGTTATCTTGTGCTTTTTTGGTAATTAATATAATTATCCATTATGTGAGAGAGAGAGAGAGAGAGAGAGAGAGAGAGAGAGAGAGAAAGAGAGAGAGAGAGAGAGAGAGAGAGAGAGAGAGAGAGAGAGAGAGAGAGAGAGAGAGAGAGAGAGAGTCGTATGTGTATCGACTTTTATAAGTCCTTGTTGGGTCCGCAAGGGAATTCTTCTAATACTGTCCTCTCTACTCGCCAATATATTTGCGAGTTGATAAGCAACTAGGTCAAATCAAAATGGGTGGACTTAATGGAGACGGCTATTTCAAAAGATGAAGTGGAAGAAGTGTTATCCCACCTACCCTGAAGGAAAAGCCTTGGCTGGGATGGGCTTCCTAATGAGCTGTTTTCAGCTAATATGCAGCAGCTTAAAGACCCATTGACTCACCTGTGTCAACAAGTGTGGAACTCTAGTATCATGCCATTTGATTGGAAGATTGCTGTCATTCGGTTGTTGCCTAAGGGTCCCTCCCCAATCTCTTTGAAACAATGAAGACCTAATTTTGTTATGGGTTCGTTATATAAAATCTTCTCCAAAATCATTGCCAACAGATTGCAGAAAGTTTTTCCACACGTGGTTCATCCACGTCAATATGGTTTCATTAAAGGTCGGAATATCATGCATAACATCTTGAATGTTCAACTGAGAATTGACTATGCTAAAGTTTTAGGACAGCAAGTAGTAATACTTCAGCTCGATATTGAGAAGGCATTTGATCATGTTAGTTGGCCTTTTTTGCAGCAATTATTGTCTACAATGGGATTTGGCCCTCGCATGGTTTCTCTGGTTGACACTTGGTCAGGCAGCTATGGCTTAATTTAGGGATCATGGAAGAAATTGCCTTATCTCGATCTCTTAGGCAAGGCTGCCCTCTCAACCCTTCGCTGTTTGCTTTGGTCACTCACCCGATGCTCTCATTGTTGGATAAGTTGGCTGATCAAGGCGAGATAGTTGGCTTGACTCTTCCCAATGGTACTCAACTTGTGGGTCAATCTTTGGCAGATGATTCTTTTATGTTCCTTAAGGCTGATAGCACTAATTTTAATCGGGCAATGGTGGCATGGAATCTTTTTGCTTTGGCATCTGGTCTTCATATTAATACGCAGAAATCTACTCTTCTCTCCTATACGAAGACTGATGTGGAGTCCTTGGGCTAGCATGGACTTGCGATTCCAAAAGGAAATATAACGGAACACTTGGGATATCCTATTGGTGTGGAGGTAGCACCCCGGGCCTTACTGGATTGGATGGCCTCTTGGATTCATGACAGGTTCATGTACTGGAAATCTCAAGCCGGGCCTTTACATGTCAGACAGAAAGTTGGTCAAAGTATTATGATCAGTATGATATCGCTCTTTTTGCCATTGCTTCCTTGGACTAAGAAGTCCCTTTTGGAACTTGTTCAGCCTGTTAGGTTTATGTTGTGGAAAAAGAAGGGGAATCGGTTGGGTCAGGTTTGGATTTCGTGGCATCATGTGACTACGCCTAAACGAATGGGGGGAGCAGCCTTTTTGGATGTTCATTTGCATATGAAAGCTTAGAGGTTGGCCCTTTTGCAAGCATTATGTGAACAGAGTCATCCTTGGTCGGACATTGCAAAATTTATCATTGAAAAGACTGGCATCTCTCACGGTAATACGGTTATTCGTGCGTCTTGGTGGTATGTGCTCAGCTCCTCGACAGTCTTTTCTCCTTTCTCATTTGATTGCATCCTGACAGGAGCTCTTACGTTTTTTAGTTTGGCGCCCTCCTGAGATTCACAAGGAGGCGAATTCACTGCAAGGAGAGGTCTTAGCCTCCTCCAGGTTGTTGGAGTGGCCGGACAAAGGATTGGCTCGTTTAGGGTTGCAAATAATTTTTGATGGTGTTATTCCTGGGCAGTCTTGTCTTTACTCTTTTCGGCATATTCATCAACACTTTCGGGTACGCCGTGGATATTGTGATATCTGGTCATCCATATAGGTCAATCTTCAAAGGTTTTCTCCTTTACCAGTGCTACGGCCATTGTATCCATGGCGTGACCGGAAGTTTGTGATTCTGGATGATTTCGAGAAGAGGTCTGCTAACCAGATGTAGCATCAGATGCTGGAGGCCAAGAGATGGGTCACTATAAAGGTGAATAAATTATGGCATACTCGGGACGGCAAAAAGAAGTGGCAGGAAGGATTCCTTCAGCTCTGGAATTCTAAGGTTCCCTATTAGGGAAAAGTCTTCTTGTGGAGACTTCTGATTGGTGTTCTTCCAATTGGAGAGGTGATGCGTACTCGAAAGATCTTTGCTGGTCATTGTGTATTTTGCATTACATGTGATGAAACATTGCTTCATCTTTTTGCCTCTTGTCCAATTGCGCGACAAATTTGGTGTTTTATTTCTCGCGTGTGGCTCTTAGCGACTCAGCTCCGGATAACAGCCTGGTCATGGATTATGGAAAAGCTGCCATCCATGCCTTCTTTGCATTCTGATTATTCCCGCATGTTCCAATTCCTTACATGGACTGCCTTGTGGCATATTTGGCATACTTGGAATGCCTTTATTTTGGATTCAGTCTCGGGCATCCATGGTCATGTGGCCCGTATTCGAGGTTTAGTGCTATTGCAGATTTCTTCTATGATATCAGCTGACCTGGTTCTCCCTGAAATTGCTTCTCACTGGCTGGTCATTGTTGGCTCTACACTAGCAGCGTGATTTTCTCTTTGTGATATAGTCCTAATAGTCTTTCGTCACTTTCTTTGAGGACCTTGATGGTCTGATGCCTCAGAATGTACAGAGAGAGAGAGAGTGAGAGTTTCTCTGATGACCTGATGGTCTGATGTAACAGAAAGTAAGAGATATAGAGAGAATGCTGACCTGATGGTCTGATGTAAATATTTACTACTTAATTCAATTATATTCACGAAAAAAAAAGAGAGAGAGTCGATGAGATGGGATGAACATAGTGATGGTGAATCTGCCTTCCTCTCTCCTGGCGTGTTTCTTTGACCTGCATGCTGCCTGAAATCTCTTCTCAGGTCTGTGTAAGGTCTGTCCTGCCCTGCATGCAGACACAATTCAACACAGAGAGAGAGAGAGAGGTATATTTACGGAGCCTGATTTGCAGTCCTTAGGCTGGCAAGGACGGGTGGTCTCCCGTGGCTCCATTGTCAGGCATCTTGGATACCCATTGGGGGTGGATGTACGGCCAAAAGCCCTGCTGGAGTGGATTTCACAAAAATTGGCAGCAAAGTTTATGTATTGGAAGTCGCAAGCGTGGCCATTCCATGTCCGCCTCAAAGTGGCCCAGACAATCATGCTTCCAATGCTAACGTATTTCCTGCCATTGTTGCCATGGACTCCTACTACTTTGAAGGCCCTCACTCATCCCATCCGTTTCATGCTATGGAAGAAGGACTCACTGCAGGCCGGCATTTCCTGGATTTCTTGGTCACACGCATGTACCCCTAAGCGCATGGGTGGCGGAGCGATTTTGGATGCACACACTCATATGTTAGCTCTCCGTTGGTCCCTTTTTCGTGCCATGTGTGTGGATCACCACCCTTGGTCCATTATAGCCCGTTATTTTCTTGAGGACAGCGGGCTCCGCCATGGCAACACACGGCTTCGGGCCTCCTGGTGGCATGTCCTTAATGCTGACTCTCGTGTTTCCAGTCCCTCTTCCTCTTTGTTACTGCACTTGGTCGCCTCTTGGAAAGTGGTGCTCCAAAAGGCCCGCTGGCACCCAGTGGGGGACCGCTTGCAGACTAACTCCTTTCAGCTGGAATTGTTGGCAGTATCGAGACTCCTTTCATGGGAAGATAAACATCAACTCAGACCAAGATTTAATCGCATGGCCCGTTTAGGTGTGATGTCGGTTGCGGATGCTACCCTTGCTACTCGCAATATCCTCGTCTCATTTCGGACTGCTTGGCGCCTCTTTAAGATCCCGCGTGGATACCGTGATTTGTGGGAGCAGCTTTCGTCGAAGCTTCAGGGTCGGCAACCCTTTCCTGCCTTGACGGTGGATCGCCCTTGGCAGGACTGGGATCTTGCAGGTCGCCTGAGTCTGGAAAAGGCCTCCACTAATCAGGTGTATCATCTTCTTGTTCAAGATCACCAATGGCTGGGAGAGAAAGCTAACACTGTTTGGGGACTGCGGAAATCGTTGTCATGGTGGCACAAAACGCTGATGGAGGGCTGGCAAAATAAGACACCTTTCAAATGCAAGGTTTTTCTTTGGCGGGTTATGATTGGTGGTCTTCCTCTGGCCTCGGCCCTTGCCAAGCGTCGCATCTCGAATGGCAATTGTTTCTTCTGTACCACACCGGCGGAATCGGCCCGACATCGTTTTCTCTCTTGCCCGCTCGCCAAGAATATCTGGTCACTCTTGTCGCACATTTGGCGCGCGGTGGTGGGCTCCTCGCTAACTCCTTTCGATTGGGTTTTTGTGCGCCCGAAGTTTTCCGCACCGCCACAGTTGCATGAGAAGATCTTATTTCACTTTTTCAGATATTGGGGATGCTGGCACATTTGGACCACGCGCAATGCTTTTCTCTTTGATTCGGCCTCTAATGTTCCCCGACATATTGCCAGGCTTAAAGGGCTCTTGCATTGGCAGCTGGATATCATCCGACACTCCGACCTGCTCCCTCGAGAGGATTTGCATCCGTGGCATATGGCAATTGCCTCTGGGTCGTTGCCATGATTGGTGTAACTTTTTCAGTGCATTACTACGGGGCTTCCCCACACGTTGGCCTAGGGCCTTCGTGTATCTTGTAATCAGAAAAAAGAGAGAGAGAGAAAGAGAAAACCTCTTCACATGATGGCTTTGTGTCATCATGTATCTTGTAATCCAGTAATCTTGTATTTTTTTCGTAATTAATATAATTACCTTTTACGAAAAAAAGAGAGAGGTATATTGTGGCAGCCTGTTTTCTGGTTTCTGGTGCCATCCACCAAGTGCTCATAATCTGTATTCAGGTTGCGTGGACCGGGGGACCCACAATTCTGCCCATCTACTGTTCTGTGCAGAACGCTGGCTTGCTCCTGCAGGGTGACGCAGATATACCGAGATAAAGGGAGCATGAGAGCTACTGAGAGAGACAAAAAATTAAGGAGACCTGCTATGAACTCTTCTGTGATCCTGCAGCAGACCATAACAACCACAACCTTGAAGTCATGTACGCAGTTCTGCAATAAAAAAAACACATCTTCAAAAATCCTGCACATCAGGCAATTGTGCAGTTTGGCAGTCCAGTAAGGGGTGAATCCTTGTTAATGTTCACCCACACACACAGAGAGAGAGAGAGAGAGAGAGAGAGAGAGAGAGAGAGAGAGAGAGAGAGAGAGGGGTAGGATGTTTGAGCTTAACGCGGCCTGCATAGACAAGATGGTTTATGATTTGGGGCCAGATTCTGAGGTGGAAGATGTGATGGTCCCATGCATTGAGGAGATGGCCGAGGAAATGGCTCCATGATTTGATGTGCAGCCTAGGGTGAAACACAGCAAACATGATGCATATGCTTCAATGATGATTGCTGAGAATCCTACTTTTTGGGAATCTTTGCTGCACTTGTATGAACATGCGGCTAATCACTTTGATGATTCCCTACATTTGGAGTGGGAACATTTGGTAGAGTTTGCTAACTCTTTACTAGGGGAATATGTTCAACACAATCATAGCAATCATCCAAGTTGTGATGAACAAGACATTGTGGATGTGTATGTTGATACAAAAAAAACATAGTTGCCTTTGTACATCGTATGGTACTGATCGTACATATGGTATGTTTCTGTACAAATTCTTATGTTCAAACTACTTGCTTTTGGCCACCACGCTTGGTGCGTTCCTGTGTATCATAAACATGTCCTTTGTGCACATTTCAGCCCTGTGTCATCATGCATGGCACTTTAGTAGGGTGGGAAGCCTCCGCTCCACACACACCAAAAAAAGAAGCTATGTACTCCTCCCCCAGTCCCCTTGAATTCCATCCCTCTTTGATTATTTGACCCCTCTTTGATCGTTTGATTGCTCTTTGACTATTTGACCCTTCTTGGATCCCTCTTTTGTCCCACATTCTTCTCTCATCTACAAAAGGTACTTCTCCCCTCCATGCTTCCACACCAATTCAGGAAGCATTTGCCATTCTCATCTCCCTCTCTTGGATCTTGAATCTTGGTGGTGATTTGTGAAGCCTTCACTCTCTCCTCTTTCCCATGTCCTATCAAGGCTCAAGGCTCAAGGCTCAAGGCTCAAGCTTGTCCCATCCCCCCTCTTACTCTCTCTCAACTTTACCCAATTCTCTCCCTCTCTTTTAACTTTCAAGAGTCAAGGCTCAAGCATCTCTCTCTCCCTCTCTCACTTACTCTCCCGCGGGCCTCTTCATTCCGACATTGGCATCGTGACTCATGAGAAGCACGAGGCCTCCAATTTGCATGCCATCTATGTGGAGAGAGACACAAAAAAGACGTGTAAGTATTGCAGGAAGTGCTACACAAGTGGCGAGACCTGGCTTCTCCAACATCTTTCCATGATAGGGGGCAAGTTGCTACATGCAAGGAAATTTCTCAAAACGTCGTAGACAAGATTCTAGCCAAGATGAGAGGGGGATCCACTAGAGGAGGAGGAAGTGGTGTATTGGTACCAACTCCTATGTCTACTAATGAGGAAGCATTGAATGTGGACATATCAAAGCATTGGTGGTAGGGGCTTCACATCCGCATGTGGCTCGAGCAAAAGACAAAGAGTAGACGCTCATACAACACTGGAGAGGCAATTATCTCTATCTCAAGCTCCTGGTCATGTGCGTGGATCAATTTTATTTCTAAGAGAAAGGCAATGATTGGCCAATGTTGAAATTTCACGAATGGTGATTGAGTGCAATCTTGCATGCAATGTCCTAAAGCAAGAGCAATGGAAGAAGATGGTAAAAGCCTTTGCCAATGTGGGTCCATGTGAAGGATGGATTAGTGTCACATTCTATGACATGAGGATGAAAAAGGTTGATGAAGAGGAGAGGATTGATAGAGCCCTTGATCCCATTCGAACCACATGGACAAAAAATGGATGCTTCATTCTCATCGATGGATCGAGTGATCGTAAGAAACTAGGTATCATCAACATACTCTTCTCATATCCACTTGGTACTTACTTTTTGTAGGCTATAGACACTAGCAAGAGAGGGAGGAAAACAACGAGCGCATTCATCTACCGCAACATTCGGCAAGCTATCATTGAGGTATACATTGTCTTTTAAATTTATTTTACTTTCTTTTATTATTCATAATTATCTGTCTCCCTAATCTCTCTAATATCTACCTGGATTCTCTTCTGCTCCCAAGCCTCTATTTCTCTTGATTCTTGAAAGTTGAATCTTTCCAGGCTCATCTCTCTGTTTCTCTCTCTACTTCTAAGTTCTATAATTTGTGGTTGTAGGTGGACCCCTCAAATGTGGTGCTATTTTAGTCACAAAACTTTGGATACATGCTAAAGACCCTTCAGCTCTTAGCCATGAGAGTCCTTGCTGGCATTTGCTCTTAGGTGGCATATGAGAGAAACTGGAGTGGGTATTCTTTCATTCACACAAAGATTTGCAATTAGCTTAGCACATAATAGTTAGAGTAGCCAGTCTATTGCCCCACTTATGCATGATGAGGGCTATGATGAGCTGGTAAACACTTTATTATACAGTTAAATTTTTTTTCTTGTAAACTTTAAAATTTATACTTCACAATTTAGACTTTAGCATTTACAATCTTATGTGCATTGTGTAGATGAATGGTAATACATTCAAGTTGATGGGTGACACTTTTTTGAGTGTATATCAGGAGGTGGATGAGGAGGAGATAATCTTTGTAGAGCTCTATATAGAGCTTATAGTAGCATAAACTCGTGACAATTGTAGTCAATGTGCTCGTGGGTGAGGAGTTCGAGTAGGTGGCAGCAAGGGCATGGTCATTCAACGCCCACCAACATCAAGGAGGGGTGGGTTGAGTGACTTGTAGACATATGTAAGGCGGGCCTCTAGTAGCTCCCATCTCATGTCTCATGATGACATCCCCCCTTGTCTATACAATTGATGTCGAGGGAGCCACCATTGGATGATGATTGTAACCTCATCAGTGAGGATGAGTATGAGAGTATCTCATCATCTGATACTAAGAAGTCATCTTCAGACACTCTTGATGAGTACTCAGATGGTTTTGATGATGATGACAATGATGATGATGATGATGATGATAGTGATGCCTCATCATATTCATAGGTCTCTCTCTTTTTTGTATCTACTATCATTTTATCCAATGTGCTACTCTAGTTGTATCGTATGTTGGGCGCAATGCATGCAACCATGAGGGCCACCCTCATGTATTCATCTTATTTTGTAATGAAATGGCTATTGTCACTTTAAACATGTATTCTATCATTTAATTACTCATAGCTTTAAAAGAATCAAGTTATTTCTTTTGCGTACTAATATTGTACCGTACCTTGTAAAATCATAAGGTATCATTTAGTACCATATTTTATGGTACTCTACCATATCATATCTTTCATACTTGACAACTATGTAGAAAGTTCTTGGACCATCCTTTGCTTTTTATGATCGTGGTGATACCTTGGATTGGTCGGTGGTTGACTTTCATTTTGAGGCGTGATTGTGTTGAAGAGTTTTTTGTGGGGCCTAGGGGCTTCTATGAGGTTGTGCTTACATCAACCATGAATAGAGACGACCTTTTGGGCAGGCTGCCCCTCTTCTTTGATAGACGGTGCATGTGGAGCCATGGAGACCCATGGTTGATTTTCAACGCTTAATTGAACAAGAATATATGGTGTGGTTTGAGATGGAAAGTATTTATTGGCCTTTGCTAAGGGATGCAATGGCAGCTGTTTGTACAATTTTGGTGCCTCCAAGTATGACGATAGGTAACAAAATCGACTGTGCATGTTGTGGGATACCTCTTGGAAAAGGCCTAATTGGTTGTCTTGATTGTACTGGTATGCATCCACTATGGTTTAGACTTAAGTGGGGTACCTTTGTAGGCCACTATTTCTCTTGTGGCAAGCTTGGTCACTTCATGGCGGAGTGTCTAGGAAAAAAAGGATGTTGCTACTACTCATACTTTGGATATTGATGTGATGCTTGATGCACTTGCCATTGGGGAACAAGCTCTGCAAAAGGATTCGGTTTAGGAGAAGTAACCGGTGCTATCTTTAGATCCAAATGATTCCAGATGGGTTGATGTCCAAAATAGAAAGGGCTAGAATGTTGAAGTTCAGGAGTTGATGGGTCCTTTGTCAAAAGCTCCTAGGATTCCTTTTGTACATATGTACGTAGAAAGGATAGATCTCTTGATGTGTTGAATCTGCCTATGATGGATCCTTCTAGTTCAAAGTAGTCAACAAAACTAAGATTCCGTTTTTAGTGTTCTTGAGATGGTTCCGAGGACCCATCCACGCTTAAGATCTTGATTATTCTGGATGGGTTGATGTCCAGAATAGAGATGCAAGAAGGTTGAAGTTGAGCAATTGATGGGCCCTTCGTCAAGCTCCTAGGATTCCTTTTGTACATATGTACGTAGAAAGGATAGATCTTTTGATGTGTTGAATTTGCCTATTATGGATCCTTCTACTTCAAAGTAGCCTGCATAGCTGAGATGGCGTGTTGAGCGTTCTTGGGATCCTTCTAGGGACCCACCCATGCGCCTTGCTTTTGATTGTAAAGGCAAGGTTGTCACCTGGTGGGAAGATATTCTCATTTAGGGCCAAAGAATGGAATTAGCCCTTCTCTTCGAAATCTACTCACTTGGGATAGAATACTTTTGCGGTTTTGGTTGATTTCTTGGATGATGGCATCTTAGAGGCATTGGTAGAAAAATTTCAAGCGAGGCATGAGTAGCCTTGTCCATGATTTTTTTGGTTTCACATATGTGGATTGCGACTTGGAATGTTCATGGAATTTGTTCCTGCAGTCAACGACATGACATGTGGTGTATTTTGCATGAGAATAGTTGGAATGTGCTGTGTGTTGTTGAATACAAAAGTCATGATGCTGGTCCTATTTTGGATTTTCATGCATTCTGTCTCTTTTATGTTGGTTGCAAAGCAACGCACTACTCGGGTGTCCTGTTGGTGATAAATGAGAATTCTAGCTAGTAGTGCTTGTTAAGAATGACGTTCATGGACGATTTTTTGTGGTTGAAATCGTTTTTGAAGGGCAGGTTTTAGAGCTGGTTGGCCTTTATGTGTCTAATGATGCATTGCAACGTCAGGCGTTGTGGAGCCCTCTTTAGGATTCTCTGTCCTTGGGTAGACCGGATTTACTTATGGGTGATTTTAACATGTGCGTGGACTCTTCCTAGTCTACGGAACACTCCTTGATGGACAACCCAGAAGGCCCGGCTTGGAATGCTTTTGCGAGGGATGTTCTCAAACAAGATCTTTGGCCATGGCTTTCTCCATCGGCTTCATGGTTTACATTTCATTCAGCCCAATACTTGGCCACTGGTCTTGCTTGTACCATATTTATGCTATGCATGAGGATTTTTTTCTTCTAGAAATCTTGGAAATGTGGGTGTTGTAGCAATATGTCTTATCCGATCATTTCCCTTTGCAATTTGATATGATTAGACAGCTTGTGGATGCATTTGGGAGTTTCTTGGGCAGGCTACCCTTGCAATTTACCTCTTCCTTTTTGAGTCATGCTGCTTTCAAGGGGTACACTAGTGAACTGCTTGAAAGGTTTCCATGCAATTGTCAATATTTCAAAGGTCAGGGTGTGGAGTGCCGCAAAGCTTGGGCTCTGCCAGTATTTCAGAGGTCAGGGTGTGGAGTGCAAAGAACTCGGGATTTATTGTAGAGACCTGGGGATTTATTGTAGAGACCTGGGGATTCACTGTACGCAGATGCGTGGTCCTCAGCTGACTGCTGTCCAGCCCTACAATTGAGGAAAAGACCATCAAGACCATCACTACAAGTGCATCAAGAAGTGAAGGAGATGGCTGGCCTGAACACAATCTTCATTGACCAAGTAGTGGTAGCCATGGATATCTATGGATCTGTCCCTCAGAAAAGAACCTATAATGTATGCCTTAAATAGGAAAAGTAGAGGTGCCAAGGTACAGTGGCCTTTTGAATGCTGAGTTTGTCAGTTCTAGAATCACCCTTGAGCATAGTTGCCAAGGGGTGTTGAAATGGGAGGTATGAAATGGGTTTCATAGGTTTCATATGAGTTCCACAAATTGTTAGAAATGGGTCCCATTCCATATGTAAAAAAGATGGAAGTTTTATATACATGTACTGTATGACTCACGTGACGTAGAAAACATAGATTGACATTATTCATTATTCTATACAATGCAATTATTATTTGCATGCACCATGGTCCATACCCATGCCCAACATCAACTTTAGCTGTGAAAGGAGCCATCAATATATATGTAAGTCAATGCCAATATTCATGTCGACATGTTAAGTAAATCCATGATAAATGATGATTACAAAAGTCCCGAGATATTTGGGGTATGGAATTTATGAAAGTTTAAAATAGGTGTTTTATATGTTGATGAAACACTTACGTATGAAATGAGTTTCCTAACCTTATGAAATGAATTTTTGGGGTATGGAATTTATGAAAGTTTAAAATAGGTGTTTTATATGTTGATGAAACACTTAGGTATGAAATGAGTTTCCTAACCTTATGAAATAAATTTCTTGGCAACTATGCCCGTGAGAACCTAGCTAGAGATAGAGGAGGGGAAATTGGTCCCAGATGCTAAAGGTATAGAGTGAGATGTTTGATGAGGACAAATGTCTCTAGCACATCCACCCTAGGAGTGGGACATGAGGTCTGTAACTATTGTTGCAGTTTTAATGGGATGCATGATGAGGTTCATGGAGGCCTTCTGACCACTGACCAATGCCTACTAGTGCCATCCTCATGTCCAAATATCTAACATCTTCAATTTCATCTACCAGATATTCTGTATTTAGGTGAGCTTGCATGCTCCTTGGATGTCTCTTAGGAGCCATTTCTTGTAACCATTTGATTTTTTATGAATACAAGGACTTATTATTAAAAAAATATAACTATTTCTCTTGCCAATTATTCTAGCTGAGTTTGAAATCTGTAGCTGCATGGTCTGGTTAAGGAATCATGTAAATGGAGCAAATTATTCATTTTTCAGGATTCTAATATGAAGATTGCAATTGCTATTGGCAGGAAAGCCTATCCCAGGTCTGTTTATAATGTGCATCTTTCAGCATCTCATTACCTGTCTTTTCAGGGAACTTCGACCCATTGGACATTGACAGCAGATTCCTAGGTCTGAGAGGTCTGAAGGAATGTAAGAGGGTATGGCTGGGGGATAATAGGCTTGAACAGTTTATTCTAACATACTGCTTGTGCAAACTAGTCTCTCTTTACATGTGAAGCTCTCCATGACCTTAATCCACCATTCTGCCATGCTAGAAGAATTATCAAGCTTGCTACATTCTCAAAACTTCTTTAGGATGTTGAGAAATCAATCTGAAGGGTTATGCCTACTAGGTCTAGCCTAGAAAGCAGGCTTCTTGGCTAAACACATCTTTAACGTTGGTTACCTAGTACCACTGTTGCAGATTGTCTTGAAATTTGAGAAGAGGTCATTTCTTTTCCGCTGTGCAATGCTAAGCAGGAGGACATCTTTTTTCCTTTTTTTCTCGCGGAAAGAGTTTGATTTCCTAGGTAGTTAACATCGTGTTGTATGCTTCAACTAGATTTAGTAATATGAACATTTGAATGCTGCAGAGGTTTAAGTGTTTTGCCCTTCGTTCACTTAATCACTTTGGTTGCATCTCTATTTTGAGGGCAATGCTTGAATCATATAGACTTTGCCATTGCGTAAAATATTGTGCAGGTATTTTTGATCATTAAGAGGAGCTTAAAGAGATGCAGTGCCCTCACGAAAAATCAAACACTCTTCAACTTGTTTCTGGTATGGTTTTGTATTTTTATCTGTGTATGGATGGTTCATAAACTTGGTGCATTATTGAGATATTGTAGAGAAACACTTTTTGGCGTATTACTTTGTCACATCTTAATTGTTTCGAATGGCAAAGAAAACTAGCTCCCAGCTCTCAGGAGCCCCTCTGGTACTCTTATGTTAACTACATGGATGCCAGAGTCTTGTCTAGTTCTCAGATGGAGCATGTGAAGAAGATGATGCCATTGCAATGTCATGTAGGTATTCCAGCGGATTCTTAAAGCCTATGCCGGAAAGTTATTGTCAAGACTTCCTAGAGGGGGGACTGGTCTTGTTGCAGCTGCAACAGGAACTGATGGGATTAAGGTAGGTCATATCTTCTAAAGCATGGAATGTCACATTCTGAATAATAATGTCAACAAACCGGTTACAGAAAGTTTATATACCAAGCTTGTGTGTAAACAGACTTCAGATAAAGATGAACGCGTTATTTGCTACATTGTCAATACAGCTGAATATTGTCATGAAACTGTGAGTATTTCCTTGCTTCTTCTAATTAAGTATGAAGGTCAAGTTTGATTGCGTTTGTCATTTTGCTATGTGGTTTATGTTTTGGAGACAATAAGACAAACAGAACCATCATATGTCAAACTTCCTGGTATCTCTAAGCCCATTGCCCAACCCTTGTATCTCTAAATGTTACCGCTTTCTCTTTGGACCCACCTCATCCCCTTTAGATCTTTCCTGCATAGGCTGGCCCCTTCATTCTGTTGTGCAGTCTACTGCTCTGACCTATATCTGCATGCAGCCTTTCCTCTAGCCTTGCGCAGCCCCTTCCTGACCCTTATCCCACTTGCTACTCCCCTGCAGTCTCCCTTCTCAATCTCTCTTACACCAGTTCTCCTCCTTCCCTCCCTTCTCTTCTTATACCATCCTCTTTTCTCCTTGTTCTACATCTGGGGCAGCAGGCTGAATGGAGAGGACAGCAGCAAGGGCAAAATGCTGCCCGAGGAAGTCACCATGATGAAGGGGATAGCAGGTGTACGCGTGCGCGCACAACAAACCCACCCCCCCTAACAAAAAAAATAACAAACAAGCCATGTGGCTACTTTCATGCTGTCAAAGACTGCCAACTCCCCATCCTCCACTCTCTAATAATTAGGTGATATAATTGGTTTTTTCCCTGCTATTTTTGAATAATAAGAAAATTCATTTTCCAAACATTTTCCTCAAAGCCTTTTGGAATAAAAAGTTACTCTAAAATGCAAATTTTCTCAAGCATTGCTCTTGGATAGTATAGACTAGCAATAGGAAATGCAGTGCATAGAAAGGCTTGAATTGTCTAAGAGTATCCCAATATCCCTCAAGAGAATCCCTCTAGGCATTAAGGGTGCCCTCCAAATATGTACCTTATGGGGATGCCTTCATTCCTTCGAGGAACTTGCTCGATTTTTAAAAATTCAAAATATACTTAAAAATCAACAAAATTTTTATGTTAACTTCGTTTAGAATGTGCATAATCAAAGTAACATACAAAGGTTTAACTTGACACTAATATATGTTAATAAGTCGATGCAAATAGCCCAAGGGTCCAACCTCTAGAGCAAGTTGATTAATGAAGTCCAAATAAGTTGTAGACAATTCTAACTGCATGTGTTATGACTCATGTGAGAAGTTAGCATTGATGATCAAATTTCAATGATTGCAAAGTTGAAACATATAAATGAAGGGCTAGCGGGACGTGACTAGCTGCTAAACTGCAAAATATTGAGTACTAAAGATGAAAGTCTAAAGACTAAAGTAGACAATCTACTTTGATGATGTGAAAATGACAAAAAGCTAAAGTAAATTAGAATGACGAAATGTCATATTATAAATGCTAAGGCCCAAGGTACATGGAGCAAATACAAATCAAAATGGGTCATCACTCAATTTATGCTACACCCACAGGCATGAAAAGTCCATTATTTGGCAATCTTTCCATCTATGACTACTGCAAGGTGCTATTATCCTCTCCTAATCACTTGTGTGACCATCCAAAAGGCCATTTGGATGTATTATTCTTCTCCTTGAGCATTTTTTTCCAAGTAAAATGTGGCTGATTATATTACTTAAAAAAACTGATTACAACGGGGTGCTCATGCTCAACAAACTATGTGGAGCTGATATAAAGTCACCAATACATCATGTATACAAGCCTCTCAAGGTGGTCTAGGGGCAAGAAGCCCTGGGGTGGGGAGGGGGGGTGGTGTGTCGCCAACTGGGGCTTCGTACGTGCATCATGAAAAACAGACCTTGGCCGCTCAGGTGCGCATGAAGTGACCTCGGAGCTCCTGACAAGCCCTGGACTCGCCCTGCACTTGATCCCATCGGCCACGGAGGGAGTGGATGATGGAGGTCCAGAGCTCTGCTAAGGTTGCATGTGCTGAAAGTCTCTCTCCACCGAAAGCCTCTTGACACTGCGCCTTCCAGATATGCCATCCAGTAAGACTCCCTATGTTCTCCCATACCTTAGAGCTGCCTGTCGTGGACTCTAGTACCGGGCGGATGGGTAGAGCCTCCAAACCGACCATTGCGCTCCACCCTACCTCGATAATAAATATCGTGTCCTGCATCTTGGCCTCATACAGAAGTTGACGGCCCTGGCTCACTGCTTGCTAACAGGAAGCTCCCCATGAGAGACATCCAAGGCTAGGTGCTATACGGCGAAGGATGCGGCATGCTCCTCTCCACACGAGGTTCCTGTGTGCAGTGCTTACAAGCTCCCTCCTTGTGCATCTAGGCAAGCCAACTTCCTACCTCCAAGCCTCCATGTGCCATTAGCCATAGGAAATACAACACCCTCCTCGGCCTCCAGCTATCCCATAGACGGCACTAGAAAGTATGTCGGAACGACTCCGTGATGCTATGCTCCGCCCAGTACTTGCTACATGACGGGGCCCAGTCCATATCCTCCTGCATCAGTACATGTTTGCCAATCCTGGCAGTGTACTCTAGAAAACTAGGTGGCTTCTTGGCGACCGCAGAGGCCAGCCATAGCCACTCTCCTGGATCCCACTCTAGCTCATCAAGTGGTCTACTCTCCTAGATCCAAAGGCACCACTCCTTGAGCTCCTTCCAGAAAACATAGGGGGTCCAGTCACCAAGTCTTCTCCTGAAAGCCCACCGTCCGAATCCTCCTCCACAAAACGGTGGAAATTCCCTCATCCTGCTGCCCTCTATCAAGAGTTAGACGTCCCCCCTCCTAAATGGCGAAGAAAGTCCCCTGCGGGGCATTGCCTACTCTACCTGCCACCTGAAGGGGGATGCGTGTTGGTGAAAACCTAGCTGCCCACACCTCCCTGGGCTCTATCAGCTCTCGGTTCGGGGGAGCAAGCCACTCCAGAGGTATTGCTGCGTCTATCTCCCTTCTTCTCAACTCCACTCCTCTCTGGTAGCCTGATACTCGCTGCAACACCTCCTCATTTGCCATCCTGTACACCTCCCGCCATGTCCTGACAGTGTGAGCCGGGCCAGCCTCAGCCTCCCACCCATCCCAGTGGATATGGGAACACTCACCTATGTGTGCCCCATCCCAATCTTTCACCTGGGGGTTCCAGATGACCAGCTGATGGTCTATCTCCTCTTGGCAGTTTGGGGGGCTCTAGATTAGGGCCTTGCGGAGACCCTGCCTTATGCAGAGTAAGGTGCGAATGAAAGGTGATCTGGGGGTGGTGATCTGGGTTGACGTGAAGATCCATCTCAGGGACGGCCTCCACTCACTACCAAGCCTCGGTCTATAGTGGTGAAGGCCCTCTTGCAATAAGACCTTCCAGGTTTGCCCTCCTGGTGTGAGACCGCAGACAACTAGCTTGCCCAAGAGGGCCATACTTTGATACTCTGGGTCTATGATCCCAAACCCTCCCTCTGACCTATGTCGTATGATGATTGCCCATGCCACCTATGCTCTGGAATCCCTGGAACCATCAGACTCTGACCAGAGGAAATTCCGCACTAGACGGTGAACCTGCACTACGGACGATGAGGAGAAGTACCAACACGAGGCGATGTACCAGGCCATCGCTAGGAGGACGTGGTTGACCACTAGGGCTCGTCTGGCTAGTAAGAGGTGAGCCGTGCTCAAGTAGGTTAGTTTCTTGTGAATAGAATCAAGGATAGGAAGAAACTACTGGGCAAGGGTGATGTTGAGTCCCACTTGGAACCCTAGGTACCGGACGCCCTCTGCTCACCCATCTAAATCCTTGGTGGATGTCCCATTGTGTGCTAGAGTTCGGGTCTGTGAGGAAACCAATTGACTTTCGCCAGTTGATTTTCGCTTCTGCTGCAGAACAGAACACGTCAAAAGCCACCCTCACTCTCTCCAGCATCAACCCATTGTCCTCTATGTAGAGGGTTGTATCATCTGCGTACTTTGAGTCTAACAACTCTGTCTCCTCTCTCACTGGAAGCAGGAGGCTGTGTAATCCGCTTACATGTGACGTGAGGAAGTTAGACATCGCCTCTGCGAAGAGGAGAAACAGGTAAGGGGCCAGGGGGCAGCCCTGTCGAACCGATCTCTCTAGATGAAACTCCTCCCCTCTCCTTTTGCCTATGAGAACCGTGGTAGTGGCTGATCTGTAAAGGGCATAGATCCCACGAATCCAAGCTTGGGGGAATCCCAACCTCACCATGGTGCCCTCTAGGAAATCCTTGTCCACCTTGTCATAGGCTTTCTCGAAATCCAAGAGTAGTACGACGAGTCTCTACCCACTATGTTGAGTCCACTCTGTCGCCTCAAAGAAGGTAAATACATTGTCTAGGATGTTCGTATCCGTGACAAAGTCTGTCTGTGTGTCATGGATAATATTTGAAAGCACCAGGCGCAGTGGCCTACCAATCATCTTTGCTAGTGCCTTATAGGCGACCGACAATAAGGTGATCAGTCTCCACTGCGAAAGCTCCAACCAGTCTCCCCCTTTGGGGAGAAGACTGATAAGGCCTGCCGAAAGACTTTGTGGCATCTGTCCTAAAGTGAAAATCTCCTAGAAGGCCATCAATAGGGGGTCCTTAACCACTTCCCACTAGGTAGTGAAGAACGCCCTAGAGAGGCCATCCTCCCCTGGGCATTTCTGCCCATTGTGTGTATGGAAAGCCTCCTCTAGTTCCTTCTTTGTGAAGGGGGCAACGAGGGAGCGTCCCATCTCTTGTGTAACGAGGGACCAAATGTGATCCCATACCTGCTCTCTACATCTCTGTCTTGTAGTTTAAACTCTCTCTCCTGCTGGAAGAGGGGTGTGTACTAGTTCGTGGCAATCTCCATCACCTCATTTGGGCTAGAACAAGTCCTCCCATACTGATCCCGATGGTTGCGTATCTGCTCTCTTGCAGTGCGAGGCTGGTGCACTTGGAAGAACTCCTTGCACATCGTATCCTCCTTCCGCGCCCAAAAGGTTGCGAAGGTTTGGAAGGAGAACTCCGAGCGCTTGTGCTCTAGGACGGCAATGGCTGCACGCACGCACCTCCTGTGCGTGGAGGGTAGGGTCCCCTGGTGCCTCCTGTAATGATGTCCTCATGGCTGCAAGGTCCCGCCGAAGTGCTCTTTCCTCCTCGCAGCTTTGTTGCTTGGCATGTATGGCTTTCTCTTGGCAGATTTTGCTTGACTTTGCTAGGACCTCAGCAACCTCCACTGCAATCTGGTCCCTTCTGCCCCACTCTCTGGTCTAAATCTGCTTAATCTGTCTCGTCACCTCCTCCCTCCTATAGATCGAGTCAAGGATCCCATAGGATTGTGTGTCTAGGGTGGATGCTGGGGGGTCAAGTGTCAAGAGAATCGGGCAATGATCGGACAATGTGGTGCTTGCCAACTACTGAATCTGGCCTTCATGAAAGTCTCCCCACTCTCCCACGTAAAACCTATCCAGCCTCTTCAGCAGGGCTCCACCTAGCCGCCTGTATCCCCAAGTGAAGTCCAACGACCTCTCCCTCTTGTGGAAGGTAGGGTCTCTCCAGGCATTGCGTGCTCCAATTGCCAGCAAGAAAACCTCCCATGCCTCCTGCTCCTCCCCAGCCATGCCCTCGTAATTTTTGCCTCTGCCGTGCTGGTCCACCTCTGGGAGTCCAAGGAGACCATTGTTTTTGTTGATTGATCAAATAACGTCCTAAATGCTTTTGCATTTAACTGATTGTTGGGATGAGATTTGGAAGATTATTCCAAGTGCTTGTGTTTGATGGTAAATGCATGGCAGGGGTCTGTAATGACAAGTTGCCATGGGAATAAAGGAATGTTTTTCCTAGAAGATGATATTAGGGTTGATTGCCTTGACTATGCTTGATTCTTAATGGGATTAATTAAGGAAGGATATTTGCGCGGGTGGATTATCTCCAAGGTCATGCCACGTTTCAACTTGAGAGGGCACTTCTCAATTCACAAGCCAAAGGTCAAGCTCTGGGAGTCCATCTCTGGGAGTCCACCTCTAGGAGTCCACCTTTGGGAGTCCAACGATCCAGGAGTCCACCTCTGGGAGTCCATCCGTGATCTCCACCTAGAACCTGTTGCGTGTCCTAACCTCCGTAAGGGCATAGACATTGACGACTCCAAGTCACGAGTCCCCAATATCCAGTCTGACCGATAGAACCCTCCTTGCCACTATCATCCTGTGGTCTCGTACACAGGCTGTGAGACTTGGGCCAATAGAGGTGCAAAATGCCTCCAGTCCTGCCGTGGGCACCTATGGCGTGCTCCCACTAAGTGTGCAAGCTGCCCGGAAGCACCTTTCCTACCCGCTCCACCTGGGTGGGGGTGAGCTAGTGCTCCTATAGAAGTAAGATGTCGATCCGTCCACGGCCAAGGTAGGCTGCAGCTCCTGCCGAACAATCAACTTCTTGGAACCATGTGCCCGAGTGTAGTGGAGGCTATTCACATTTCAAGATGCTAGGTGTAAGCTCATGGGGGAACTTGTGACTGACCGAATAGGCATCTGTTTGGTGTGGAGGCTGCAAATGAAGAGAAGAAACTATGAGGCATGCAAGTACGCTTTGCCGTCGGTCTGGACGGTGAGCTCCAATCCCCCATGATAGCCCTTGATCGGGACCATAGGGATGATAGATGCTCTAGGTAGTACTATCAATGCATCTATCAGCCATCTTGAGAGTCGTGACTCGGTGCACTAGTAGAAACAAGCCGTCTGTGCGAGGGCCCACTCGATCACGTCCCTCGGAGCTCTCCACTGTGGCGGGGCTCAAAAGATAATATTGAAGTGTGGGACCTCGACAGTAGCCCACCAGTTAATGTTCATCATGCACGCAAACCACTGCTGTGCAAACAATGCTAATCCTTCATCTCCCACCCACTGGGAGATATGATCCGCCACCTGACTGCTCAACTCCTTCTCTAACTGTGTAGTTGTCCAATTCCTTGAGTTAGAGGACCGAAGAAAAAAGGCGTAGTTTGGTCCATCCGGTGGTGCTAGTAGATGGGGCTTGCCCCTCCTTGACTTACGAACTACGAAGATCCCGACCTTTAGAGGTAGTGGGAACTCTGCGCTTTGCAACTCTCAGGTAGGACCATGGGCCACTGCGGAAGAATTCATGTGGCAACAGCTGTGCTTGTCTCTGGATGGTGTGACGGGCGGCAGGGAAGGATGAGCTAGTGGCTGTATAGGAGGGGGAGGATTGCTGGTGCGAGGAGCAAGTGGGTGTGCGTGGCTCATCGCCTCCTGTGGGAGGATGGGGGGTGAGGCTGGGAGGAACCACTTGAACCGGGTGCGGATCGGGGGGGGGGGGGAGCGGTGCTCGGTAGGGGAGGTGGTGGGGGGGGTGAGGATGGAGGGATGGACAGAGATGCATGGTGGGTGTGGGGGGGGTGTGGGGGAACTGGTGGCCTTGGAAAGGGGGGGCTGTGGGCCATGGTCAGTGCAACTGGGTGTGGGGGCTGTGGAAACTCAGGCGAAGTAGTCTATGGCGCGGGTGGTGGATGTGGGGGGTTGCGGTCCTGCGGGGTGGGACGGGCTATGGAGTGCTGTTCCCCTCCTTGCTCCTTGCTGACAAGGTTGGGGCTGAGGAGCTCGCTGCACCCCCCCTGCCATCGCTCTCTCTGTTGTCTCTGGACCCGTGTGAAGCCGTCAGCGACAACCTACAGGATCGACGGCGAAGCCGCCTTGGCTCTGAAACGCGTACAAATTGTTGCCTTATGCCCAAAATCGTGGCAGCACAAGCACTACCCTGGTTACCCAGTCACATTGACTTGCTATCTAAAGGAGTGCCCTCATGCCTCAATCTCTAGGAGCTGTGGGATATTCTTGACCTCTTTTATAGCCACTTGTACCTTGGGGACTCTTGCCACTGTCACTGCATCTGCGAATGACGCGGGAAGGACAATGTAGAAGAGCCAACCAAAGTCTTCCACCAACTAGTGATACTCTATTGCCAGTCCGGGGAAAAGAAGGGTGACCGGGTGCCAGAGAAACCTGTTGTGGAGTGCAAACACCTCCACAGTAAAGCCAGTGTACCAACGGACCATGTATATGACCCCCTTGGTAGACACATATGGTGAATTAGCAAGTCACTCCCGAGCTGCATCCGCTGAACTGAGCCGGATTATGAAGATTCCTTGGCCCATTAGGACCGCCTCCACGATCTACGCTGTGCCGATGTGCAGCATGGAGTGAAGCCAGTCTTGAAGTTGAGCCGTGGCTGGGGAATGTCCTACTAATTGACCATAAATCGTTGTTTTCTTTAGCTCCAGCTCCTTAGCTTGGACAGCTAAGAGCTGCTCCGCAAAGAGGACGACCCGCAAGGTGTTTGACTTGGGGGCACTCGCTGAGTGCGCTGGTGTCTGACTAGCTGTTTCCATTGCGTGTCCCTTCTGTGAGGACTCCCACCTGAGGGGGGGACATTGTTGCAGATTGAGGGAGCAACTTGGAGATTGGGGGATCAATGGGAAGGGGGCGAAACTGCTGCTGTGTTGATACACTGCGGACAGATTCGAGGTTGTGGACGGAGGTAGCGTGTTGAGGGGGCGGGGGGGACAGTCTCTCCAGGGCGGGCAAGCGGGGGGGGGGGGGGGGGGGGGGGGAGGGGGAAACAGCCAAGCGGGGGGGCAGGGAGGGGGGAGACTGTCTCGCTTGGGCGGACAAGTAGGGGGGAGTGGCCAGGTAGAGGAGAAGAAGCTAGGCGGCACGGGGCATTCACGACTCGGCGTGTAAGCAAGGAAGAAAATGGCTAGGCGGGGGGGAAGCGGTTAGGCGGGCGGACAGGGGGAGATGGCCAACGAAACTGGAGGGCGTGATCAGACGGCGCGGGAGGGAGTGATCTGACGGAGCAAGGGGGCGCGAATGATCTGGGGGGTGGCGCGATCCGACGGAGTAGGGGGAGCATGCGACGTGACGGGTGCCGAGCACGATTGATGTGGATGCTCCTTGAGCTTTATGCTTTATTATGAAACTAGTTTAAAGTGGGACAATAGCAAATATTGTTAGATTCGATCGCATAAATGATTCCATGAAACTTGCCTTGTTGATGATAAGCTCTATCCATGGCAACTTTCCAATACATTTTAGCAACTTGTTTAGACAATGGGCCATGCAATAAGTAACAATAGTTGGAGAATAGACATTTTATCAAATAACACATGATGCCCTATTTATGGGCTCACTGTTAACAACAAACTGTGCAGCATGTTCTTTGTCAATAAATTTCAGTGCATGTGCCCACTCCATTAGCAAGTGTATGAGTTGATTTTCCTAAAGCATCATGAGATGAAATGAAGTACATCTCACATTGAGAGTAAGAGATCACCCAATGCATAGATCTCTTGCACAAGTCACTAAAATGAGCCTTCCCTCTTGGATAAGGTAGTAATACTCGATGAAGCACTTAATTACAACAATCAATACATGAGCATAAACTGAAATGCACACTTTACCTTAATAATCTTGGACAGTGGACACCCTATTGGCCCCAAACTAGCACCCCTTTCAGTATTTGTTTAACTTGAATTGCTAATGGATTAAATATAAGTTGAGATTCCACAATCTCTTAAGCTGATCCAAAAGCCCCTTGTTGAGCCAACAATCAACAAACAAATTGGACAAATTGCCCCTTGATTTTCACCTAGGATTTGCTCTAATGGAACCCCAATTAGCCAAATGCTGCCCCAAATTCACAACGAATGAGTTGGCATTTGATATCCCTAACAATTTTTTGTATATTAAGTGCTGATTTGAGTACACCATGCCCTTAATTGATGGCACAAGTCCGAAGATGGCTGCTAAACCCTAATCACTGCTGTAAATTAGGGTTTATAGCAGAATTTCTCCTACTGTCCATCAAATTTGGCTATGATATTCTCTAAATGACTGAGAAATACTGAGATAACCTAAGAATGGGCTGGAGAACGTGAGAGAATGCAGAAGAGGGAGAAATTCCTGATTTTCCATGTAGGAAATGGCTGAAATTGATTGCTGCCTGCTTTGATCAGCTCAGATCGTTGATTCTACTGCCAGGAAGTGTTCAGCTGCTGCTGCCTGCATTAAAACTCGTCGCCTGCATCTGTAGGCATCATAAATGTTGTTGTCTGCATCACCAGGGTCTCTTACAGCAATCGGCAGCCTCCTGAATGTCTTCATAGCAGCAAATTCTGATTAGCAACGTCTCTTCTCTCTTTCTCACAGGGTAAATGAATAAAAACATCCTCCACAGCCCCAAAAATGTATTTTCTCAGTTGCACGTGTATTTGTGCCAAGTGGCAGCCTTCTAAACCCATTTTCAGCAATATTCAACCATTAAATCAATTTTCAAAATTATTTGAAATTGAAAATAAGTTTCAGCCCTTCTGACCTTGCCCAAAATTAAATGTGCCCACCCATTATTAAATTGGTTAGGCCTTTTGCAACCTAGTGTGGTTCCCAATCTCTGTTGACCCTTAGATTGGTATTAGTTAATTAATTAATCCTAATCCTCTTGTTGAAGATGAGGCCCGTAGCCTGCATTCTTCTTAGTTACCTTTCTCTTTTCTTATTGAGAGTCACACTATGGCAATTTTGCACGTCATATTCTTCAATGTGTAAAAAGCAAGCTCAAACTTTGCTTGTCTCACTTTATATGATTATACAGACAATTTGCACTTGTATGCATGAGTTCCTCCACCACTTCTAGGATGCTTAGCATGCACCACATTCCACCAAGACCATGCATCGATCTTTTTTACTTTGTGATGACCGCCTTGGCGGGAGTGATTACCTTGTGTATGGAATGTTGATTCCATGCGATGATGAGGAAGATTAAATCTTTATATGCATATCTATATTATGTGTGTGTGTGTGTGTGTGTGTGTGCACACGCGTGCGCGCACGCGTGCAGACATATATAGATACACACATGCACACATATATATGCACAGGGGGGGAGAGAGAGAGAGAGAGAGAGAGAGAGAGAGAGAGAGAGAGAGAGAGAGAGAGTTAATGGTCGACTACATTTAGACCATGCTTCAGTCAATCAGATATACTAGTTGCTTATACATGATAAGGATTGGCTTGTCCAGAAGTGCAAGAACACCTAGGGTCTCTAAAAAGGTCAAGCATGGTGGGAATTTGTGGTGATGACAGGTGGCCTTAATAAAATGCCTTTCAAATTCAAGGCCTTCATTTGGTGAATGTTAATTGGCGTTCTTTCTCTCATCTTTGCATTTTCTAAATAACGGATTTCCAATGGTTTTTATTTCTTTGGCTAGACATCTGTGGAAACCTCTTGCCATCGGTTCCTTTCTTGTCCAATGGTGAGGAAGGTTTGGTCACTATGATTAGCCATTTGATCCCAAGTTGTCTGGCTTTCAATGCCTCCAAAATATTGGGTCTCTGGACATCCCAAGTTTGTGGATCTTGTGTAGGCTGATATGGAAGTGCTCTTTCAAGTTTTACATTTTGGGGTTGTTGGCACATATGGACTATGAGGAATGCATTTATCTTTGATTCTTCATCAAGAGTGAAGAGTCATATAGTTTGTTTGAGAGGCCTTTTTCATAGGCAGCTCGACATGATTGAGTTGGAGGATATTCTCCCTAGATTGGATATACTTTCTTAGCATACTGTAATTTCTTCAGCCCCCTTGCATGCCATCTACTTCCTTTGTGCTTTTGATTGTGATATATCTTTGTATTCTTGGTCATGTTGTACTTTTGATATTATGTGTTAGTAATTAATAAGATTACCCTTTATATACACACTTATGCATATATATACATATATATATATATATATATACATATATATACATATATATACATATATATATATATATATATATATATATATATATATACATATATATACATATATATATATATACATATATATACATATATATATACATATATATATATATACATATATATATATATATATATATATATATGTATATACATATATATATATGTATATATATACATATATATATGTATATACATGTATATACATATATATATATGTATATACATATATATATATATATATATATATAGAGAGAGAGAGAGAGAGAGAGAGAGAGAGAGAGAGAGAGAGAGAGAGGTGATCTGTTTTTGCAAATTTTTTTATTGAAAAGACTGGTATCTTGTATGGTTGCATGGTTATTCAAGTTTCTTGGTGGTATGTGCTCAATTCCACAAGGCCTATTAAGGTCTCCCAGTCTTTTTTCCTTTCTCATTTGATTGTATCCTAGCAAGAGATTTTGCATTTCGCAATTTGCCGCGCTCTTGATCTTCGTAAGTAGGAGAATTTGCTGCAAGGAGAAGTGCTAGCTACCTCCAAGTTGTTGGATTGGCTTGATAAAGACTTGCAATGAGATAAGTTTAATCATATGGCTCGCTTGGGGTTTGTGGATAGTCCATGATGGCGTCATTCTTGGGCAACCCCATCTTTATTCTTTTGGGCACATTCGTCAGTACGTTCAAGTGCCTCGTGGCTATCATGACATTTGGTCGTTCTTATAAGAGTAGCTTGTAAGGTACTCTCCATTGCCTACTTTACAAGCCTCGTCTCCTTGGCAGGATTAGATGTTTGTGCTACCTGATGATTTTGAGAACAAGTCAGCTAATGAGATCTATCATCAAATGGTTGAGGTCAAGAGACGGGTCACTAAAAAGGCCAATAAAATATGGTATATTTGAGAGATAAAAAAGAATTGGCAAGAAAGATTTCTCCAACTCTGGAAGTCTAATATTTCTTATCAGGGTATAGTTTTCATATGGATGTTGCTTATTTGGGGTCTTCCAACTAGGAATGTGTTGGGTGCTCACAAGCTCTCATGTCGTCGTTGTGTATTTTGTACTACATACAATGAGACATTGCTTCATCACTTCGTCCCTTGCCCTGTTGCTTGACAGATTTGGAGTTTTGTTTCCCGTGTGTGGTCCTCAATGACTCAACAGCAAATATCAACTTATTCGTGGATTATGGCATATGTCCACCTTGCAATCAGATCATTCCTGCCTTTTCCATTTCCTTTGTTGGATAGCTCTGTGGCATATTTAGCGTACTCGGAATGCCTTCATTTTTTATTTTGCCTGGGTATCCACGGCCATGTGGCCAATGTTCATGGTTTATTGTTGTGGCAAATCTCCTCAACGATTTCAGCTAACGTGTTTTTTCTTGACATTGTTGCCTCTTGGCTGCTATGTGATATTTATTTGTGTGTTATGGTCTTAGAGGCCTTTTGGCTTGATTTGTGTTTGTTTTGTTTTTCTTAGCTGGCTTGATGGTCCGATGTAAATATTGCCATTTTATTCAATTATCTTCATGAAAAAAAGAGATTGGCGATTTATAATCGGACTATGTTTATACCCCTTCGATTGGGCCTTTGCTAAGGCACAGTTTCGCACTTCTGTGCAGGTATACATGAAGATCTTGTCCTGCTTTCTCAGATTTTGGGGTTGTTGGTATAACTGGGTCATCTAGAATGCTTTCATTTTTTATTGAACCCTTGGTGTCCAAGGACATATATCTAGGCTTTAGGGTCTTCTACATTGGCAATATGATCTCTTGCAGCATGTTGATATTCTTCCTAGGGAGGACTTGATTCCTTGGCATACGATGGTTTCTTCTACTCCTTTGCCATGAGTTTTGTCTTCTCGTGTGATTTGATATAATCTAACTACTCAACACACACCACCGCCACACCACACCCACCCACCCCCCCCCCCCCCCCCCCCCCCACACACACACACACACACACACACACTCACGTTCAATTGGATGGCATGTATGGGCTTGGTTTCTATTGCAAATGCGATTTTGTCGGCTCGTAGTATGCTGATTTCTTTTTGCACAATTAGATGGGCTTTTTGGATCTCCTACGGGCAGCAAGATTTGTGGAACATGATCTTTGTACAATTACAAAATTGATAGCCCTTTCTTGCCCTTCATACAAATCATCCTTGGTGACATTGGAGACTCGTAGACCAAGTGCTTTAGTTAACCGAAATAATTTATTATCTTTTGATTAGAGATCGTCATATGTTGATGACCAATACCAATGCTGTTTGGAGACTCCATAAAAGCAAGGTTTAGTGGAAATCGACTATTATGGAAGGGTGGATTAATAAGATCTCCATTCAAATGCAAAGTCTTTCTTCGGAGAATGTTGATTGGTGGTTTTCCCTTCTCCTTAGCTTGTCCTGGGCATCGTATTGCTGATGGCAACTACTTCTTTTGTAGTATCAATATGGAATCTTCTTGCCACAAATTTATTTCATGCCCATTAGCTACGAATATTTAGTGCCTCGTGTTTGACATTTGGAGGGTTGTGATGGGCCCTTTGTTCTGTCCTTTTGATTGGGTCTTTGGCAAGGAAAAATATTCCACCCTTGTCCAAACGCGTATGAAGGTATTTATTCATTTTCGTAGATTTTGGAGATGTTGCCACAATTTGGTCACCTGATATGCCTTCATCTTTGATTTTGCCTCTAGAGTTCAAAGTCATGTTGAATAGAAATGCTTGAGTGCAGAAAACACAAATACAATCGTATGACATAGCACAAACAAATAATAGAACATAGTTAGGGTTAGGGTAACTTAGAGATTATGAACACCGAATAATTTGGAGTGAATGAATCTGAATAATACAATGCTCATGTAGCAGACACACCATGCAGTGAATGAATATTGTACCTTGAACTCTGGTATCTTGAGGACTGAGGTAGAGGTAATGAGCTGGAGACTGTGTCGTGCTCCATTGGATCTCGAAACGTAGCAAGGCAGACTTCGAAGACATCTAGTATACCAAATGCAGTAATGTAGATACTGGATTAGTGTCAGATAGGCAAAGGAGGGAGAAAAGCTGAAAATGGAGCCACCATGTAAAGAAATGCCCTAATGTAGAAAACACAAATTACAATCGTATAACAAAGCACAAATTGATAACAAAACACGGTAAGGGTTAGGGTAACTTAGAGACAATGAACATCCTGACTAAGCTAGAGAGTGTGTTGTGCTCCAATGGATCCCAAAACCTAGCAAGGCAGCCTCTGAAGACGTTCGGCAGCAGCAAACACAGCAGTTTAAATGCCGGATCAGTGTTAGACAGATAGAGGAGAGGGAAAAGGTGAGGCATCTAGCAAGATGTAGGCAGTAGGCAAATGAGCACTAGGAAGGTTTAAATGCAACAAAAATTTGATAAATGCAACCTCCTCAATGTCAAGTGCAGGCTGTATTATGTTGCCGCTAGCTGGGAAAAGTCACGAGGCAACAAACACAGATGTAGATCAGGTTGCTAGCTTTAGATGCAGCCCTTTGGAGGCAGGCAAGAACTGACAACAGCATTACAGGGTGCGGACAGCAACATGAAGGCTGAAAAAAGATGCCATAAGGATATGGACAATGTAGGGCAGCTTCGGCTTAGATGTCCTATACGAATGGGGTATGGACAACAAAGTTCTAGCACTTGAAACTTGCAAAACTGAGAGTAGATTGACTGAGAGGGTAAGCTATCTATTTATAGAAAGTTTGGGCCTCCCAAATTAGGTTTTATATGTGGGACACTAAAACTCTCTCAAACTGCTCCCATTTAAATGAAATGCTTAAAATTCATTAATTAACTTGAGTTTTTGGGTTGTTTAATGAAAGCTAATGATAATTTAGCTCAACACCCCCTTCTCACGCCCAAAACTCGAACTAGAAAGGGACTGCAAACAAGCCCAAGCCCTTTTTCTTTTATTTTTCCCAATGCATCCCACCCCAAAGCAGGGAGGGCATTGGCAAAGGGTGCATGTCATCTACCTAGTGACCTACCAAGACTAGGCTTCAAGTGCCAAAACGTCGTTGTCAATACTCCGTTTGCAAAGGACATCTCAGCTGAAGCTGTCCCACACTATCTACATTGTTCTAGTGTCTATTTCAGCCTTAACCTCACTATCCGCACCTCGTATTGCTATTGTCGGCTATTGTGTGCTTGATGGCATTGTCCAGTTGGTGGCAACCTCATATAGGCCGTGTTTGACACCCAAGAGGCTTCGTTTGCCACTTTCTGTCTTTCTCTCTCTTGTGTCTGTCTGACACTGGCATCTACATTGCTGCATTTAGTGTTGCAAGATGTCTTCGGTGGCTACTGTGTTATATTTCAGGATCCGTGAGAGTATGATGCTCTCTCTAGGTCATTATCTTTTTTGGTTCTTGAGACATGAGAATTCGAGGTACAATATTCATTCACTACATAGTGTGTTTGCTACAAGAGCACTATATTATTCAAATTCATTCATTCCAGTTTATTCACCCTAACCCTAATTATGTTCTATTATCGCTTAGTAATGGCTCGATGGAAATCCTAGGCTGTGACAAGCCTGATAGTATGTGGACTATCATGGATACACCACCCGGATGAGGAAAATACAAAGTCCTAAAGGTTGTGCCTAAGGTTGAAAGACTTCCTAGTGTGGTATGTGAAGACATGTGAGATGTACTTAATGGATATATAAAGGAAGGTGCAACGGAAAAAGAGGGACGGATGGGCATGAGAGGAAATAGATTTATGGATGCAATATTAGAAAATATTTTATGTTCCTTTTGTCCATTAAATGCATTGAATTGAAATGAAGATAGAGATAATTCACCGACTTCAAAATGACCTTGAGATCAAGAAACTCAAGGAAAAGAAGGGGGAAAACTTATAGATGGTTCAATTAATCTTCTGTACTCTTCACCCAAGTTCATAAACAAAAGTCTATCTTCTTTAGGACTAATGAATGAATATCTTGATTGCATGGTCCTTTCTTCATGAGAAACACCAAAATCTTGCAAAAAAGAGAAAGTAAAATTAAAAGATTGAGAAGTATGAAATTCATAGTTACGAGGAACGGGACCCCCTGGAACGGGGGAAACACCCAAAGTGAGGGAATGGTATATATATATATATATATATATATATATATATATAGAGAGAGAGAGAGAGAGAGAGAGAGAGAGAGAGAGAGAGAGAGAGAGAGAGAGAGAGAGAGAGTCAACTCTTGTCTTAGAATCTAGAGAGAGAGATCATATCAACCATAATTCGTGAAATTAGACTCTAGAGACATAATAATCAAGTTTCAACAATAATAAAGATTCAAAACATTGTAACCAGCAATGGATTGTCGCATTCATAATTCAACATTGTAATCAACAATGTTGCATAAGTCCAACTGGCAACAAGTGTGCATTGCAAAAACACAAAAATTTACAAGAGCTCCAATTTCCAAGTCAATACTCTGAAGTTCCAAAAGGCTAGCTACTAAGTGCTCTGATTCATGGAAGATGGCTCCACTGTGCCTAAATGCTCATCCTGCTGAACAACATCGTGCCCATCACCATCATCATCATCATCATTATCGTCATCTTTCTCCCAATATATAAAAGAATCAGCCTTTGCGACTGATGTACGAGCTAGCAAGCGAAGATTGGAGCTCACATAAACTAGGCCATTCGTCTTCATTGTACCAAGACGATTTCTCTTCTTTGAGTGAATGTGATCAAATGAGCTCCATAGTTGCTCTAAATAAGAAGACCTAATTGTTTGGCTAAGAATACGAATAGCCAGGCTCTGCAACTCTGGAACTTCTGCCCTGTAGTCCTCCCACCATAAAGCAGCCCCAATATTTGTCCTGTCCTCTAGTGCATCCTCTGTACCAAACATCCCTAATGTTTGCCGATATACAAAGAGCTGGTTTTTAATTTTGCATTGCATTTCACGGCTAGGATAAAGCCTTGCAGGCAATGTGTTCCAAGCCCTGACCACCTCAAGGTCTCTTTCTTGCGTCTTTTCTTGAAACTCAGGATCAAGCACATATGCTGCAACATGCATAGGAGAGTCATACTCATTTCATCTGCTGATGCATAACTCCTTGATCTGCTCATACCTATCTGCATTTGGTTCCAAACTCTTCCAACCTCTCAATCATGCGATCCATACCTTCAAAGATCTTCCCAATGCATGGATCCATGCCATCTGCAAGCCTCAACATGTGCATAATAGGATCAACCATTTGGTTGGTGCGATTCACCTCCTCCCAAAAATCTCTATCAGAGACATATGCATTACATAACACAGCAGTAGCAGTGGCAGCCCCAGTCCAATTTTCATACTCATCACTAGCAAATAGCTCCCTAATTGCACCTTTGCAATAGTGTAATCGACCAAGCATAAGAAAGTTATATGCAAATCGTGTATCCGAGTATTTAAGAAGTTCTTTGTCCCTTCTCTTGCGAAACTCAACATGCAAGTACTGATGATTACATATAAATGTGATAATCTTGTTGCCTTTCGCAACAAGAGATGCAATCCAGGGCAAGTCCCCAAAATCCTTCAACAAGTTATTCAAGCAATGCGCCATGCATGGACTAAAGGCGATATGTGGATACAATGCCATTAAAATGTTTCCTGCTGCCCTGTTTGTAGGTTCACCATCTGCCACAAACTACACCACATTTTTTGCCCCAACAGCCTGCATTGCCTCACACCACTCGGATGCCAATACATCTGCACTCTTTCCAGTCTCTGAAGCATCATGACTACCAATGAAGTATACATCCCCACAAGAATATGCGACAATACCATGTATGGACCTATGGCGTGTGTCTTCTGCATGAAGCACCATGCCTGCCGGCCTTGGAGTCCATGTTGTTGGATCCAGTGCTATGTTTAGCATCCTTCTGGCATGTGAATTCCCCATAGAAGTGGCTATGCAGTCAAGTAACTCCTGCCTTTTCTCAATTGATACATTGGTGCCAAAACGCACCTCTTTCCCCTCCTGATCTAGAAGATGGGCTCTCACTTTATCAGCCCCACTAGTGTGAGCATAAGAGCAAAGTTTGCATTTCCAAGGGCGAGCCCCT
Organism: Lygodium microphyllum; assembly: GCF_053477565.2. NCBI lineage: Eukaryota > Viridiplantae > Streptophyta > Polypodiopsida > Schizaeales > Lygodiaceae > Lygodium > Lygodium microphyllum. Next base: position 10,569,914 of record NC_141148.1, on the reverse strand, counting down.
CCACCTCTCAATGGCACCCCTACATCTACCTCATCCCACCATGACCAAGTAGTGCTTTGACTTTGTCCAGTTGTTGATAAAGTACGTGTTGAGGATGATGAAGATCCCATAGATGTCAATGCTGCCATCTATAGAGAAGTGACAAATAATCACTAAACTTCAATGAAATTACAGAAATTTGCAGCCAACATTTCAACACCCATGTGTCAAAGTTGAATGAAATTGTAGAAATTTCAACCAAAGTTGAAAGTTCAATGAAATTGCAGAAATTTCAGCCAAATTTTCAACACGAGCGTCGAGAATCAAGATTCCTTGGACCTCACCTAATCGCGGGCGAGAGTTAGGCCAAGCAAGCAAAAGAGGTGTTCCGCACGTGAGGTAGGCGGGAGAGATAGGCAGAAGAGGCAAGTGGGAGAGGCAAGTGGAAGAGGTGGGAGAGGAAGGCGGGTGGAAGTAGGCACAGCCCAGGCAAGGTAGGTGTGGCAGGCGGAGCAAGTGAGTGAAGCGGGAGCAGTGGGTGATAGGTGGAGCAATGGGCGACAATCGAGGAGATGCGGGAGTAGGTGGGCGACAGACGGGAGAAGCAGGTGAGTCGCGACACAGCCGTGCAACAGGTGAACGGGAGCAGGCGCGGGAGTAGCGGGCGACATCCATTTTTAAAAAAAAAAAAATTTGTTGTTGGAACGGCCGTTTCAAACAGGGAACGACCAGGGAACGGGCAAGAATGGCCAGGGAACGGGAGGGAACGTTTCGCTAGCGTTTCCTGGGCTCGTAACTACCGGAACACGTTAATCCATTCCTATGTGCCCGAACGGGCGTTCCTTGTCTCTATGATGAAATTGCCTACTTGGCATAGGAGTAAATGAAGGTAAAGATGTGAATGACATAGATGAGAGAGGTAAACAACTGAATGGTGTGGATGTAGATGGAAGAGAGATGAATGGTTTATACTCCACGACAGTTTCTAGAATAGGATGGCCAGTCCCTTGTGGAGCTTCCTGTCCTTTGTGTAAAATCATTAGACTGGTGCAAAATCATTAGATTGGTGCGCCACCCTAGACAAGTTATGCCTATAAATAGGTAGTCACTTCATTCACACTCCTACCATCCCACCACTCTTTAGTCATTCTTCACCCCTCTTCCTTCATCATTAGACACCCTTCCCTTCTCTCACTAGTCCCTTCCACTGCCCTCACACCCCTTTAGGAAGACATTGTGGTTCGTGGCTCATCGCTGCCTTTACCCTTCCTCTTTTGCTTCAAGCACCTTGTTCTAGCATCAGGCCCTACGTTTAGAGCATCTTCCCCCTAGCATCACCATTATTTGCTTGCATCATCATCCTTTTTCATCAAACTCCACCTTCAAGTGCGTTTTTTAGTGTGGAGATCTTCTCCCCTGGCGTCATCATCTCCAACTTGGCGTTAGCATCTTAGCCTCTGACAACAATCTACATCACCGATCGTTAGTGATTTCATCACTTGTCTCTCATAGGGGCTATTGAGACCTACGTTTTTGCACCGTGGCTTCTCCTTCATCACCTAACATCATTTATCATAGGGACTGCTAGGGCATACATTTTTGCAGCATGGCTCCTCCTCAATCACTTGGTGTCACTCGTCTGTCACAGAGATTGTTGGGACTTGGGTTTCTGTAGCCCAATTCATCCTCCATCATCTTGCGTCATCATTATCTACCTAGCATTAGCCTCTAGGCTGCTCTCCTCGTGTTTGACAACTCAGACACTCTGGGATTTGCATTTTATGCTGCCCAAGTCACTCCTCGGCATTAGAGGGCTATGGTTCACTCCCTGGATAGCTGGTGATCAGCTTCCACATTCTGTGACAACACTAGAGGACTGCGGTTCGCTCCCTCGACGATTGTCCTTCACCTTTCAGTGATTACTTTGATAGCCCACTAGTCGGAGGACTGCATTTCTTTCCCTTCACTGTGCGGCTTCCCATAGGTGTTACTGCATGATTTAGACAAGATAGTGAGTTATCTTCTGAGCTTCGGCTCCGTTGTATTAGCTTTTCTTCTTATCGCATGATTCAATGCATCATCACCGTATTCTTGTGTTTCTAAGTTTCTCTTCTCTCTCAGTGTTTGCTATACACATTGTGTGTTACTCCTCGCAAACTCTACTATCACTTTTTTTGGCATGGTATCAGAGCATAGTTGTTATTTTTGACACGGTGCATCGAATCTAAAGGGAAAAACTCAGATTTACCTTCAAGTTGTTGAGCTTGATACATAAGGATAAGGATGATCATACTAGGCTCACGATATCTCATAGGGTCTTTGGACTCCAAGGTAGTCTGATGTCTCTCTGACCCAGAACTTTGCAGAGAAAGCAACAAGGCCCACTCTTACTCGTTTCTCAATGGATTTGGCTTGGGAGAATGAAACCCTGATATAGTGTCCGAAGTCATCTTGTCCTCCTATTGTTCTTGCTTCTTGCAAAGGGCTTTCAAATCAAAGGCCTAGGTTCCTTCAGAGAGATCCTAGCTCTTATAGTGTGTAAAGAAATGTCCTAATGCAAAAAACAATAATACAGTAGTATGACAAAGCAGAAACTGATAACAAAACAAAGTTAGGGTTAGGGTAACTTAGAGGCAATCAACACCTGGATAATCTGATGCATTAAACACACTATGGAATGAATGAATACTATACCTCAAACTCTCATGTCTCGAGGATCGAGGTAGAGGTAATGAGTTGGAGAGTGTGTTGTACTTCAATGGATCTCGAGACATAGCAAGGCAGTCTCAAAGATGTTTGGCAGTAGTAAGTATAACAATGTAGATGTTGGATTAGTGTCGAACAAGTAGAGGGGAAGGAAAAAAGCTGAAAATGTAGCTATCAGGATGTGGATGATAGACAGTTGAGCACCAAGAAGGTATAAACACAGCAAGAAGTTATAAATGCGGCCTTCTGGGTGTCAAACGCAGCTTGTATAATGTTGCCACTAGTTGGGGAAGGTCATCAAGCAGCAAATGCAAATATAGATTAGGTTGTCAGCTTTAGAGGCAGCCTTCTAGAGGTAGGCAATAGTTGGTGATAGTTGTACAGGGTGTGGGCATGCTGGAAACAAGCGCTAGAAGGATGTAGATAATGTGAGGCAATAAAATTCTAGCACGTGAAACCTCCAAAAATGAAATTAGATTCGAGTGGGAGGGCATTCTGTCTTTTTGTAGAAGGTTTGGATTCTCCAAATTAGAGTTTACGTGTGGGACATTGAAACTCTCTTGAATTGCTCTTGTTTAAAAGAAATGATTAAAATTTATTAACCTTGAGTTTTGGTTCTATTTAATGAATACTAATGATAATTTTGCTCAACATGTGGCTAGGCTAAAGGGTCTTCTCCATTGATAGTAGAATCTTGTTTAGCAAGCATGTCTTCTCCCTTGGGAGGATTTAGCTTCATTGTAGTGTAATAGTGAATTTAGCAAGCAAAGTTCAGAGATAATGCGAGCTAGGGTGCTCTTGCACCACAAATGACACGTATTGGCCTTAAAGCTTAGCTCTACTTTCGGTATTTCTTTAGATTATTGTCGTATGCTTGAAATTAATTAGAAATGGCTGTATTTCAGCGAGTTCTGTTGACACAATTATAGTGTGTTCAAAAATGCAAATGAATACTTCAACCTGCCAAACCCTAAAAACTATAGTTAGTATTTGAACCCAATTTTGCAGAATATCGCCTAGACAACTGTCTTGCATAGTTCCCATGCAATCCTGCACTATTCCTCTCACAAATAGACAAATTTGTCGCGATGAAATTGTGAGAATGTGCCTTTCTTAGCAATAAAGTCACCCAAAAAGTACACGAAACTTGAGATCTCAGAGGAGATCTCAGCCCTAGTGCTGCGATTATCTGTTTTTTCGATATTTAATTCAAAAAGAGAGCATGCTTGCTGTATATGGAGTTACAAAGTTTACCAAGTGGAATCCCCATGCCAAGAAGAGAAAATTGCTTATTGTCCTCCATACTCCATCCATGATATCAGCTCATATTCCATGGCTAAAACTTGCAATTTCTACAATAAAGAAGAAAAGAATGGCTATTTTCAAACTTGGGCTGCTCAAAGTGAGAGAGAAGAAGCCCCAAAAAGCCAAGATAACCTGTCCAAATAAGTAACGAGCTTCTCCTTAATCAAATTTCGTTTTTTATTAAGAGCTAATTAATGACTTAGTTATAAATCATAAGTTGCTCACTAGACAAAAGTTTAGCTCAGGGTCTACTTAATAACTTAAGCCCTAAGTGAGTTGCTTACTAGGCGAAACTTTCAACGTAACTCAATTCTAAAGTGCGAACTTTCCATATGATGAAAGTTTCTCATTGCATCTTGTTACTTTTGCATTGCTGTTGTACCACATATGTACACTTGTCCATTGTATGCCCAATGTCAATTCTTTTACTATTTGTGCAATGGTCACCATGTCAAGAGCTAGGGATACTATAATTAAAGTTTATTTTAATTGAAAATGGAGAGAAACAGAGAGAGACATAGAGAGACTTGTGGCTAGCCAACAAGCTTAATGTGAGACTTGTATCCTTTCTGTTTGGATGGCCTGAAGTTCGGATGTAAATATTCTAACATTAATATACACTTATTCACGAAAAGAAAAAGACTTGGGGCAAGCTACAATGGATAAAGTATGTATATGCATGGAGAGAGAGAGAGAGAGTGTGTGCACTCATTAAAGGGGGGAAAAGAGAGCGTGCGTATGCATGCATATGTGTGTGTGTGTGTGTGTGTGTGTGTGTGTGTGCGCGCGCGCGCGCGCCAACAAGCCTCGGATGTGAAGGCTGCTTTGTGGAGTTCGCCGGAGCCTCGTGGATAGGTGAGATAAGCAGAGGTTGCAGAGAAAAGTGTTGACTTGAAGTGAGTTTATATTAATTGTGATAGAGAGCCTTTAGATGTATGTGTCAAAATGCAAATGGTCAATGCAAAAGCCAGTCCAGTCCATCACATAAAGAAGTTGAAGGAAAAAAAAAACCCATCACTCAGTTGTCACTAATTCTTCACAAATAGTTGCTCGTCACATGTTATGTCCCACATACCATCGCTTTTTGATAACATCAAATGTGACGTTGCTTCGAAAAGTGAGGAATCCCATCATGGATCCGTCATGCAAATAGTGTCGACGTCACAAGGTCTGTTTTGTCTATCTCTTGTGTCTATGGCAATATCCTCTTCACACTAGGAAGATATAGTTTTTGACTCCCAAAGGTTTAAGGGCTTTCCAAAAGGCTCCCAAGTAGCACATAGAGGTACCCTCCAAGTCAAATACCTTGAAGGTGATTCTCATCAATTAAGTGCATGGAACATCTTGGCTTTTGACTAGTAACCATCACATATGCTTGGAAGTCCACTTTAGATCTTGTTCTTGTTTAGAATTTGGACATTTTGGCCCCATCCACTTTCTAGGCTTCAATTTGTACTTAGAATTGACACATATTTTACCTCAATAGGAGGGTTGGGCCTTTCATTGCATACCTCTCAATCTTAAGCAAGAATTTTGGCAAGGTTAAATACTAATTCTTATTGCAAAAGAACACTCATAAGCCACTGAAAATCCTCAACAATAGCATTGAGTTAAAATCCCGGAACCTACCTTGTATTATTGGAACTTTCAAACTCATTTTTGAGAAGGTTGCTCACTTTGATCTCCTCTAGGATAATGAAATGGATAGGGGCCCTTATTGTTTTGAAGTAACCCCCTAGGTAAAAGCTAATAAGGCTCCTTAACTTTTTAGAACACCACTAAAACATTATCAAGGTTAATACCTTGAGGGTAGATTCATGCCATAGTACTAAGACTTATATCCCTCTTGAGCGCGCGCGCGCGCGCGCACACACAGAGTGTGTGTGGGGCGGGGGTGTGTGTGCATGCTCACACATACATCTGCATGTGCTATATATGTTAAATGGTGCTTGCGATCATAGACCCAACTCCAAGAGAAATGTCAAATTGTTACATGTAAGGCAATCCCATTTTGTTGCATGCAATTACAATCCCAATTTCATTGATGACTATGGTGATTAAATATTTGAAGGCATTTGCCAAGGGTTTCCATTCATAATGTTCATAAACTTGCGTCAAGTTGAAAGTGGGTACAAATGTTGGCATGAGTTTCAAATGCAAATACTTGTGAACTTCTTGAAACTATGAGAGTTGGAGATGATGATGGCAGCAAACTAGGATGCAGTGTAGGTTGGAGGAGTCACTAGATTGATGGGCACTAGTTGAGGATCACCATGGCCAGAGCTAGAGAAGTGTAGCTGATATGGACAGATTACTTGAGATGTATGTGAGCAAGGCACATATAGTAATGCATACAGTAATGCTACATGATGAGAATCCACATGTAGAAGGTGCCACTTGTATAGTGTCCCTTGTGGAGAAATTACTCAATTGCCCAAGTGCCCTTTTATAAAGATGATAATAATCATGCAATGCAAAGGAAAGGTACAACAAGGAAGGGAGGCCGATGTCGAAGACAACCCCCTTTCAACCATGGATGTCTATGTTGAAGGCTGAGGAGGATCTAATGTCGAGCTTTTCGTGGTGCCAAGAACCAAGATGAAATGAGGTCAGATAATGAAGTGAGACTTAACACCCCTTAGCCTAAAGATCCAGAGGAGAATCAGCCATCTCGTCCATGGAACACATCCATGCTCGATCTCAAGAGAGGACTCCTGTTTTGATTGAGTGGCACAGGCAAGGCTGAAACTCAACCTTGGGAGATGGCTTGAGTGCTAGCTGAAAATCGCCAAAATAGCAGTCCACTATGCAAAAGGACCTATTGGATGAAGAAGGAAGACTTGGCACTGCCCACCGGAAGAGCAGGGGAGAGTTAATCAGCAAGGCGGTCGGAATAGGCTGGTACTCCATCTCATGAGATAACTCCAATATTGACCAAGTGTCATTAGCACAACCAGCAAAGTAGCAACCGACCTGGCATCAGAAAAGAAGCGAGCTAGTAGTAAAGTAAATGATATTAAATGAGAAAAACGCTTCAACTAAAATAAATTTCTTGTTTCAAATGGATGCCAAGGTATGGGGATGGTCACGATCGGATCTTAGGAGAGAAGATATTATGGTTGTCTCTATATTCATAGCATCAATACTCACCAAGGCAAGAACTGAAAACACGAACCTTTAACCTAATTGGGACCAATAAATACAAAACCCAACAACTATCAGAAAAAGAAACCTATATACGAGATGTTTCACATTGAGATGTTGATGGTACTCTTCTAATGCAACAAATGAATCTATGTGAGTGTAAATGCAGCGAAAAACTAAGAAAAATATGAAAAGGGTTGCTAAGCCTATGATAGCCTAAAAAATCTAGCTAGAAAACCTAAGCAAAAACTAGCCTAATGTAGCCTAAAAGATATGTACCCTGACTAGCCTAAGGACCCTATGGGTAGCCTAGGAAACCTTTGAAACTAGCCTAATGAGGAATGAGGATTGAACCAATTAGATAGGCCACTAGTGAGCATAGATACTAGGGGGTGGACTCTGGAGAAACTATGCTACCTCCTTAGGGAAGACCCCCCTTTCAATTGCCTTGGAAGACCATTACCAATACCCAAAGGGGTTGGGGTTGGTTTTGGGATTAGAATTGGATTCAACTTTGGTGTGGGTAGAATACTGGTAGTTGTAAATGTTGTGATTGTAGATGTAGGTTTAATACCATTGGCCTTTGAGGGACAATTGTTATCTATGAGGGCTGGTTTTCGGCAAAAGGTATGAAATCTATTATTTTTAGGCAAGTAATGCTAGAAGAGTCTTTGTGATGTTTGGATTTTACCACTCCTTTTTGCTTCACCGACTTTGCCATTCCCAGTTTCCTTCCATGAAGGAGACTAAGCATGGACATTTGGATGTGCTTTTTGTTTAGGATCAGCTATGGAGGGTGGAACTAAGTCTAAATGTGAAGGTCATTTTTTTCCACTCCCGGTTTCTATTAATGAAGAAAGTGACTCATCAGCACAAGATGGAGGTCTGTGTGAGCAATAGAGGAGGGTGGTATAGTGTGTTGGAGGGGATTTCCCACACAACATGGCCAAAGGAGAGAGTGACACAGTTGCAGGGCTTGGGGGAGGTGCGTAGTGTTGGGTGGCATTCCTTACAACAAAGAACTACAGTGCAAAGTGGTACACCTCTGTGTGTCTAATGATGGCCCATAGCTTGAATGTGCATCAAGGACAATGTGTGGTAAGATTGGATAACCTATAGTTGGTCTAAAGTAGGGTTCTAGACTAATGTAGGGGAATCTAATGTGAAGTAAAATTGGGAGGGAAGGGTGAAAAACATGAAGGTGAATGTTAAATACCAAACTCATACCCAAACAAAATAGAAGATAAAGGATTACCTTGTAGATAATCTTTGATAATAAAATATTCATACTGGTACCCATCTAGGTCTTCATGTTGACTTACAGTTAGTCCCTGTAGAACTAAAAGTGCAAATGTAGACATAATCAGTATCACAAAAAAATGGATTCCACAAACCTGCGCCACTAGGCTTTACTCCAAAGAATTTGAACTTTCAATTGTTTCCCGAGTGGATAGTCTTTCCTCTACTATGAGGTGATCGATCTCATTAGCCAAGTACTCCAATTGAGATGCACCTTGTAAAGGAATATGAGATGAAGAAGAGTCGGGGAATGATTCGTAGCAGAAAGGCTAGTGGATGACAATGGTTGAGCATGGTCTACCTAATCAAAACCATAAGACGTCAACAAGTCCTCCATTTAACAAAGTAGCTTGAGGAAGCACTAGAGGATCTTGAGATGGAGAGCCATCGTCAATCAACATGTGATGTGTAATGCAATAAAGAACAAACCAATCAATCCATGATAGCCTAAGCTAACTCTTCAAAAGAACACCGGTGTTGATACCCTATGGAGATATACTAGATTTTGCAAAAGAAAACACAGAGAGTATGCCCATGATTGAAACATGGTGAACTCAAACACTAATGCAAAAACACAAAATGAAGATAATTGAATCATGAATGAATAAATTAATAAAAATGTATAGAATGCTCAAGGGGAGAGCTGTCCACTACAGACGGATACCGAGTACAATAACCACTGGTCAAAGTAGAGGTTGATGAAAAAAATTGCCGAAAACCCAAAAATGACCTACTATAAACGATGATGACATCAACAATTTGTGCAAAATATGGCCTGTAGGACTTGCTAGGCTGAAGGGTGATAGCTGAAGATGACCACAACAGCAGGCTGAATGGAGAGGACATCTTTTAATCAACTAGGGCAAAATGCAGCTAACCAGGATGAAGGGGACAGCTGTGGATGGCCACTGTAGGAGCTGGAGATGATGGCAACAGCAAACTGGGATGAAATGCAGGGTGGAGAGTTTCCAGGCTGATGTGTGCCAGGTCAGGATCACCACAACAGCAGTTGGAGGAGTAGAGCTGATGTAGACAGGGATGTGCATCATGAATGGAGCTTGGGATGAAGTGGGATAACCTGTAAAACAAGGGATAAAGTGACCTAGGGCACTTTCTATTTATAGATGATAGATGAGTAACCAACCAAAAATTGGGGAGTTTGCTTATGCAACATTGAAACACTCTTAAGTGCATTTGAGTTTTGGGGCTGTTTGATGAGCTAATGAAGGTTTAATGTGTAATTCACCTTTTTAGCTTGACACTAGGCTCATGATGAACTGTCCACTTTCTTGCCTTCCCTTGGCAGTTATGCATTGATTTCTTGACTTTGAGCTGCATGTGGGTGGCTTAATTACTTCTTACTTCAATTTCTTGGAAACCTTGCTCTCTCTTCTTTCACTTTGTATTCCATGATGTGATAATTACTTTTTGCTTCAAATGTATAGATCTTCCCAATATTTAAAGAGGAGGATCAAAGCAATCTATCTCTGCATTTTCTTGAGCTTGAAAATGTTTGTCCATTTCAATTTCATTGGGTCCAAATAGAGCATGGCATGTCTTTGATAATCTTGCTGCTATGTTGGAAATGATGACACTGGTTATAGTATGCTTGGTAGTTCCTCAATACTTGTATCTTCTCCTTGACTTTTAATACTTGGTAGGTTTAAGCTTCATTTCTTCGTCTCAAGGTGTAGTTCAAGGCTATGAGCTCCTCCTTTGAGTGATAGACTGACATGTACCACGTATTAAACCTTGCACCCATGATGATGATGAGCTTATGGATGTGTAGCTTGTGGATAACACCACTATAGATTTTTTGGATGGACTGATAGTAACTTCAGCGCTTTTGTACAATTTAGCAAGGTCAGGATGATCCCAGAAGCTATCTAGCACTGGTTTAGACATGGGATCTCTTAGCCATCTTTGATAGACTTCTGAAAGAGACTAGAGGACAGTTTTAGGCCTAGGAAGATTTTCCCCTTCTTGTAGCTTATGGCACATAAGAGTCCAGCAGTAGTTGCTCATTGCTTATTTGAGATGTGGGGGTAGCTTAAAAGACACAAAGGCATTGTATTTGGCATTGCACTGGGGCTTGGGAGGTTTGGATAGGAATAAGGACCCTTAGATTGGTATTCCATGACATTCATAGACAGAAGACTGTGACTTGGGACGTAGTAGTTTTCCAGGGTGGTGGGGCTGCAGCTTTTTTGTTCCCCGGGGGGTGCTCTTAAGGCTGGTGTTGTGTGTGAAGTCTTGTTGGTCTTGAAATATGACGAGTTTTTATAAGAATGGTTCAAGGTTGTCTTTGAATGTGATTGAGTGTCTAGCCAGTTTCGACTTTCTGCCAATGGGATACCGATTTCCAAGTGCTAGAAGTTCCATTTTGATTCATCAGGAAGCATTGCTAGTTTCTCTTTCTTGTTTCAACTATGTTTTGTGATTCCCAGTTTCGTGTCTAAATCTACTGAATGCTCAAAGTTGCACTTATTCTATGGTCTCTAGGCAGGACAATTGGCTGAAAATATATCAAAGATCATAGATTTACAATTTGCAGACAAGGTTGATATGTCAGAGGTGCAGGTAAGTTAGTCTTGTCTAGCTTTTCAGTTGTGTTGAGCAGATTTGCACAGCTATGTTGGCAGTTATGTTGAAAAGGCTAAACTTCTTTTCTTTTTTCGGGGGTGGTGGGTTGGTTGGCACGGGTTGCTTGCAGGATGAATTTTCAGTTGTCATTACTAGAGCTTTGGCTACGTTAGTACAAGGATTGGAGACAAAACTTGAAGCTGAATTGGTTTCCATGACACGTGTTCCTTGGGCCACTCTGGAGAGTGTGGGAGACCAATCTGAGTGAGTGCATGTGCCACTGATGACCTTAATATATAAAGTATTTGTCTGAAGAGTTTCCATTGCCAATTTGGTTGAAACCTTTTTCTGATGCATGTAACAACTGTTTGCAGGCTAATTTTTTAGTGCATTTAGCTGTTGTTTCTACAAGTGCACAATGAAAGTCATTCAATGGAGTGAATAAGGATCCGCAATCCAGTTGTACCAATTCACTGGTATACTTGTCACTTGATGAGCTCACTATAGTAGCATTCATTACCATTCAAGTCATTAAGCACATAAATTTGAGTCAAGGGCTTCAATGCAATTGCATTGCGCACATACTTATGAGTTGGAAGAGACTCTAGAACAGATTTCCCTTTTCTCACTTTATTTTGTACCTTTAGGGAGCTCTAATGCTGCCCTTTTGTTTCACCTTGTACATCATGGGTTGCCTATAGCACCAATGAGCCTCAACATTTTATAAGAAGGGAAGGAGCTGAGTTCCAAACATAGAGGAAATGATTGTGGCTCCTTTATCCTTCTTGAATCCATTGTGAACTTTTCCAATAAAAGTTTTTGGGGGCTGAGATCGTGTTTTCTGAGGAGGCATGTGTCGATCATTGCCTCTTTCTTTGAGTAAAGTTCAGAGTGTGGATGTCTCTCAACTGCTTGATGTTTGATACACTTATGCTCCCTTGTAAGTCCTCACATCCACAAGCACCCTTTCTTTGGGACCAATATGAATCCCCAATTCATTGATTGGTCTTGAAGACCAATGTGAGGGCTCACATTGGGACAATCCCAAATGGAGTCTAGGTTTCCTATGTAATCTTAAAAAGTTATTGGATGTATGCCATAACCTAACCAATTGGTTACTGCGAGATCCTATACGCTAATAGCCAAAGGAAGAGCATGATCTTCCTTGGCTCAAAGCTGTCTTCCAATCTCCTTGAGAAATTTGTCCAAACAGGTCAAGACATACTATAACTGAACCAATGTTGCATAGATCAAAGGTCTTGGTCTTATGCTTGAGAGACACCATCTTTGCACAAGCACCATCTAACATTGTGGAAAGATCTTGTCAGGGAAAACCACTATCATTTAGATGAGATTGTCAATTAGGATCTCTAAGAGACTCGGTTCTACTCAATGCATGATTGAAGCATCATAGCTCCAGTTGAAGCACATTAGGTGCTAGTATGCATAGATGATTTGTTGCTAGGCTTGTTGGTGGTCTATATCAATAATAAACAAGGAGAAAGAAGGGAGTTTCAAGCCTAATCTTGAGAGCACCTATCTCAAGGTGGTCATTGCAATAGTTGGTGGAGGCTTCAATGGGGTCGTGTCTCTATAGGACAAAAAGAGTTATAATGGTGAAGCCTACCAGAGACAGCAACTAGGGAGCTTGTAGAAGTTTGTGCATCATATTAGCCTTCAAGGAGTTTGTCTTTTATGTTAGAGGACATGATCCTTCATTGATTGTGGAGTTTGGATTCTTTCAAGGCACAAAAAAGAGAGAGCAGCATATATCATCATTTTTTCAAGATTAACAAATTTTTGGTAGATGACTCGGTGACATTATTATATGACAAGCACGGTACACGACTTTTATAACATGATGGGCTTAGACTGCCCATTGCATAGATTTACTACACATGCATATAGACACAATGTATAGCTATCTGTCTCTTTGTGTGTGACGTGTGTGTGTATGTAGAGTGAAAGAGAGAGAAAAGAGAGAAGAGAGAGAGAGATGCATTTACATGGAGTCGCGACATGACTCAGACAGGTCTCAATTGTCTCAGTCAAGGCATGTCTATTCTGAGACATGTCAGGACTTTCTCAATCATCTCATGTCTCCTCTCTGACAGGTCAGGATTTCATCAGGATTGCTGCAGGCAGGTCATGACTAGCCCAAACAGGCCACAACAACAGGGATTGGTCAACCTGTACAGACAGGCTGCTATCTGCAAAAGACAAACTGGCGACCCATACAGTGAGGCTATGCGACCTGCTCAGGGCAGGGCAGAGAGAGAGTGTACCTGTGACCTACAAACAACAGGCTGTGTGTCCTGCACAAGGCAGGGCAGACTGCGCAACCTGCACAGGGCAGTCCTCAGTGAGCCTTCCAAGCCTTCATGAAAAGGTTACAGCTTCAGGTCAGATTGTGTTTTTCTGGAGTGTGGTTTCCTTTGGCTCGCTCTGGGCATGGATATGCAGGCATCTTGTGGAATAGATATGGTTTTTCTTGGTCAGCAACTTCAAGAAGGGGGAGAAAAATAATTGCTGCAGTCTGATGTTAAGACTTTGCCTAAGGATTTTGATGAGCGTGTGGAAGGTTAATGCTGCAAGCTGGTGATTGATCCTCCGGTTTCGGCTGCTCTTAAGATGCCTAGGGTGCATGTATTCCCTACTTGTAGATAGATGAGTCTTTTCAATATACGTTGGCATATGCTAACTGTCATGAGGAAATGTATTTTTGAAACCTCACTTAACATGTGGATTAATTTTTAATCACATGGTTAAGTGAATGTTGCACATATGAGGTGTAATTGAGGTTAGAGTAAATTTACAAGCTCAGGATTGGAGGAAATCACGAAATGTGAAAGGCAGAAGTTGCTATAAGTTATGTTGCACGGGCACTTGGTATCTGGTGCCACTTGGTGGTATTTGAAGATTGAAAATTAATATTTAATTATGGATAATGCTGGAAAAACCATTTGGGAAGGCTGCCACTTATCCAAAATGCCCATACAAGGCTAAAAAACGTCTTTAGAGACTGGACAAAGACATTTTAGTATATTCATGCTACAAGAGAGAGAGGAGATTCTACTGGTCTGATTTGTAGTCATTGGAGGATCTTCTAATGCGGCCAGGGACAGGAGACATTTACAAGTTGTTGGGACAAACCATCAGCAGTAAATGACAAATTTTTTTTAGTTCTTTGTGAAAAAAGTCTGATTTTTCTCTCTCCCTAGCATTCTCTCCCATTTCCCAACCTTTCCACAGCCTTGCTCGGAAGATTACAGCATTGAGATCACCAAAGGTTGAGAAATTTTAAATTTCTCTACTGTAAACCCTAATCTGTAGAGCAGAAATTAGGGTTTAGCAGCAGCCTCGAGAAGCGTGCCAGAAATTGGAAGCTCCAAGTCTTGGATTCATTAGGGTTGAAGTTGTTTTCAATCTAATTCAAGTGGAGGGACCATCAAATCAATGAATTTGGGGCATTTTTCATCTCCATCAAAGCAAGTGAAGGCTAATTAAATGCGTGAATCAAGGAGAAAATCAAATTTGAAGACTTGGTGGTTATTCTGGACAGCAAGGGGAGTTGGAATACCGAAAGGGATTGGGAGAATCCCATGGTATTTGGGATTGTAAGTATCAGTTTTGGGCCCAACTGGGTGTCCAATGTTCAATATTATATGGTAAAGTGTGCATTTTAGTTGTTTTGTTGCAATGAACTGCGTGAGCATAGGTTGGCTATCAATGACAAGAAAAGTGAATTCTTCTTGCGTAAAATCTACTTTTTAGGGCATATTTATCCGCTGATGGTATTCGCATGGACCCTGCAAAGGTTGAGGCAATACACTCATGGCCACCTTTGTGAAACATGCACGAGATCCGCAACTTCTTAGGTTTATGTTCTTACTATAGGAAGTATATACGCGGGTTTGTTAAAATTGCATCTCCATTGTATGCCTTGTAGAAGAAGGATGTGCCATTTAGATGGATAACAATGGGAATTTTAGCATTTGAAAAGTTGAAGGAAAAGATGACTTTAAATCTTGTGCTTGTGTTGCGCGATCTAAGGAAGTCATTCATAGTTCAATGTGATGCATGTGGTAATAGCATTCGGACTATTCTTACACTTGACAGCCAAGTTATGGCTTATGAGAGCTGAATTTTCCATGGTGCAGAAAAGAATTTGTAGGTCTATGAGAAAGAGCTCTTGGTTGTAATTCATGCACTGCCTACGTGGAAACACTATTTATTGGGGGCTGATTTTACAATGCAGACAGACCATCAAACTTTGAGGTACTTTTTGATGCAAACAAAGTTATAAGAGAGATGGGCGAATTTTCTCTCTATGTTTCATTTTCAGATTATACATATTGATGGTAAAAAGAATGTTGTGATTAGTGCACTCTCACGTAAGCCACAAATTTCAGCCGTTAGCATGGTTTATCACACTGAGTTGAATGCCATGAAATAGCAATATGTTACTGATTTAGACTTGCTAATGTTTATGATTAACTTTGCAATGGCCAAAGGCATGAACACTTTGTGCTAAGAGAGGATTTCTAATTATGCATGGATGAGAGTGTCACAAAGCAATTAAGGCCTAGAGTTATCACTGAAAGTCATGCTCCTCCATATGTAGGACATATAGGTATTGATGCATGGTCAAGGCGGTGGAGCATTTCTTTTATTGACCTGCTTTGAGACATGATGTATAATAGTTTGTTAAGACATGCATCGTATGCCAGAAGGTAAAGCACAATAGGCAAAAGATGTCAGGTTTGTACTTCCTAAGACACCTACAGTGAATGATGGAATATGGACTATCATTTGCAGGTTTAGCAAATAAGCCCATTTCATTCCTTTGAGGAAGAAAATTAAGGCTGATCATATGACACAATTATTTTTGCAACACATCTTTAAGTATCATGTTATACTAGAGTTAATCATTAGTGATCGAGACTCCCAAATGACCAGTTTATTTTGAAAGGGGTTGTTTGAGAATATGGGTATCACACTGAAATTCTCATCATCCTTTCATCCGCAGATAGATGGTCAGTCTGAGGAAGCAAATTCCAGTGTTAGATCTTTCGAGGTGCTATGTTTCAAACCACAAGACACAATGAGAGCAGTATTTACCCTTGGTTGTTGAGTTTTTTTACAATAACACAATGCATTGTTTTACAAGCAAAGCTCCATTTGAGGTGGTTGAGGGTGCAAGAAGGTACTATTCTCCAAACTAAAGATAAGATTTTTTAGGATGATCGTTATGTGGAAAAATTGGATTTAGCCTATGCAAAGATAAAATATGCACTTCAAAGATCGCAAGAAAAGCAAAAGAGGGCACTTGATCGCCACAGACGTGCTTTGTAGTTTGCAGAGGGTGATTATGTATTGCTGCGTTTTGAAAAGGGAAGGCTAAAAAAAGATGAAAGGAAGGGAAAAATTATATCGAAAGTTAAGTATGAGATACTATGGGCCCTTCCAAGTGTTGGAGAAGATCAACGATGTGGCATATCGATTGAAATTACCTCCACATTGGTGGATATACAATGCCTTTCATGTCAATTTGTTGGGGCCTTTTCATAGCGATGTGCCAATGAATATGTCTGCTGAAATTCAGGGTGAGGTTGAGGAGCTAGATGAGATTTTGGTACCCGAGCAGATTTTAGCACATAAGGAAAGAAAGGTCAAAGGTAAAGTTTCGAGGAGATATGTGGTGAATTTTCAAAATTATTTACCAATGGATGCCAAATGGATGGAAGAGGATGACTTAGCAGACCATCCTCAGTTGTTGCAGCTTTACCTAGATACCCTTCAGTTAGAGCCAACTTTAGTTCTGGCTCCATCAGGTTCAGCGGAGCAAGAGTCTAAAGTATTGCTTGATTCTCAAGGGGGAGATAGCAGTTCTACTCCTCCAATTATGAACAACTCTCGTATGTAGTGGATCTTGGATGTATTCAGCATGCATCCAAGGTATTGCGCTAACAGTATATTTGCCATGAGGTCACTACTTAGTGTACTAGTCACTGTGAGATGAATGCAGATGAGTATGAGTTTCACCCGGGTATTGGAACTATACTTTTGCATCAGCCCATAAACAATTTGGCATGAATTTTGCCTCTATTTCAAGACAAAAATCTGATCAATTTCAGCTCAATTTTTGATAAGCTTGAGCATTGTTTATGGTCACTTTTGAGATCAATTTTGCGTCAATTTTTGCATTGATTGCTGGTCAGTTTTTGCAATGAGTTTGTAATCAATTTGGGGTAACATTTACAGCAGTTTGTGGTCACTTCTCAGATCAGCAAGTGATCAGTTTATGATCAGATTATGGTCAGTTTTCAATGGTTTAGATGTGGTTCCATGGACAACAATATATGTTATGTTGACATTGATGTTTTAGCCATGGTTTATGCTTGGTTATGCTATGCTATGGTTTGGTTTTGCCAAATGAGTTGAGCTCATGAGAAATAGACATGTCACATGATAATCTGTCATTGTTTTTTTTAGATTCTTTGAGTCTTATGTTATGTTATGATTGGCTGGTAATTTTCAGCATGTGTTGGGCATATGGAATGGTTGAGCAATAGTGTCTAATGTTGTCATGAGGACAATTGCAAGGATTTTAAGGGGGAGGGCTGTCATGAAGACATGTATTTTTGAAACCTCACTAAATATGTGGTTTAATTTTTAATCACATGGTAAAGAGAATGTTGCGTGTATAACGTGTAACTAGGGTTAGAGTAAATTTACAAGTTTGGGACCCAAGGAAATCACAAGATGCCAAAGACAAAAGTTACTATAAATTATGTCGCACAGGTACTTGGTGGTATCCGATGCCAGTTGTTGGTCTAGGTCATTCATTTGGCCATAAGTGTCAGTTGGTGACACTAAAGAAGTGGTGTTCTATGATACTCGAGAATGGAAGTTGCCTAACCAATTTAATTATTGGCCAATCAGATTATTTTTCACGGCACTAAAATAATTATTAGATTAATTTTTAATATTTAAAGACTAAAAATTGATATTTAATTATTGATAATGCTGGAAAAAACTATTTGGGAAGGCTAAAAAACGTCTTTAGAGGTTGGAGAGAGGCATTTAAGTATATTCAGCTTGCAAGAGAGAGGGAGAAGATACTACTGGTTTGATTTGCAGCCATTGGAAGACCTTCTGAGACAATCAAGGGGCTACTGGTTTGATTTGCAGCCATTGGAAGACCTTTTGAGACAATCAAGGGGAGGAGAAGACCAATCAACAAGAGGTAACAACATCTACAGGTTGTTGAGACAAGGCCGCAGTAGTAGATGATTGATTTTCTTCACTTCTTTGCATTTACAAGCTATTGAGATAGGGTAGTAGCAGTAAATGACAGATTTACTTCAGTTCTTCACGAAGAAAGTTTAAACTTTCTCTTTGATCTCCCAGCCTTTCTTTAGCCTTGCTCGGAAGATTACAGCATTGAGATCACCAGAGGCTAAGAAATTTCAGATTTCTCTCTTGTAATCTGTAGCAAAAATTAGGGTTTAGTAACAACCTAGGGAAGCATGCCAGAAATTGAAAGCTCCAAGTCTTATATTCAATAGGACTAACGTTGTTTTCAGTCAAATTCAGGTGCAGGGACCAACAAATCAATGAATTTGAGGCATATCCATCTCCATCGAAGCAAGTGAAGGCCAATTCATTGCCCAAATCAAAGGGCAAATCAGATTGAAGACTTGCTGGTCATTTTGGACAGCAAGGGGAGTTGGAATACCAAAAGGGATTGGGAGAATTCCATTGTATATCAAGTTCTTCTTCAATCAAGTTGAATATACACCAAAAGGGGCGGGAGTTTTGGGACCAATAGGGTATCCAATGTTCAAGATTATATGGTTAAGTGTGCATTTCTATTTTGTGAATTTGTTAATTGCTGTAAATAGTACTTAATCATGTTATTTACCACCCCATCTGAGGAGGAAAGTTGGTTTCACTAAGAATCTCATGAATGACTAGGGGGCATATATTCCCTACTCATAGATAGACGAGTCTTTTCAATATATGTTGGCATATCCTAACAATCTCATGAGTGACTATGTGTATACAAGTGAAGAAAAAGTGAACTCCTTATTTGGTATAGTAATCATGTAGTGACTTTCTGAGGGACAAGTATTATAGTAGATTGTGTTCCTCACGTCGCGCTGCTGCTGCTGCCGTCATGCCCCCACACTACCTCCTCTTTCTCGCGCCTTGTCCCCATCCCCACCCCCCCCCTCGCTGCTGCGTTGCACCTCCCCCTCCCGCTAGGCAATCTCCCCCTTCCGTCGAGGCCCTGCATACCCCCGCCTCCCTCGCCTTGCGGCCCCCCGTCTCATTGCGCCCGCCGCGCTGCCCTCGTCTCTCCCACGTGCCCTCTTGTGGCGTACTACATCCCCCTCCCCGCTAGAAATCCACATGTCCGCCCCTCCTTGCCACCCACCCCCTGCCACGCAATCTCTCCTTGTGTCCAAGCTGCCCCTCCACCTCACCCTTACTGACTACTACCAGCATCCAGTGAGCCGCCACCATCTCGGACAAAAGTCCTCTCCTCTCTGCCATTTCGATGCCGCTACCTCGCCTGCTCCGCCACCAACGCCTATAAATAGCGACAGCCCAAAGCAATCAACCCCCCCGCCCGATTGCTCCCTTCATCTGCATCAACATTTCCCCTCGGTAGCACAACAACTTGGTCGATAGGTCCTCAGCAGGGATGTGCAATGGAAACCTCTGGTCAGACGCCGGTGCATTCTGCAAGTCTCCCCTAGTCAAACACCTTGCGCATCGTCCTTGCTGAGAAATAGTTCTTGGCCGTCCGCGCCACAGAGCTAGAGTTGAAGAAACTACAATCTTTGGTCAGGTCGTATGACACTCTCCATCTAGGGCCCAGCTTCGGGATCGGCTTCACTCCACGCTACACATTGGCAGAGTGCAGATCACAGAAGCAATTCTCATGGGTCAAGGGATCTTCATGGTTCAATCCACCTCCGCGAACGCAACCCGTGACCTACTGGATAGCTCACCTTATGCCTCCACGAAGGGGGTCATCTATATGGTTCCCTGGTATAGTGGCTTCTTAAACACCCCTAGTCACCCTCCTATTTCGTGCTCCACAACAGGTTTCTTAAACCCCCCTGGTCACCCTCCTATTTCCTGGACTAGTGGTAGAGTATCCTCAGTTAGTAAAGGACTTTAGATGGCTCTTCAGCATAGTTCTTCTTGAGTCCTTCGTGGACGCAGTGACAGCCGCAAGAGTCCCGAAGGTACGGGTGGCTGTGAAAGATACAAAGAACATGCCTAAGTTTCTGGAGATCGAGGCAAGCAGACACTCCTTCAGGCAATAGGTTATTGTGACTGGGTAGCCTGGGCAGTGCCTGTGATGCCATGACTTTGGGCATCAGGCAGCAGATTGCATGCACTTTGGAGCCAAGGCGGCTCTGCCGGCAGACCCGCAGGTAGATGTTGACGATTTTACACGGGTCCAACAAGACGAGAGAGAGGGAGACGGCAGGGGGGGCTCAATGAGCCCCTTAGACACATCCACGATAGCAGAGAGCAAGAGGGCGGGGAACAGACCCCTGGCAGAGGATCCCGCAGCATCCCCTAGCTTGTCCCACCCAACAGGATCACAGGTCTCCACCCCCGCCACCCATGGAGGCTACCCCACCCGACATCCCACAATCCCCACACCCACCCCTCCCCCCCCCCCCCCCGCCCGCCCCTTACACCCGCCTCATACCTCCGATCACCCCACCATGCCTCAATCTTCCTCCTCCCCACCATCTCCTCCGCTAATCAGTCCCCTTGATCCTCACCCAGTACATGTGATCCCCCCACCCATCCCCCCCCTTTCCATAGGGGGTGACAAGCCTCATACGTCCATATCTTCTCCTCACGAGTAACCTAGTCCCCCCTCACACAACCACTAGCTATATTGGCGCAGTCACTGGTCACACTTTCCCTAGACAGAGGTAGCTACTCCCACAAGAGTTTTTCTGCAGTGGTCCGTGGTTTTACTTGAGATTTTCGGAGCACAGAGAGTTTCCACTAGCTCTAGAGGTGGGGATCTTCGTGGTCCGCAAGTCACGGAGCGGCAAGGTCCATTTACTAGCACCACCAGATCAACCAAACGATGCTTTCTTCTTTCAGACCTCTCATTCAAGAGACTGGACGATGACACAGATAGAGGAGATAAGGGGCCAGGTTGTAAACCACATCTCCTAGTGGATGGGAGGAGGAGAACTAGCACTCTTTTCGGTGGGCTAGAGTCGAGATCCCACATTTGAGCATTATTTTTCGAGCCCCTCCACAGTGGAGTTCAACGATAGATGTGATTGACTGACCCCTCGCACAGGCTGCCCGCTTCTACCAGTGTGTACAAAGTCACGCCTCTCAACTTCGTTGATAGATGCCTTGGTGGTACCGCTTGGGGCATCTATTACCCCCATGGTCCATGCCTAACTACAATGGGGCACATGGTTCCAGGAAGTTGATTGTTCCGCAGGAGTTGCAGCCTGTCCTTGCTGAACAGATCGACATCTTACTTCTCCAGGAGTACAAGCTCACCCGCACCCAAGCACATCGGGTAGGGAAGGTACTTCCAGGTGGCTCACACACCTATTGGGGGTACTCCATCAGTGCCCACGGCAGGAGTGGAGGCATATGCACCTCTATTGGCTCGAGGCTTACCGCCTGTGTGTGAGACCACAGGATGATTGTGGTAGGGAGGGTCCTATGGATCAAACTGGACATAGGGGAGTCATGCCTTGGAGTCCTCAATGTCTATGCTCCTACAGAGGTTACGACACGCAGCAGGTTCTGGATGGAGATTGCAACAGGACTTCGAAAGGTGGACTCTTGGATTGTTGGAGGAGACTTCAACAACCTGTAAGCCTTAGAGGACCAGCAAGGCAGAGGCAGAGACTACCAAGGTATGGCAGGGGAGGAGCAGGAAGCATGGGAAGTCTTTCTCCTCGCGGTAGCAGCACATGATGCCTGGCGGGACCCAACTTTTCACAGGACAGAGAGGTTGCTGGACTTCTCTTGGGGATATGGGCGGCTAGGCAGAGCTCTCTTGGAACGGCTAGACCGGTTTTATGTGGGAGAGTAGGGGTGTTCTCAAGGAGGCCACATAGGGCAATTGGCTAGCACCACCTTGTCTAATCACTGCCTAGTTCTCCTTACACTTGATGCTCCAGTTTCAGCCCTTGGCATGCAATCTTATCAGATCCCTAA
This sequence comes from Lygodium microphyllum, assembly GCF_053477565.2. NCBI lineage: Eukaryota > Viridiplantae > Streptophyta > Polypodiopsida > Schizaeales > Lygodiaceae > Lygodium > Lygodium microphyllum. The sequence continues at coordinate 10,547,663 of NC_141148.1, read as the reverse complement.
CTCGATCTACAAGAGAAAAGAGGTGAGGAGGTAGATTGAGGAGCTCTAGACGAGGGAGTGGGATAGGAGGGACCGGATCGCAGAGGAGTTTACAGATGTCGTAGCTGAGTCGAGCAGGATCTGCCAGGAGGCAGCCCTACATACCAAGCAACAGAACTAGGAGGTGGAGAGAGCACTTCGGCGAGACCTACCACTCTCCACACGCAAGAGATGCGCGCATGAGCAGCCCTCGCCGGTCATGAGGACAAGCGCTTGGAGTTTTCCTTCCGTACCTTAGCAGCCTTTTGGGCGCAAAAGGGGGACACGATGTGCAAGGAGTTTTTGCAGGTGCATGAGCCTCCCACCTTAGGAGATTAGATTCGGAGCCTGTGTGATCAGTATGGGAGGATTCGCTCTAGCTCAGATAAGGTGATGGAGATTGCCACTGACTACTACAGATAGCTTTTTCAGCAAGAGGCAGTCTCGACTAAAGGACAACGTTGTAGACAGTAGGCCTGGGATTGCATTCCGTCCCTCGTCACACAAAGGAGATGGGAGGCTCCCTCCTAGACCCCTTCACAGAGAAGGAATTAGCGGAGGCTTTCCATGCACAGGATGGGCATAAATGCACGGTTGAGGATGGTCTTTTTAAGGCCTTCTTCACTACCTACTTGGAGGTGGTGAAGGACCCCTTACTGCTGGCCTTTCAAGAGTTTTTCAGCTTAGGACAAATGCTAGGGAGTCTATCGCAGTGGAGACCAATCACCTTGTTGTCAATGGCCTATAAGGCACTGGCCAAGATGATTAGTAGTCGACTCCCTCCCCCCGTGCTTCGAGACATCATTCATGACACACAGACAAGTTTTTTCCAGGATAGGAGCATCCTAGACAATGTTTTCACCTTCTTCGATGTGATCGAGTGGGCTCAGCATAGTGGTGAGAGATTGGCTACACTCCTAGACTTCGAGAAGGCCTATCACAGGGTTGACTGGGACTTCTTAGAGGGCACTATGGTGAGGTTGGGCTTCCCCCAAGCATGGATCTGTCGAGTTTCTGCACTTTATAGATCGGCCACTAGTAGGGTTCTTATAGGTGGCAGGAGGGGAGAGGAGTTTTGGCTGGAGAGATCTGTTCGGCAAGGCTATCCTCTTGCCCCGTATCTGTTCTTACTCTTTGTAGAAGCGATGTTCTACATCCTCCGATCACATGTGAGCAGGCTACGTGGCCTTCGACTTCCGGTGAGGGAGCAGATGGAGCTACTAGATTCAGAGTATGCAGATGATACCGCCCTTTATATAGACGTTGATGAGCTAATGTTGGAGAGAGTGAGGTTAGCTCTCGAGGTATTTTGCATTGCAGAGCTGGAGGGAAAATCAAGAGGCACAAGTCGGTTGGTTTTCTTACAGAGACCTAGACTCTAGCACGGAGTGGGGCGTCCACTTGGGGTTTAGATGGGTGTGCAAGGGACAAACCGTCTGATACCTAGGGTTCCAAGTGGGGCTCGACATCACTCCTACCCACAGCAATTTCTTCTAGTTCTCAACTCTATCAGGCGGAAGCGGACCTACTAGATTACTGTCTACCTTTCCTAAGCGGGCTGAGCCCTGGTGGTCAACCAAGTCCTCCTAGCGACGGTTTGGTACATAGCCTCATGCTGATGCTTCTCCTCGTCTTGTGTGGTTCAACTTCACTGCCTAGTGCAGAATTTTCTCTTCGCCGCGGCTCAGAGGGTTCAAGGGATTCTCAGGCCAAGGTGGCGTGGGCGACCATCTGGCATCGGTTTGAGGGAGGGCTTGGGATCATTGACCGAGAGTTTCAGAGCCTGGCCCTGATGGGCAAGCTAGCAGTCCGTGGGCTCACACCAGGAGGGTAGACCTGGAAGGTGCTTTTACAGGAGGGTCTCGAGGACTGTAAACCGTGGCCTGGTGGCAGTCGGAGGCCATCCTTGAGATGGATCTTTATGACTTCCCAAATCCCGCCACCCAAATCTTATTTCCTTCATAGCCTACTTTGTGTATGGCAGGGCCTCCGCAAGGCCCTAATTCAAAGGCCCCTTGGATGCTAGGAAAAGATAGATTGCCAGCTAGTGTTCTGGACCCCCCGGGTCAAAGATCGAGACAAGATACAAATTGGCAAGTGCCGCCACATCCAGTGGGTTGGATTGGAGGCTAGCCCTGCTCGTACTATTAGGACGCGGCGGGAGATGTACAGGATGGTGGATCAGGAGGTCTTTCAGCAGGCTTCAGGTTGCCAGCGAGGAACTGAGGTGAGGAGAAGGGAGATTGACTCGACGATCCCTCAGGAGTAGTTTGACCCTCCGATCCGAGAGCCGGTGGAGCCTGGTGAGGTGTGGGCCGCTAAATTCTCACCGGCAAGTATCCCCTTACAGGTGACAAGTAGAGTGGGCGGTGCCCCCTACAAGATTTTCTTCACCGTGCAAGATGGGGGGCATTTGATCCTTAACAGAGGGCAGCAGGATAAGGAGATTGTTGTCCTTCCTTGGAGGAGGATTCATGTGGTTGGTCTCCAGGGGAAGACCTAGTATCTGGAAGGAGTTTCGGGAGTGGCGCCTTTGGATATGGGAGAGCAAGCCACTTAATGAGCTAGAGTGGGACCCTCGATAGTGGCTATGGCCGGCCGTTGCGGTCGCCAAGAAGCCACTAAGGTTCTTGGAGTACACAGCCAGGATTGGTAGACATGTACTAATGCAAGAGGACATGAATTGGGCACGTTGAGGGAGCAAATATTGGGCGGAGCACAGCATCACGAATGCCTTCTGTCGGATATTCTGGTGCCGCCTATGGGACAGCTGGAGACCAAGGAGGGTATCGTATTTCCTTTGGCTTTTGGCACATGGAGGTTTGGCGGTTGGCCCAGATGCAGCAAGATGGAGTGAAACCGGCCTGTTCCCTGGGAAGAGCGGTAGTGTACAACCAAAATATATAAATGCTTTCACCCAATTCACAGTCGCCCACTTAACCTAAACTTAAAGACACAATCAAGAAGACATACAAGAAGCTAGAATGCTCCTGTTGCAACACATACACCCTGTTGGCCCCTAAGTTAGGCGCCCCTTGCGGTATTTCTTTATTTTTAAAAAGAGAAAGTACAATGGGCTATCTTTCACCTATTCTGGGTGAAATTTGAGAGCATAATAGTACAATTACTGACCCAAATCAAGTTGACCAGGAGGGGAACCTCTACCCAAGTCTGAATCTTCTGGTTGGAGTGCAGAATTGACCATTTGAGCCTGCTGTATTTAGTGGTTCAGACCTGTTCTGAAACCTGTTTACAACTCTTACAGTTCCCTGTACTATTCAGCCCACTGTAATTACTGGTTCAGACCTGTTCTGACACCTGTTGTTTTCAGCTCATATTGTTCCCTGCACTGTCCTGCATCATCTGTGCCAAGTGCCCCTTGATTCTGACATTAATTGGGCTCTGAAATACCCTCTGAACAGTCCAGAATCAGTTCTGGTTTAGTGCTGTTTCAGGCACTTACTTAGTGAGGTTACCACCCTCACCTGTCCCTGCTTGTGGGCAGCAAACAACTGCTCCTGTTCCTGGAGAAAAGAGGCTCTTACCTCATGCAAAAACAGCATATTCCACACATCTGTACCTGAATCAGAAGAAAGGCCTTTGATTCTGCAGCATAACCATACTGTCAAGGAGAGAGAGAGAGAGTAGGAAGCAAGCTCAAGCCTCTGTGTATCATAGACAAGGTAGACCAGCTCTCAAGAGCTCTCCATCTGCAACAATCCATCTCCCTTTCACAAAAAATGAGCCCCCCATGCATTGAAACTCGTTTTTGTGCTGCCCTCTCTCTCTCTTTTGGGAATTTATGCCCAAATTGTGACACATGGCATACATGTAACAATTTTCTTGTTTAAACCTTTCGGTCTAACATTCTCCATCCTCGGTTCAAAATTTGACCTCGGCACAGACCAGAGGATTAATCCTCGTACAAAAACGAAGATAATGACGCGAACAAATTCTAGGGTCCAAAAATAGTAACTCCCTAAATTTTAGGAGTTGCTTCCATTGCATCCCCACTAGTCTTCTGACCATCTTTGCAGACTATGGCTACATCCAAATCTGTAATGTAGCTTAACTGAAAGTAAATTTCCACCAATGACCCCACATGGACTAATCTCTTGAAAATTTGTCCATCTTCACTTTGAACTAGTCTCTTCCAGGCTAGTTCTTCAACATCCTTGTCCATATACACTTTCACAAGTCTCTTCCAAGCTTGTTAATCTACAGTGCCATCAGTCTCTTCCAGACTTATACTGGACCTTAACTGTCCAGTCTTGACTCACTAGACATTCCTGTCCGTTTCACAAACTGGCCATGCAACTCAGGCGTTTAGATTTCAAGAGAGATCCTTCCAAAAAGAAAAACCAAATAAAATATGTAATAAAGAAATCAACAAAAAGGTAATAGTTGTCATAGTCTTGTGACATGGAGGGTGTAAGCGTTGCCCACAACAGTACTTGGAAACCCCAAAGCACTACCTTTGGTCTTGCGAGGCGGCACAGCTCGTGTGGAGAGATGCCTATTGTATTCTCCGCTATGTGGCACCCAGCCTTGGATGTATCTCGTAGGGGGCTTGTTGCTGGCAGACAGTCAACTACGACCATCACCTTTAGTATGAGGTTGGGATGCAGGACACGATTTTCATCATTGAGGCTGGGTCTTCTACAGTGGTCGGCTTGGAGGCTTTACCCAACCGCCAAGTATTGGAGCCCACAGTAGACCGCTTAGAGGTATGGGAGATCGTAGGAAGTCTTACAGGATGACACATCTCGAAGGCACGCTGTCACGAGGTTTTTGGCAAGGATTGCCTTTTAATACAGGCGACTTTGGCAGAGCTTTGGACTTCCATCATCCACTCCCTTCGCGGCCAGTGGGACTAGGTGCTAGGCGAGTCTCAAGCTTGTCAAGAGCTTTGTCTTCACTTTCTACGCACTTGGGGCAGCCAAGACATGTTCTTCATGATGCAGGCAGGCAGCCAAAGATAGCGATACACCCCCCTCAGACCGACTTGAGAGTCTTGTATACATGATGGATTTGTGATTTGCATCAGCTCCAGCTATTCTGTTGAGTACATATGATACAATGATTGTACTAAACGAATTGTATCATATGTATCATATGTACTAAACGAATTGACTATGTATCATATGTGTAGCCCAAGCGACCGTGATGGCCACACTCATGTATTCATCTTATTTTGTAATGAAATGGTTATTTCCACTTTAAACATGTGCGTTGTGTTCTATCATTTAATGATTTATGGTTTTTTTTCAATCATGTTTTAAAAAAAATTCATACTAATATCATATTGTACCTTATAAAATCATAAGGTACCAATTAGTAATGTATTTTATCGTATCGTACCTAACAACCATTCTCATCACATTCCTTCTTCCCCTATCAAGGGATCCAACTAGAATTGAAGAGGCGAGGTTCTCATAGCTGTTGCCACAACTAGAAAATAAGAGTGCACATCTTGGCCAATTGCCATTGCATGTCTTTGAGCCACTAGTAACAAATCTCCATTAGATTTTATGGAAGAAGATCCTTCAGGACATTTCCCATGCCTGTGTTTGGGTTCCGGAAGAAGTCGGATAGGCATCCTCCATGTGTTGATGTTTGTTAGGAGTAGATGTATTAGAGATCCTCCTTCAGAAGTCACGGTGATGAGAGAGAAGGAATAGATTGAGAAAGCACAAGAAGATTCATAGAAAAAGATATAACACGAGAGTATGTGCACACTAGAGTTAAAAGAGAGACACATCATTGATGAGAACAAGATTGTAAATAGAGTGCATTGAATGCGGATGCTTTCGGTTCTTTTTTCTTTTTTCTTTTTTTACAAGCAGGTGGGCAGATTCTTAATTACAAAGGTTTGGAATAGGCAAATCAAAAGAGACAAGTATATTGTCTAAACCTTCTACACTAACCCTTCTCTCCTTTGAGCACGTGGGTCCTACAAGTCGACCCAAAAAGAAGACACAAGAGAAAACGAGGAGAATCTAGCCCTTCTGTAGCTCGATAGTCATGCCACATAGCCAACGTGTGGCAATCGGATCATCATTTCTTTTGTGGCCCATTTGGACTCTCACTCAAGCCCCATGGGTGGCACCACAAAAGCCCATCCGACAATTTGTCGGATCAATGCTTAAGATCATCGGAACCCTTTGTTTTGTAAAGAAGATCATTGAATTCGTGTGAATATGCATCCAAGGTCTTCCTCCCTATGTCAAGCTCAAACAATCTTTAAGAATTTTCAATCTGATCATTGGTTACGAAATATTGCCAAAAAACGAATTGAAAATCTGCCGAGCTTGGGTTGAAGCTCCGCCCACCAAGCATGCGCCTTCCCCTTTAACATGAATTGTATCTATTTGATATGTCGAGCGTCATTGAACTTATATGAATCAAAATAAGACGTCCATTTGGCTACCTATGAATCGATGTTGGTCTCATCATATTTCTTCTCCCTCCATCAACGGATCAAGCTAGAATTGAAGAGGCAACATTGTCATGGCTGCTAGCACAAATGGAAAATGGAAAGTGCACATCTTGGCCAATTGCCATTGCATGTCTTTGAGCCACTAGTGACAAATCTCTATTAGATTTAATGGAAGAAGATCCTTTGGAACACTACGTCTGCATGTATTCAAGTTCCAAAAGAAGCCAAATGGGGATCCTCCTTGCGTTGATGTTCGGTAGGAGCTGGTGTATCAAGAGGAGATACTTCATGAGAAGTCATTGTGGTGACAGAGAAGGAATAGATTGAGAAAGCACAAGAAGATTGATAGAAAAAGATATAACGCGAGAGTATGTGTAGACTAGAGTTAAAAGAGAGACACGTCACTAATGAGCACAAGATTGTAAATAGAGTGCATTGAATGCTTTTTTATTACAAACAATTGGAAAAGGCAAATCGAAAGAGACAAGTATGCCATCTAAACCATCTGGACTGCCCCTTCTCTCCTTTGACCACGTGGGTCCTACAAGTCGACCCAAAAAGAAGACACGAGAGAGAAAGAGGAGATGAGAAGCTGTCGTCATGCCACATAGCAATCCAGCCCTTCTCAACTTGTTCGATAGTCATGCCACACAGCCAACATGTGGCAATTGGATCATTGTTTCTTTTGTGGCCCATCCGGACTGCCATGCTAGCCCCATGGGTGCCGCCAAGAAAGTTATCTACTCTCTCTCTCTCTCTCTCTCTCTCTCTCTCTCCCCCGAGACATCACAATTCCTCTCTCCTCAACATCATTCCATTTTGTTTCTCTCTCCACAACATCATTTTGTTTCTCTTATAACATTAACAACAGTGTTAGCATAAAAATCAACCATAACATTAACGTAAACATTAAATGTTAATAATCACTATAGCAGTAAATGTTAAATTAACATTAGACTTGATGATAACTTCAACATTAAATGTTAATAATCACTATAGCAGTAAATGTTAAATTAACATTAGACTTAATGATAACTTCAACATTAAATGTTAAATCAGTTGGCAAGAGAGAAACTTTGATGCCTATAGAAGTCAAGGTTTCAGCTATGACAGCTTGCCGTAGCCTCGAATTGGTAGCTCTCCAGACTCCCTCACAAGTACTATTGAAACCCCCTATGCACATGCATCACCCCAATGCAAAAACCCAAACACAAATACCAGGCAATAAACATACTTTGTCATACCCACAACCCTCAATAGGTGCCTCCCTTGCACACACCCCCCCCCCCCCCCCCGAAAGTGGTTTTATGCATGTCTTTTGATCTCGCGCCAGATTGCAAGTTAGCACTTTAATACAATGAAATGTCCCCCTAGGATCCAACTTGCATACAAGATGTGACACAAGCCACATTCATGAATATGAGGGATTGGACATTGAATTCACCTCCAAGCCATAGAGCCAAGCGTGCTCACCCCCAAGCCTAGGGGATAGCTACACTCTAGACTATCATTCCATACCACCAATCCACACAATCCGGGTGTACTAACGTGTTGGCCTACGGGCCAACAATCCAAGAGTGGTGATCACACAATAATATGCACAATAGAGCCTTGAGTCCTATAAATAGGGCTTGGCTGCCCTAAACCCAAAGTGCCCTCAGTGCTTTTGCTCTAAGTCACTTCATAACCACTATGACCAGTTCTACTAGTGCCCATCCAAAGATCCAAGGATATAACAACCTTCTTCACCCATTTGAGCTTGCTAACTTTCTCCATGAGCAAGTCAAGTTAATGGATTGTGCATGGAGTGCATACAATGGTAGGAAACTTGGCCTCTAGTAAGCAGCCCATACATTGTCAATTGGATGCATTGATAATATCAACTTGCGCCATATTTGAGCTTCTTGCTTGATGGAAAAAAAAAATATATATATATATATATATATATATATATATATATATATATATATAGATACATATATATATATATATATACAGCTGAAGAAATTTACAAATTACAAGACTCACCTCCAAGATGGCTTGCACAATATGGCGGTAGATGAAGGCCCCCGTTGTTTCCTCCCTCTCTTCTCTATATGTCTAGTCCGTAAGAAGTATGAGCCAAGCAAAAAAGACCCAATGATGTTGATGATACCAATCTTCTTTTGATCATTCCATGCATTGGCAACAAGGATGGAGCATCCATACTTGGTTCATGTGGCTCAAATTGGGTCGATAGCTCCATTGGTCCTCTCCTCTAATCAATCTAATTCGTCCTCATCTCGTTGTATGAAACCCCAATCCAACCCTCACATGGAGCCACATTTGCAATTTCCTTCACCATTCTCTTCCCTTGCTCTTGCTTGAGGACATTGAAGGAGTCATTGTACTCAATAATGGTCTATGGGACCTTCTCATACTACGAGGGTCTTGGAAGAGAGTGGATTCTCTTTTAGGACCTAGGTTGTGCATGAGGCTTCATCCTTTGCCTTTTGCCACTTGCAAAGTGAGATGTGGATGCTGATTCAAAGCCACCAATGGAAGAGGCATTGGTGGAAGACAAGGCAAGATTGGAGGCTTCATCATGGGTGGATATTGGTATTGATGCACCTCTGCTTGTATGAAGAGAATCCTTTGTGATGCTTTGGGGGATCTCTTTGCATGAAGCAACTTGTACCCCCCATCTTGAATAGAGGTTGGAGAAGATTAGTTGGGCCTCTTGTGTAGCACTTGCCATAATAATACTTGTATGTCTAAAGGTGGGGGTTGGACTTCTATCTTTATCCACATGTATGGCATGCAAATTAGAGGGTTCATACTTCTTTCTCACTCACACACAGACACACACACATATAGAGAGAGGGGGGAGAAGCAGCGGAGAAAGATGAGAGAGATGGGTGTTTGTTGCGACCTATGTAGACAGGTTGCGTGACTTGTTTGCAACCTGAATACCCCAAGTAGAATAACAAAACAGACTATGCTTGCATCCTGCACACTACGTAACTTGTGTAGAGCAGGACAAACTATGTGATTAGCACAGGACAGGAGCAGACCTCACATGGGCAGCTAGACTATGTGTAGGAATCCAAGCAACCTGTGGCAGTCTCCAGGCGGCATGACAGTCCAAGTTGCAAGTTAGGCACAGTCCAGCCATACAAAGAACCAAGCGCCACAGTCCAAGCATCAAACAATATGTACAATCCAGCCAAACAGGGAGGGTCTGACTCTCAGTGACCTTCTTGTGTGTAGTTTCCATAGAGGGCGCAGGAATTTTGGTATTGCCATGCAAAAGTCCTTCGTCTTCAAGAGAAAAATGAATAACAGAGGGGTGTTGACAAGCACATATTGCTTGAAAAGCAACCACGTGAGTTCCAATATCCAAAACAGCCCCACCACCCACGCTTTTTGGGGCACAAACATGATTCCAAGAAATCCAGGAAATATGCACATGCACTGAATCCATTTTCCACAACATGAAGCGGATATGCTTGTCAAGGTAATTCAAAGTAGTCCCAGTCCAAGGAAAAAGCAGCAAAAGATAGATAAGCATGGGCAACATAATAGTCGTCGCCACTTTGAGATGCACATGAAATGGTCAACCATACGAGCCTTGGACTCGCCCTACACCTGGTCCCATTGCCCGGGGAGGGAGTGGATGATGGAGGTCCAGAGCTCCGCTAAAGTCACCTGTACTAAGAGTCTCTCTCCGCCGAAAGCCATGTGACGCCCCGCCTTCCAGATATGCCATCCAGCTAGACTCCCTATGATCTCCCATACCTCCGAGCGGTCTACTGTGGATTCTAGTACCTGGCCGATGGGTAGAGCCTCCAAACCGACCATTGCACCCGACTCTGCCTCGATAATGAATATTGGGTCTTGCATTCCGGTCTCATACAGAAGGTGACGGCCCTAGCTGACTGCCTACCAATAGAAAGCTCCCCGTAAGATACATCCAAGGCTGGGTGCTATATGGCGAAGGATGCGGCATGCTCCTCTCCACACGAGTTGCGCCTCCACACATAACCAAAGTGCTTTGGTGTTTCTAGAGGCTGTTGTGTGCAGTGCTTACAACCTCCCTCCTTTTGCATTTGCGCGAGTCAACTTCCCACCGCCAAGCCTCCATATGCCACCAGTCATAAGAAATACGACACCCTCCTCGGTCTCTAGCTATCCCATAGGCGGCGCCAGAAGGTCCGTCGGAAAGGCTCTATGATGCTGTGCTTTGCCCAGTGCTTGCTACATGACGGCGCCCAATCCATATCCTCCTACATCAATACGTGTCTACCAATCCTGGCAGTATACTCCAGGAACCTGGATGGCTTCTTGGCGACCACTGTGGCCGGCCATAGCCACTCTCCTAGGTCCCACTCCAGCTCATCAAGTGGTCTGCCCTCCGAGATCCAAAGGCGCCACTCCCTGAGCTCCTTCTATAAAACATAGGGGTCCAGTCGCCATGTCTTTCCATGAAGGCCTACCACCCGAATCCTCTTCCACGAAAGGGCGGCCATCCCCTCATCTTGCTGCCCTCTGTCAAGGGCCTAACGCCCCCCCCTCCTGAACGGCAAATATCCTCCTGCATCAGTACGTGTATGCCAATCCTGGCAGTGTACTCTAGGAACCTCGGTGGCTTCTAGGTGACCACAATGGCCGGCCAAAGCCACTCCAACTCATCAAGTGGTCTTTCTTCCCAGATCCAGAGGTGCCACTCCTTGAGCTCCTGCCAAAAGACCAAAGGGTCCAGCCACCATGTCTTCCCTTAAAGGCCAACCACCAGGATCCTCTTCCATGAAAGGACAGCTATCCCCTCGTCCTACTGTCCTCTGTCAACTTTCAAGAACCAGACCCCCCCCCCCCCTCCTGCACTGTGAAAAAGGTCCCAGGTGGAGTGCCACCCACTCTTTTTGTCACCTGTAGGGGGATGCCTGTTGGTCAAAACCTAGCGGTCCATACCTCCTCGGGCTCTATCGGCTCTCGGTTCGAGGGAGCAAGCCACTCCTAAGGTATCGCTGCGTCTTTCTCTCTTCTCCTCAGCTCCACTCCTCGCTGGCAGCCTGATACTTGCTTCAGCACCTCCTCGTCCGCCATCCTGTACACCTCCTGCCATGTCCTGATGGTACCAGCCAGGCGAGCCTCCCAACCAGCCCACTGGATGTGGGGGCGCTCACCAATCTGTGCCCCTTCCCGGTCCCTAACCTGGGGGTTCCAAATCACTTGCTGATGGTCTATCTTCTCCTGGTAGCCTGGGGGGATCTGGATTAGGGCCTTACGAAGGCCTTGCCACATGTGGAGCAAGCTGCATAGAAAGCGTGATCTAGGGGGGGTGATCTGGGCTAACGTGAAGATCCATCTCAGGGACAGCCTCCACTCACCACCAAGCCTCAGTCTACAGTCCTGAAGACCCTCGTGCAATAGGACCTTCCAGATCTGCCCTCCCAGTGTGAGGCCACGGACAACTAGCTTGCCTAGGAGGGCCATACTCTAATACTCTAGGTCTATGATCCCAAGCCCTCCCTCTGACCGATGTCGTATAATGGTCGCCCACGCCACCTTGGCCCTGGAATCCTTGGAGCCGTCTGACCCGGACCAAAGGAAATTCTGCACTGGGCAGCGAAGCTGCATTGTGCAGGAGAAGGAGAAGCACCAACACGAGGTGATGTACCAGGCCGTCGCTAGGAGGACCTAGTTAACTACCAGGGCTCGGCCGGCTAGTCAGAGGCGACCCGTGCTCCAGTAGGTCAGCTTCCTCCGAATAGAATCAAGGACTGGAAGAAACTATTGGGCGGGAGTGATGTCGAGTCCCACCTGGAACCCTAGGTACTGGATGGTCTTTCCTTTGCTCACCCATCTAAATCCCAGGTGGACATCCCACTCCATGCTAGAGTCCGGTCCTGGTCTGTGAGGAAACCAACCAACTTTCGCCAGTTAATTTTTACTCCCGCTGCAGAACAGAACACCTCAAGAGCCAATCTCACTCTCTCCAGCATCAACTCATCATCCTCTATGTAGAGCGCTGTATCATCTGCATACTCTGAGTCTAACAACTCGGTCTCCTCTCTTACTGGAAGTCGAAGGCCACGTAAACCGCTCACACGTGACCTGAGGAAGTGAGACATCACCTCTTCAAAGAGAAGGAACAAGTACGGGGCTAGGGGGCAGCCCTGTCGGACCGATCTCTCCAACCGAAACTCCTCCCCTCGCCTCCCTCCTATGAGAACCCTGTTGGTGGCCAATCTGTAAAGTGCGAAGACCCCGGAAATCCAAGCGTGGGGGAAACCCAACCTCACCATGGTACCCTCTAGGAAATCCCAATCCACCCTGTCATAGGCTTTCTCAAAATCCAAGAGTAATACGGCCAGTCTCTACCCACTGTACTGGGCCTACTTTGTCGCCTCAAAGAAAGTGAATACATTGTCTAGGATGCTCCTATCCTGGACAAAGCCTGTCTGTGTGTCATGGATGATGTCTGGAAGCAAGGGACATAGTCGCCTACCAATCATCTTTGCCAGTGCCTTATAGGCTATTGACAATAAGGTGATCGGTCTCCACTGGGAAAGCTCCAACCGGTCTCCCCCTTTGGGGAGAAGACTAATAAGGCTTGCCAATAGACTCCTTGGCATCTGTCTCGAAGTGAAAATCTCCTGAAAGGCCATCATTAGGGGGTCCTTCACCACTTCCCAGAAGGTAGTGAAGAAAGCCTTAGAGAGGCCATCCTCTCCCGGGCATTTCTGCCCGTCCTGTGTATGGAAAGCCTCCTCTAGTTCCTTCTCTGTGTAGGGGACTAGGAGGGAGCGTCCCATCTCCTCTGTGATGAGGGACGAGATGTTATCCCAGACCTGCTATCTACATCGCTATCCTCTAGCTGAGGCGGTCTCCTGCTGGAAGAGGCGACTATAGTAGTCAGTGGCAATCTCCATCACCTCGTCTAGGCTAGAACAGGTCCTCCCATACTGATCTCGGAGGCTGCGTATCTGCTCTCCTAAGGTGCGAGGCTGGGGCACCTGAAAAAACTCCCTGCACATCGTGTCCCCCTTCCGCGCGTAGAAAGCTGCTGAGGTGCGGAAAGAGAACTCAGAGCGCCTGTCCTCTAGGCCAGCAATGGCTGCTTGCGCACGCACCTCCTGTGCGTGGAGAGTGGGATCCCCTAGTGCCTCCTGTAATAATCTCTGCGTGGCTGCTAAGTCCCGTCAGAGTGCTCTCTCCTCCTCCCAGCTCTGCTGCCTGGCCTGTATAGCTGCCTCTTGGCAGATTCTGCTCGACTCAGCTAAGGCCTCTGCAACCTCCTCTGCGATCTGGCCCCTCCTACCCCACTCTCTAGTCCAAATTTGCTCCCGGGCATTTCTACCCATCATGTGTATGGAAAGCCTCCTCTAGTTCCTTCTCTGTGAAGGGGGCTTGGAGGGAGCATCCCATCTCCTCTGTGACGAGGGACGGGATGTGATCCCAGTCCTGCTATCTACATCTCTGTCCTCTAGCTGAAGCTGTCTCCTGCTGGAAAAGACGCATGTAATAGTCGGTGGCAATCTCCATCACCTCATCTGGGCTAGAACGAGTCCTCCCATACTGATCCCGAAGGCTGCGTATCTGCTCTCTTGCGGTGCGAGGCTGGTGCGATGTGACGGGAGCCATTTCCAGCTTTAGTGGCTGCTGCCCTCTAGACAGCCAGCCTGGGAACTGCGCCTCTTATATATTTATATCTGTTATGTGAAGTCATATGGATGCTTTAATACCTGTAAAAGGGGTTAGTGCCAACACTAGCTATGGTTGGAAGTTTAGTTTGCAATGCTTAAATACTTCCTTTCCTAAGGTAATACTTGTACAAGGGAAGAAAGCATCAACACTATCTATCGTTACATTTTAAGTTTGCAATGCCCTTCCTTTCTTAAGGTAATATGAAGCTGCTTGTTTTTCTAGTTTTACTTGTGGTTTCATATGTTTTATCCTTTAATATCTTTACAGGGATCACTGCACCCTGCTGACCTCTTGGAATGGTGTTTTTACCAGTCAAATGTATAGAATAACAATATCTCATTCCCATTGTTAGCCCCATGAACATATGCATTTAGGAGTTGAGATGCATTTTATTGTTTCTAGTCGCAAAATTTAGTCTATTTTTTGGAACTTTAATTTGAAATAATTAAACCCTTCCTTTCTTAGGCTTATCTAGAACTGGTGGTTTTTGACATTGTATCATGGTTGTAAAGGTTACTTTATCTCCATCACGTACTAAGCCCAGAAAGATAATTAATTGACTGTTGCTTCATGTGGTCTACAAAGGCTTGGACTGTTATTTGTGCATATTCCTATCAGCATGCATATACACACATACATCTGCAGTAGATAATTCTTTCTAAGTAGTTTGGCATATGCTTCTGTGCTTTATGCATTTCTTATCCTAATGCAGTATAATTGATAGACAAATGTATAACTTAAACACCAAACAGCTGCATATCCAAACTGCTAGTAAACCCTTATTTAGCCTTCTTTTCAATTATTATAGTGTGACTTGTAGTTTTTGTTGCAAACTCCACAGATATGTGAATGGCATAAGTGCTATACTTTCAAGCAGCGTCCCAGGGATCGGTGGCCTTCTCTCTCCCTTATACTTCCAGTTTTTTCTTGACAAGGTGGGAGGTGTTATGCAAGTGGTAGTGCAATTTCATTTACTTTGCTCTCATTTCATCCCAAATTTAGTAGTAAGTTCTCTTTGAACTTATGGGAATATCTCGTTGTTTGTTCGTTCAGTTAGCAGCATCTTTTGCTCCACGGTTCCATGTCAATATTTACAAATGCAAACGGATTTCTGAGACAGGAGCACAGCAGGTTTTTTTCATAATCCCAAAAGCATAACCCAATGGTTCAAGTTTATGTCTTGTGAACCGTGTAGGAATACACAGGCAGTATTCAGACATACATACATGCATTGACACAAACATCTTCTAAAATGAACAATGGAGAGCCAAACAATATGAGAAATCGACTGGCAGGGCCACTGTATTATGTGATAACTTGTCATGCACATATCAAACACCTAAAATTAGTAGTTGAGCATGCAGAATCACTGTACTTTCAGTTGATTTGATAACTTGTTGCTGAAGAAGATCATCTGCAAGGATAGGAACTTCAGCTGAAATAATCTTACCCCAAGTGAATTGCACGGGTTCTTTTTTTCAAAGAAAAGAAACTGTTATTAATAACATCTCAGCGAAAATCTTCCTGGAGGTAAAACACAAAGTAATTCCTTCTCGACTGAATAGATGCAGCTCTAAGTTCAGGGAGGATACAAGGTTTTGGTTAGAAAAATTTGTTTATCGTGCATAGTTCAAGAATGCATTTTTTACATTATACCCACGTATGAGTTTCAACAAGCACTTCTGTGCTTCTGATTGATGTCTTAGTCCAGCCAGCCGGCTCACAGTTTTGAAAGTGAATGACTAGAATAGTGCAGACAATATTGAGTTTTTAGAGTGACAATCACAGCATCTCTACCAATGAGAACCTCATCACTTTGGATTTAGCTCTCCATGCAATTTCTTGGGTTACATTTATGATGACCAGTGGCTGAGAGGGAAGGACGAAAGAAAGTTGTATTAACATCTACAACTGGCTAAATCAGCACAAGACAGATGATTGATACATCTGAAACTCAGGGAACTACAATGTGTACCAACTAGAATAAATGAAACATGACTGAATAAAGAAAAACATCTAGATAACTCGGAAAATGAAGCTAGGCATAGTTTGAAAAATTGAAGCTGGTAATGGAAGAGTACTCCCTTTTTACACTGCATATGGGGGAAATCCTTGATGTAATCAATGCCATTAGTCCCCTTACCCGTTTAGTATTTGACTGATGAATTACTGATGTTCAATCTGATCTGATACATCTGCTAGACATGGCAAAGCTCATGAGTGTGAAACTAACATGACAAGGTATGAAGTAAGAAGAGGATCAATATCATGCCATGATGTCCCTTATGGATTTGCCCATTGATAGATAGGCTGTAGGCTAATGTGTTGGAGCTGGGCAGCTGAATGGTATGACAGTATTATCCATATCCTTTGGTAGTACCTCAAGTAGGGACATGGACGACTGATGCCATTGGTGGTATGCTCAACATCTCTCAGTGGGTGTCTGTCCGAGGTGACTTCCTACAGTGGCCAAAAAGCAGTGGATCTTGCCACAGCAGCAATGGCTTAATGGTAGAAAACGAAAAGGGCTATAAAACGGTCGATGACCTGTAAAGCTCCATTATAATTTATAATACCATGATCCCTATTCAAAATCCTATATTCATATGTCTATTCATTTATTTCAATAAAATCAAGACATTGAAGAATTAACATTGAACAATTCAA
The DNA here is from genome assembly GCF_053477565.2 of Lygodium microphyllum. NCBI lineage: Eukaryota > Viridiplantae > Streptophyta > Polypodiopsida > Schizaeales > Lygodiaceae > Lygodium > Lygodium microphyllum. Next base: position 10,530,850 of record NC_141148.1, on the reverse strand, counting down.
TCTGTACATCACAAAGTTAAGTTTTTTAAAATGTGTGTGTGTGTGTGTGTGTGTGTGTGAGAGAGAGAGAGAGAGGGAGAGAGAGAGGAATGAGACTTGAAATGTGTGCCACAACAAATGCCACTTTCAGCCCATTTTTTTCACTATTACATGGACTTTTCAAGTGAACGTTTCAATGATAGGTAACATTTTCTCCTGGCCATTTCCTTGTTCATTTCTGACATTTCTGTTGTTTCTTCTTGTTTTTAGGGGATCCAAACCCTAGGAAAGGTGGATCTCCCATTTCTATCCTCTAAAACAGCCATTGCCTATGACCATGGCACCAATGCCTAGTGTCACCATGCAATGTTGGCTAGATAACTCTAGAAAAAGTCTAGGAGCATCGCTGCTATGAGAGGCTCAAAAGCTTGTGAATAAAAGTCGTTGTCTAGAAAAGGGGATCAACTATGATAGGTGGTGCTCCCATCTCCACTTTGACTATATCATGTGGCATTGATGTTTCGCTCTTCATTTGGGAGATCATCTTAAGAAGGGACTGCTCTGTTAGCAGTCATGTATGCCTTGTGTGGTCATCTCTTGCCTGTGAGCCTCAGTTTGAGTCAGATGAGGACATTAGGAGCTCTAACCTTGTCTTTGTCTATCATTTTATGTGTTTTAGACACTTTAGATAGAGGGCACATTAGTGCATTTCTTTTTGTGGTGGGAGCCAGAGATCTCGAAGAGGAGTGTGTTGTCCGCAACAAAACTTGCCAGGCGTCATCCCCATGTGCTGCAGACCTTGCACTTGGAGTCAAAGAGTGCAGGGTGGCCTGTTTCCAACCCTTCTTTAGGCTGCATTTACTAGGGCAGATTTGTGTTTTGCTCGTGGGAGGTCTCTACCAAGCGAGGTGGCATCAAACAGGCTGGGTGGCCATTCTATTGGCTGGGCGACACCAAAACAGACTTGCATTTTCTGCAGGCAGCCCCCCGCACACATGCTGCAGAACCAGGCCCTATACACTTGCGTTTTTGTGCAGACAGTCCCCCGGCACACTTGAAGCCTTTAAGACCGGGGAGCAACTCTTCTCGGCTGGGTAGCACTGTTCTGTGTTGAGCGATCTATTTATAGGTGGATAAAATCCTTTCTCTGTTGCGTTTCAAACTGGTTGGTCTTTTCTGACCAAGGCGACTTTTTTTTGTCGCTAGGCAGCCTCTTTTTTCCAGACAAGCAGCAGGGCAGGTTTGCATTTATTGTTGCAAATACGCCATTTGTGGGCACTCCTGGTCCTTAACCACCTCTGGACGTGTGTCTTGTGTGGTCATCTCTTGCATGTGAGCCTATGTCATTAAGAGCTCTGACATTGTCCTTGTCTATCATTTTATGTGTTTTAGACACTTTAGATGGAGGGCGCATTAGTGCATTTCTTTTTGTGCACTTTTGACTATTTTTTAGGGGTTTAACCACATTTAGGGTTTTCCCTCTTTCTTGCCTATATATAGGCAGCTTGCCCTTGCCCTCCCACTTTCATTATCCACTATCCATCATTGATCCTTCATGATCAGTGAGCTCTCCTCATTCTCTCATCCCCCTGCTACCGTATGGTGCCCACACTAACACGTAGAGCTATGTGTTGGGGCTGACTGTTGCAGCCTTGTACCTGCAACCATTGTCCCATTTGCAAATTCATGTTGTAGTACCAATTTGTAAAGCTTGGCTAGCATTTGGCGGAGTATGGTGGTCCTATTCTTCTAGCAACAAAAGGATCTCCAACCTTTGGGATTGGTGCTATACTATTAGCTGGCCAACTGACAAGAATGCAAACAACAAAAGTCAAGAACTTTTGTATGACAAATGGCTCAAAAGTTTCTATAAACAGGGCATGTGGGGTGTAGCCATTTTTGTATCATTGATTATCACATCCAGATGCCATCATTTATCATCAACTTCCATCATCATCTATTGCCATCAGCCTTCAGCATATCCAGGAGTGCTTGTGCTCATTCTATGCATCTAGTGATGGCATCTTGGGAAGGCATTGCTATCTGTTGTCTTTATGTCATCATCTCTGCTGCCATGCCATCTCTAGAAATCCTCAGCTCTGGGTGACTGTGTCATCTGCATTGCTCCTCGGTACAATGGCTTCAATGAATCAAACATCGGCATAAAGCTTGAGGTTACATTAAGCTTGAGTCTTGGGCATACTAGTATACATACAAAGGGGCATGCTTTCAATTCTTGTATGTCTGTGTACTGGGCATTAAATGTACATTTGTACTTTTGCATGCTGTTGTAAGGATATATGTAATATGAAGTATTTGAGGTCAGGTGATTCAAGATGCTGGTTTTCTGATGATCGAATTTTTTCTTCTGTAGTTGTTGCTTGATACACATGCTGTCAAGACATTGTTGCTTGAAGTGCCTTCACTCAGTGGACAGGTTAGTATCATAGAAGCATCCTTTCCCTAAAAACATGCATATATCATGCATGTTGCCATTTTTACAGGAATGCAAATAACTTTATTCATCAAACTGAATTTGAGTTCTTATGTTTTCTTTCTTTATTCAGACTGCAGCATCTGCAAGCTACAGCAAGTTTGTGGGCCGAGAGGTGGGCAAAGCCGAGGCTTTACTGAAGGTACATGTTAGATTCACTAAATGATACTCACACCTATGTATATAATGGAAAACTCGATCAAGGATCACTAAAAGGTATGGAAGTGTGGAAGTGCTTGGGAGCATTCTTTATCATGGGTCTAATCTGTATCATGCTTTTGAAATATATTTTGCTTTCTGTATTTTTGAACTTATAGAGAGGAGTGTTAGGGCATCTTTTACTAGAAATTGGACATATTTCAGGGGAAAGTGTAATCTCCTAATTGGGTTCCCAAAGAAAACCAACATACGCAGATCATGGGCACGGTATACCTTTTCTTTCCTTATTTGTGCTAGAGGCCGGCTATGGGCTTTTCTTTACAAGTCTAGAGGTTGGGACCAGAGGTATCTAGTTACCTGTTTGTCTTTGGGGAGACTCTTGCTTGTAGAGTTTGCAGATGACCAGTCTTCTTGCAGGAGATGTAGAGAATGTCTGGGACTTACTACAGCCATGTATGCATATTGTGAATTTATCAAGTCAATCAGTCTTCTGCGCTATAGATTGGATCTCCTCTCACTCCAATTAAAGGCTAGTTAATGGATTCCTTGAGGCACCACCTGAGAAACTTGGTTGCAAAATACCTTCTTTTCTATCGAGCATCGAGAGTCAAATCAAGCTTTCTTTGGTAAGAAAAGTAGTGTGGTGAACTAGGTCTAGGTGTGAAACTTTTGGAGCAGCATAGTTAACTTATTTAACAATGGATGGTGGGTGTAAAGAGCGGCACAATTGACCTCTCATCTCCTCTAAATAGAAGGAAACATGTTGCTTGCCAATGGGAAGGAGCTTCTGAATACTTCCTCTTTTTTATCAAATCACCTTGAAGCTTCCCCAGCAACCTCTTATGGAATAGATGGCTGTTTACCCATGTGGATGGAAACACTGCTGCTAATAAAAGGCCCTCCACTGCTCACTTGTTCATTTTGCATCTGCTTTCAAGACATGCAAGAATTAGTGATAGTGGGCCCATCCCCCCACCCTCAGGACCCCTGCCACCCCAGCCTTAAGAAGAAAACCAAGCAACCCAATTCTTGCCATACTGACCTTTGCCCCCCTCCCTCCCCACTAGGCTCCACCCCCATGCCCTTGAGACCCCTTTCGCCCCTGCCTTGAGAGAGAAAAAGCAATCCAACTCGCACCCCCTCCTCCCACCCTTGACGTGGGGACTTTTGCCCCCCTCTCTCCCTATTGGGCCCCACCCCACACACTACCCACCATTATTCCCCCCCTCCCCCCCCATAAGGGCTTTATAGGGATACTATGGCATTGCCTACAAAAACACCTACATAAGGAGTAGTAGTGACTCTGAGACGTGCTTGGTTTCCACTCTACGTGTGATTTCTTATACCTTGTGGTGAACCGTCACATGTGCAACATCATGAGGGTGTAGTCTTTGGATATGCCTATGTTGTATCATTTCTTTCATTGAATAATGTAAGAGTATACATTTGCACTCACATATCGTGTTACCTTTTTGTGCCGTGTTGAGTGAGTGATTGAGTATAGGTGCATTATATTTGGAATCAGAGCAACTCTTTCTTGGAGTTAAGAAATGCTCATGGAATAAGAGAGAAGATCTAATACCCCAAAGAAATTATGCCATGCGGACCCACGTTGTGATGCTCCACGTCGCAACACCCCACATGGCATCGCCCCACATCGTATCAACCCTGTCATGATACCCCAGCGTGACACCTCGCAACGGGACGCCCCACGGCACGATGACCTCAGTGCAGCTCACCATCTAAAGGCATGATAGAGCTTCCTCGCGGCGCATCTACCACCCAAAGGAAAATTGTAGCATCCCTAGGGCAACAACCTCAAAGCTGAGACACTGCTCTTCTACAATACACCACCGTGAGCCAAGGCACTACTTCCCACAACATGAAGGACCATGAAGACAATGCACCCATCCCACCTATGGCAGTTGAGGAGAGGAAGAAGAGCCAAGGGCAAGAATGGGGAGAAGCCCAAGAAGAGAAAGTAGCCCAATTAGAGAGGCAGTTAGAGGGCATGTAGACTCAATTTGGAAGAGTATGCAAAGGAAGGAAGAAAAGGAAAAAAGATAGAAAATTTTGAAGCAAACGAAGGAGATAGAGAGTGGATGAAACAACAAGATAAGGAGAAGAGACAAACTACAAGAGGAGATAGATAGATTGGTAGATAGGATGGCAATGGAAGAAGCATCTAGGAGGTCTCAAGAGATGCAAAAGGACAAAGAGAAGGAATCTGAAGTAGGAGACCAAAAGAAAGACAAGAGACAAAGCACCAATGATGGAGAGGAGAGTGAGAGTTCAGGGGATGACTATGGAAAGTTCAAGATATCCCAACCCATGAAGTATAAGGGAGAGAAAGATGTGTCAGTTTTGAAGAAGTGGATTGTAAAAGTAGATAGATACTTTAACACAAAAGTAGATGGATACTTGAAATATACCAAGATCACTAAAGAGAGAAAGAGAGAAGTGGCAACCATATATGTCAAAGAGGATGCAACTAGTTGGTACCTTGGTACCTATTGGAGTAAGAGCAAGGCCATACCATCTTCTCACTACTTCATCTCAAAGATGGAAAAATTCAAGGTCGGGGACGAGTGGAGAAACCTCAAACAAGCACAAGGCAAGATGGAGGAACATGTTAGCAAGTATAGGCAATTGATATTGCAACTCCCAAACATGGATATAGGCACAAAGTTACATGGATTTCTATTCAGCACGTAGGTGTGGGCTAGAAGAGATATAGAGAGACAAGAGCCAATAAGTCTAGCTGAGGTCATGAGGATGGCTAAAAGGCTAGTGGATTTGGAAGAAAGGAGGATAGCCCAAGGGAGCCAAGGAAGATTCAACACCAACCTCGCCACTAATTCTTGGTCAGCAAGACCAGTCATGAGTGACTCTAGCCACATCTTGGTACCAAGGGGAGCATTTGGAAGGTGGGGAAACAATCACTACAGACCAACTCCAAGCATATCTTATGGGTTAGCAAAATCAAATACATCATGGTGGAGACCCCCATCCCCAATCTCAAGAGTTAGATATTTTAATTGCATCATACTACTAAAATAGATATCCCATGGAAAACACAACATCTACAAGTGGATTAAGAGTAACAGCCACAAGCGCATTAAGGAGATTCCCAATGGAACTAAGGAGAGATCAAATCACCTAAGAGTGGGAACAGTGAGTGCACAATCCCAATGCATGGTGACACGAGTAGCAGTTGTCCACCACCTGTACTTGAAAAGGAAGAGTTAGTAAAGGGGATCAACCAATCATGGTAGAAAGAGAACTCACAATTTCATCACGCAACAGTGTGCAGTAAAGTATGACTAAAAATATCCTAGGCTCCAAAAGAATTAACAGTAACTTTTGCACGAAGAGAAGCAAAGGAAGTGAAACAAGTGTTTACACTGCAAGTGGAAGTACGGAAATGGAAGATTGGGCTCAATTTTCTAGTGATACCTATGGATGACTTTGAAGTCACTTTGGGCCTTGAGTTTTATAATAAGCATGTGATTGCAATGTTCGGTAAGTCAATGAGATGCTGCTAGGTATGCAAAGAGAAGGTGTACAAGTGCCATACGAAAGAATGTAACTCCCAAGTAAAATGCCAATCAAAGTTCAAATGAAGGATAGCAAGCTAGGAGTCTCTTGCCAAGCCACAGCGTCAGGACCTAGCAACCCAAGAGCTCCAATTCAAACAACACCACAGCCTATCACAAATATTAGGCCTCGCAACATGCAATCCATTCAACAAGTTACACCCCCTTTGAGTTAGCCGGTGAAAAGAAGTCATCACACCTTTGGTGGTAGCCTCAGGAGCTGCCAAAGCAGAACATCAAGATGTAGAAAACTTCTTAAGGAAATGGAGAGAGAGAAATGCAACAACCAAGCAGAGTTTGAAAAAGAGAAAAATTACCATAATTGAGCAAGCCAACAAAAAGCGCAAAGCAATTCTATTCACTATGGGAGACATGATCCTTGTTAGTTCCAAGCATATGTCCTTGCCAAAGAATATAAGCCCCAAGTTCAACCATCAATACTATGGACCATACCACATCACCCAAGTTGTGAACAAGGTCACCTACAAGTTGGATTAGCCAGAGAAAATTTGTGTACATTCTACCCAAAATACCCAATGGGGCTACATGTTCCACTGCTTCATTTCAAGGGCCCCTTTAAAATAGAAACAATCCTTCGGCACCAAGAGCACAAGGGTTATCCCGAGTATCTCATCAAGTTGAAAAAACACCCTCTCAAAGAAGCCACTTGGATTTCGGAAGCACAGTATTAATAGCAAACGTGGCAAAGAAGCCTTTGCTACTTGGCTCAAGGAGAACCCCAACAATACTTCCAATGTACCACCTCAACACTATGACTGAACACTAAATCATATTTTCACCTTGAGGAGCTTGATTGTACAGGCAAAGGCATATGGCTGCAGAGTTTTTCATTGATTCATGGACTTCCACAAAGCCTTTGATGCAATACAATGAGACGGACTCCAGAGATTACACATATGCTTAGATACCATCAGAGATAATATGGGATCATTGCACTGTATCAGAGAGTTGCGGAACGACTTAGATGCATGGGTAGTTTACCAAATGAGATACAGAGCACTATGGGGGTGAAGGTGCTCTCCACCATCCTGAGACTCTTAGGCCTGTACACTCATGAGATTGCTGAATTTACTTGGTACAAGTGTTGACATTGGATTACTCAGCCATTGTTGACAGAACTGGAGAATACTGGAAGATAGTTTCTGACTAGGAACATTTCACTCTTCCGGTAGCTTATATAACATAAGAGGCTAGCAGTCTTCTGGGGTCTCCCCTAAAAGCACCTGGGAAGTAGTGTGTGTCATAGATAAGAGGTTGCACATGTTGATATGAGAACTTTCAGGAAGCATGTTATGCTGGATACCAGACAAGCAACAGAGCAGTGTCCCCACTCCGAATTTTTCTTGGAGTGGACAGGAGTTCATTGTCACAGATGGGAGATCATTTGTAGCATCATTGGTTGGTACTGTATGGACAGTGAGAACTGAGCCAAAGAGCAACAGCATATCTCTACTTTGGAAGCACTTTCTTGCAGCTGGACTAATATAATTCATACTAACAGGTAGGTGGGAGAGATTGCAGGGAGACTCTGATTGTTTGAGCAGGATGTGAGATGCCTTCCTTCGCACTTGGGAGACTGGCACTTGCCGTCACCTTACAGAATTTGGCATTACAGCCAACATCATATGGTGTTCAATTAGCCATGTTCCTGACACCTCCTTCCTGCAGAAAGCTAAGGATATACTATGGATATATCGTTTCTCTTAATTCCTTTGTGAATTTTATATCTGTGCATATACAAGCTTGTACTTGGTAGTTTACCTCGGTGATAATTTTCGCTGAGGTGCTTCTAATAGAATTTTCTAATTATTTCATCCATTCTATTTCAAGCCTAATTCCAGTTAACAAAAGCCCCAAAAGGTGGCAGCCCCATGTGACCTGTTTAATTCCTCTTCCAGAGTACTGAGAACCAAGTAAATAGAGACAATGTAACACTTCACAAGGCCAAGCTTATATCTAATTGAAAGTCCATGGCAGACACATTGGTTGGTTTTGTAACTTCAGAGACTGCACACAGTGTCAGTTGGAGAATAAGTGCGTTGAGAGCTAGGAATGCAAAGCTATTCTAGAATGTCCCAGGAAGTTGAAGCTGTTGAATCAAGATTCCTAGCTGTAGTTGCTTCAGTTACTACATACTTTCTCAAGTGTTCAAACCACTTTAGTATTTTGAAGGCATCCGTTCTATAAATGCTCATCTTCCTTTGTGAACTTTTTTTTGTCTGCTCATGTTCTGATGTAGCTGTTGGTAAAGCAGGTAATTTTGTCACCAGTAGAGTCAATTGCAGATACATATCGTGCCTTGCTACTGGAAGGGACTGCTGCAGATTTTCAACGAATTCTTGATTTGAAGGTGGTTTCATGTGTCCTCATAAGTCATGGGGAGCATATTTTCCTGAAATTGACCGATCGGGCTTTTTATCCAATCCAGTACTTTTTGTTTTGGTTTCTATCGAGATGCTGTTCGTTGTTGAATGTCATTCTTGTATAAACATCTTGTTTCTTTTCAGGGATTGAAAAAATCAGAGCAGCAGCCACTTCTGGACTATTTCAATCGGCGTGGCACCAGTGGGGTGGCCCCAAGCAGTCCTGCACCTCCTGCTGCTTTGCCTATGGTTGCAGCAGCCCCCTCTACCCCTTCCACTCCTGTTACAGCTCATGTCAATGTTGCAAGTAGAGAAGCCATGATGGCTCGTGCTGCAGCTCTTGGAAGGGGAGCTATGGCACAATCTGCTGCTGCTGCAGCAGCTGTATCAAGCACAGGTTTGAAGAGAATATTTGCATTGGCAGAATCTGCCAAGGAAGGGGCTTCCAAGAAGGAAGGGACTTTCAGAAAGCTCTTCAACAACACATGAGTTGATTTTAGTATCGGAGTGGCATTATCTGCCAGTTCCTGGTTCTGTAGTTTGCATATCAGCAGAGCTTGATGAAGCCTTTTGGTGGTTTTGCACAGTTGGTTAGCCTGAAATTCCTTCAGTTTTACCTCCATGTGGTCCAAAGTCCCAAGTTTTGACCATCAGCATGCTTTAATCCCAAATTTTTTTGAAAGTGGACAGGCATGCACATGCATGCTTTTGTATCAGTATTCTGTCGATGCAAAACAGTAAACTGTAATTTATTCAGGGGTTCAGATGTGCTGAAGTTTTTCAGTAGTTTTTTGTTACACAAACAATAGCAAATGTGCCAAATCTGATGAGGGCACTTTGTCATCAATCCGTTTATTTGTTGGAGCTGGCATTCTTTTCTTTACTCATACCCACTAAGGCATAGCATAGCAACAAATTCTCTGCACTTGGTCAGAAATCCTTTTATGGTATAAATGTCTTTTTTCATGGAGAAAAATATATGGATATTTCACTCAAATTCCACCAGCCCTAGGGATAGTAGCCTAGGACGCTAGGTTGCAAAAGTGAAGCAGAGTATACCATGCCTTTAATGGCGTAAAGAATCTCTCATCAAGTTTTGCGATGTGTCATGCAATGCTAGGCTCTAGCTACTAGTTCCATGTCTGTATAATTGCCAAAGGTAATGACAGCTTTTCTCACTTTATTTAGGAGCAAAATTTAAATAATGTATCACCTAAATTATTAGTTCCTTAAAGTGGATTGTAAAACTCATGCAAGTCCTCCCCTGCTATCAAAAAGAGAGAGCCTAGTTGTGAAATTTCGGTACATAACCATTGGTTGTGGATGCATGCCCTTCCAATGTTTAAACACCTCATTCATGGAACTAATATTGACTGAGGACGATAAATTCTCTTAAAGGGCCGGCTGTGTGTCTCATCAATTCTCACAAGAGAATATAGCAAGTCTCTTCATATGAATCACATTGTATGTTGTGATGTGTTCAAAGTGAGAAACATCAAGGCTACACACTGATATGGCTCATAGCCCAAGTATGGAACCAAAGTTACAAAACCCTTTCATAGCTCCCCTCTTTTCTTTGCAATAAACAACAAAAATTTATGGCATGCTTTATTAAAAGCATGCCATTTGAGGTTTCTATATATAGGTAGATGCTGAGTCTTTGTCGTTCTCATCTCGTGTAAACCAAGTAGTATCTGATGGGATGGCTAGCTTGTATATTTTGGTCTAATCACTATTTGAGACATTATAAAGTGAGAAATTATATATTTGCAATATTATTGTACTCCCCTTTAGCGCTTGAAGTAATTTACGATCTCACATGTTGAAAGGGAGAATATATTTTACGAGCAAGCTCCGGCAACCCAGTGCAAACTTCAAACCACTACAGAATCTCCTAGATGAATCCAAGTGGCAGTGGACTGGGGTGCATGACTTGAACCTCATGTACAACTAGGCCCTAATCCCCGATCAAAGACAAGGGATATACCAAGACCTAGGAGACGACGAGCAGTCTAACGAAGAGGACTCCAATGACGAATACGAAGACTACCAATCCTTCATTGACAAAAGCAAGGGTGAGATGGATACCATAGAATATGACACTAAGGGACGGGGAATAGAACAAATATGGGCAGATTCCAAGCAGTAGAAAAAGAGTGCCTTCAAGATCGAGCAAGGGGTCATGCGCAGCGATTGTGATCATGCCTGGTTGGAACACGTAAGGGCCATAGATTTTGATCAAGCTGGTCTAGCCCAGCCCGATACGACACCAGTGCTTCGGACAGAGTCACCCTCTGAGTGGTGACCATCAGGGGAGACCACGTCTTCTACCACAGACAGGGAAGTTCAACTCTAAGTCAGAGGTAAGTTCAAATAGCAACCCAGAGGTACCTAGGCTATCAAGACCAGATGCACCGAGGGGGACCTACCCGTCCACTTGAGGCACATACGGTTGAAAGAGGAAAGGATAAAACAACCCAGGGACACATGAACGGAAGAACAGAGAAAGCCACAAGACCTCCCTAAAAGATTTACGAAATTCAAGAAAGGGCACAGGGTAGTGATCATGTTGGGTGCCAAACGTCAAGGGCAAACGAGTGAACCGATTGAGGGACCACAGCCAAGGTCAAGGAGGTGGACCTAGCCCAGGAAGGGGAGATACCTTGACCAGCCTTCATTGCCGATGACCTAATTGAGGAAGAGGAGACGAGTTTTGTTGCTCTCTTGCGAGAGTACATAGATGTATTCGCTTGGTCCTTAGAAGAGCTTAAGGGGGGTAGATCCAAGTGTAGTGACTCATAACATATCCATGACACCAGATGCTATGCCACCGGTCACGCAGCGATCGTACCCTATGAATCCGAAACATGCTCACGTGATCAAGGAAGAGATTCACAAGCTGATGAGAGCAGGATTCATTTACGAAATTGAGCACACGGATTGGGTATCGCCCATAGTCATTGTCATGAAGAAGAACGAAAAAATCAGAGTGTGTATCAATTACAAGAAGGTGAACATTGCTACTAAGAGGGACAACTATCCATTGCCATACACCAAGCACATGCTTGAAAAAGTGGCTGGCAAGGAAGCCTACAGTTTTTTGGACGGCTTCTCGAGATACAATCAGGTGCAAGTGCATCCTGCCGACAAGCATAAGACTGCATTCGCCACTGAGTGGGGCATCTTTGCTTACATAGGCATACCCTTCGGGTTGACTAATGTCCTCGCCACCTTCCAACACCTCATGTGCGCCATATTTAAAGACATGCTTCGCAAAGAGTTGGAAGTCTTTGTGGATGACCTGTGCGTTCACTCGACCTGGAGAGAACACTTAGAAAAACTCTGAGCAGTCTTTGAGTGGTGTCGCCTTTATCGTCTCTTCTTGAACCCCTTAAAGTGTCAGTTTTGGGTGAAGCATGGATGCATCCTAGGGAACGTGGTGTTAAAGAATGGCATTGCCACTGACTTCTCGAAAGTCTGAGTTATTATTCATCTTCCGTCCCCAATCAACTATAAGGGAGTTCAATGCTTCTAGGTCACATGGGATACTATCGGCGGTTTGTGTTGAATTACGCATTAATTGCCAGACCTTTATACAAGCTGGTAATTGTCTTTGAATGGACTGAAGCATGCCAACGAGCATATGAAGAGTTGAAGAAGGCTCTAACCACAGCACCGATTCTACAAGCCCCAAATTGGACCATTACCTTCCACGGGTATATCGATGCCTCGAAAATTGTTATGGGGGCAGTGTTGTGCCAACCTGGCGAACACAACTTGGACTATCCACTGAGCTTTGCTAGCAAACAACTCACTAAAATGGAAATGAATTACTCGACGACAAAGAGAGAGGGCTTGGCCATGGTGTTTGCTGTGAAGAAATTCTGGCATTATCTATTGGCTACACCCTTTACCTTCTTTGTGGACCATCAAGCCTTGCTATAGCTAGTAAATAAACCTTGCACTACAGGACGCATAGCTTGGTGTATCCTTCTACTTTTGGAGTTTGACTTCTCCGTGGTTCTACAGAAAGGAAAACAGCACTACATGGTTGACCATATGTCACACATCCCCATGGGAGAGACCGCTGGAGAAAGCATTGCCGATGAATTTACCCAACTCCCATCTCTTTAACCTTTCCAACGAGAGAGATTTATTTAAGGCAGATCTAACATCATATTGGGCAGATGACGTAGTCCAAGTGCTTGAGCATGGACTGCCTGAGCGACCGACAGACAAGGCAAGACTTAGGCGACTCATCCTCAAGATCCAACCCTGCCAATTGATAGCATGCCAGCTATATCAACTAGGGCAAGATGGACTACTGCGTAGATGCATGTGCGAGCATGAGATGCACGATGTGCTTTCAAAAGCGCATAGTGAAATCACTGGTGGGCACTTTCGCGGAGACACGATAGCCCACAAGGTGCTACAATCTCAACTATGGTGGCCAACGTTGTTTCGTGATGCAGAACGATTCGTTAAGCATTGTGACGAGTGTCAACGGATGAAGGTCTCAATTCGCAATGATCAAATGGAATTGACCCTAATCATTGCACGATAACCCTTCGAAAAATGGGAAATTGACTTCATAGGATCCATCAGCCCAGCTACACAGTATTCACAAGCTAAATACATCATTGTAGCCACAGACTACCTAACAAAACGGGCAGAAGCGAGAGCGACACGAAAAAACGACGCTAGAACGACTGCAAAGTTCTTGTGGGAGCAAGTGATTTTACGATTCGGCTGCCTCATCAAACTAGTCAGTGACCAGGGTACACACTTCATCAGTGAAGTGATAGCGCATCTTCTATCCACTTTTTGAATTATCCATCGAAAATCCTCTCCATACTACCCTCAAGCAAATGGCTAGGCAAAATCCACGAATAAGATTCTTATAAACATCCTGACCAAAGTAGTCTTTGCTTTGCGCAGTGACTGGGACAACAAGCTGATGGTGGCTTACGGTACATCTTATAAAACGGATTTCAGTGAGGCTCCCTTTAGGTTGACCTATGGCACTGAAGCAATTCTCCCTATAGAGTTCTTCGTTCCTAGCCTGACAATAGCACTTTAGGAACGATGGGAAGGAAAGGAGGCATGGATGCAACGCCTGGTTGAGCTCGAACGCCTCTCGAAAACTCGTCTTCTAGCCACTCACGCACTCATATGTGAAAAGGCACAACGCAAGAGTTGGTTTGACAAGCACATCAAGCAGCGTGATTTTGAACAGGGAGACTTAGTACTCCTGTACTCAGTTAAAGGGCATAAGCAGAAAATGAAGTTTAGAGGTCTTGGACCTTTCAAATTTCGTGCAATTAGCCGAACTGGCAATGTTGAGCTTGAGACTCTAGACGGCGAGAGCATAGACTTCTTCCATGGCAGTCGTGTCAAGAAGTACTACCCTTCCACGCATCCTCTACATGAGCCACCAATGTTAGAACCCCCTGTCAAAGTACGAGTAGCCACAATCACTGAAATGGATCATGAGGATGAGGAAGCTGTAGAACCTGCATACCTACACATCACAGCCACTGCCAAGCGAACATACGCTTTCAATGCCTTGATCGACGAGGGAGCAGACTTCAATGTCTTAACCAACGATCATTGGACCCAACTGGGCGAACCACCACTGCAGCCCACCAATGCCAAATTAAGCCCATATGGGGGCCGCTCATACGCACTTCTCGACAAGTGTAGGGCCGCCATTTCTATCGAGTCTAAGACTATACCAATTATATTCTACGTGTTGCCAAACATTAAAGACGTGGGCATGGAATCGCTACTAGGGCGAACCTTCAAGAAGCAAACTCACTGCAATGTCGATTATTAATCGCAACATATCCACCTCGCCATAGACAACGTTCGCATTGTTACAGCCTTTAGCAAGGGATGCGTGACCTCGTTAGAGTCCGCCATATCACTGGTAGAGATGTTAGCAGCCAAGTCTAAGGAGGGGGTAGTGCTCGGCCACCACCCATTGAATCTCTAGAATTGCCGCTCATAGCAATAAAGGCTAAGGTCCAACAGCCTAGGCTTCAATGGAGGCCCAAACAACCGCAATAGCCGCCTAGGAGTCGACACTCACGCCCTCATAACACTAGAAACTCTGAACCTAGGAGGCCAAGGCGCAGTTACAGAAATCAACGCATGATCAAGCCAAGATGGGTCTCTAAAGCCCTCTTCCATGTGCAAGGCTACTATGAGGGAAATGCCTGGATATGAATCCCTAAGGCCCGCACGGTCGAAGGCACCAATTGCACGCCGCCCTCAAGGTTAATCACACCAAGCCCCATAAAACCTCAAAGCCAAAAGCCGCAGCGCTTCCAAGACCCATATCCATCAAGCTCATCTGCACATATGCCCAAGAAAGTCAAACAAGTCTATCGGCCCAAACGACAAACACTATCACATGACTCAACACTCGATAGAGCCACTCACACCTCCTTGATTCATACCGAAGGCAACACTCTGTCAGACATCACTGCTACTACCCCAGCCCTAATTCAAGAGGTCCAACCGCAATCTCAAGAACACCCGCAACCGCAACTATTTGTTGTCAAAGTCTCTAGTTCTATCAAACCCCAACTACCCACAAGCCTTCAACCCCCGTATGAGCGGAAATCATTCTTAACACTGGCGGCCGATCTGGCTGAGGACACAAAGGAGGATGTGGTTGATTGCATTAGATGACTCGATGCCACTTTCATGTCGTTAGCCTTGAGCTATGATCACTTGGATTTAGGCCTACTGCAAGAACCCTTTGCAAATGAAGTTCGAACCATGCCTTGTTCTCGAGAAACGTTTGAATTTGCATTCGCAAGAGCCTCAAACGCTGCTGCTAAATTGCTCACTAGCGAGATATCCAAGGAGCAGGCCATCAAACAGTACTTCATCACATCATATGATAAACGAACCACTTCCGCCATTACTGACCAAGAAATTGCAAAATTATCAAAACTTACTGCTATTGAATCCTCGTTCTTAAGGCATTTGTACACTCTTTGATTACAATGGGAAGTTGAAGAATGCCAAATAATGACCAACGCTGAGTAGTGCCATGCAATCAAAATAGCAGAGTACAACTCCACTTATATCGTGCCAACCTCGTATAGAGTGTTAACCACTCTTCGTGGCGGACCCATGGAAGCGCACATCAAAGGACACCCCTACCTCGATCGCCTACTGACTGAGTAAGAGTTATATATTGCTAGCCGCATCAATTCCAATGACTTCCTAACAGATGTTCTCACATACCTCACATAAGTCGGCATTCGACCCTTTGCTCTAGACCGTGAAGCGTAGTTGGAGTGCAATCCCAATTTCTATACTTGGCTCCTACACAGATAAATCCTAGGAAGGATGCCCTTGACCTCCTAACTTTCAATCTTAGGAATGATCCTTCTCAAGCTGGAAGGGGAGGGGGGTAAGGTGAATCAAACCAAAACCAAGGAAAATCAAGCAAACGTATAAACATGTAAAAAACGAGTAAGGTAGGAAAAATAGCACGAGAACTTTAAAGAAAAATTTAAAAAATATATTGGATTTTAATGCCTTCCTTCAATAAACACAGAGTCTTTCTTTACCAACAAATTATTATTTTGGAAGCACTAACGAAAACTTGGGTTCATGAAAGGAACGAAAGATGTCGCAGCAAGACCATGCCCACGGACTCTCGTTCACGGAGGAGAAAAGGACTCAATATCGCATCACCCTAGAAAACCGCGCCTATAACCAGCTCAAAT
The DNA here is from genome assembly GCF_053477565.2 of Lygodium microphyllum. Classification (NCBI taxonomy): domain Eukaryota; kingdom Viridiplantae; phylum Streptophyta; class Polypodiopsida; order Schizaeales; family Lygodiaceae; genus Lygodium; species Lygodium microphyllum. The sequence continues at coordinate 10,514,490 of NC_141148.1, read as the reverse complement.
TTCGAACCATCCATAACATAAAGGGTGTGGTAGCCAAGGAAGGAACAGCCAAGAGAGTTGTTGAGCAATGCAACCTCACAAAGTACCTTGAGAAGTTTGCATAAGAGCCCAACCACACAAAGTGTGTGGAGTTCCTCAGGACGTACAACCCAGACTAGGAGTGTGACACATGACGGTGGGAAGGGGAGACAAGGCCAAGCAAGTGTAGGTACACTTAAACCCAGCCTTGGTGGAGAAGGCGTTGGGGTTGGAGCCAAAGGTAGAGAAAAAGCATAAGAGAGATGTTTATGACATGCTTAAGATGAAGAAGGAAGAAGTGCTGACCAATGACGGCATCAGCATCTAGGACATTCCTGACGCAAAAGCCCATCTACAAGCAAAACTAGTGCATACGCTCTTCTTCAGCCAGCGCTACAACTCCTTGATACATCAAATCAACGTGCCTATGCTGAAGAATGTGGTAGCTCGCACCTTGGACGAAGTCGACTGGAATGGCTATGTACGTAAAACCATTGACCAAGTGGCAAAAGCACTAGCTTTGGGCAATAAACCAGCAAGTGGGGATTCCCCAATATCCAAGACCACATAAAGAAAAAATGCCTCATCCAAAGCCTCAATCATTGGCTACGGAAGCATTTTGACTACCCTCATTCAGGAGGCGATAAAATAGGATCAGGATGCAGAGAAAGGAGAAGGAGAAACACCTGAGAGATCGCCCCCTCACCAGGACAAAGAGTTATCTAGTGACAGTACTAAGAGTAAAGAAGAAGGAGAAAAACAGAAGAAACAAAGGAGCAAGAAGACAGCAAAGAAATCTGTTAAAAGGACGACGCAAAAGAAGAAGCAGGATGAAGGCTGAGAAAAAGAGAAAGAGGATTTAGAGAGGGCAAAGAGGGAATCCCTCAAGGAGGCCGAAGAGAGGGAGAAGAAGAAAAAACAAGAAGCAGATAGATTAGAAGAAGAGTCTAGGAAAACATAGAAAGAAAGGAAGAGAAGAGCTATTGAAGAAGAGGAGAAGCTAAGACGGAAGGAGGAGGAAGACTTGGCCGAAGCCACACGCCGGTCAATCGAATAACAAAACAGCGCAGACGATCTGGGGGCTATGAGCCCGCCTAGAGAGGAGGGGCCCGGTTCCAGCACACGTGCCAGAAATTGTACCATCGGTTGTCCCTGAGGGCAAAGGCAAGGCTCCCATTCACCATATTCCGACCCTGCTAGTGCCTCCCATTGAAGCAACAACCCTCACCCCGAGCATCCCCACCAGCGTAGATGTCTCAAACTTTGTAACGTGGATACAGTACTTTATTAGCAAAGAAATGGCCCAAGAGAAGAGCACCGAGATCACAGCCACACGGTAGAAAAGGCCAGTCATGGACACCGAGTCAAGGCAGGATCCGAAGCACCAGAAAGTGGAGGCCTCAACCACTCCCATCCACACACAACAATGACACCACTAGCTAATTATGACGAGTACGTCGATGAGCTGCTCTCACAATTGGAGAAGGCTAAGGAGGAAAGGAAGATAACTGTGGCTGAGTTGGCGGTAGAAAAGAAGTCCGTGGCTGCATTTTAGCTCGAAAAGACCCGAGTAATAGCCATGCAGCAAAGGAAGATCTCTAATCTCAAAACAAGAGCTAAAGGCTAGGGATGACAGGGAAGAGGGCTGGAGACAACAGTTGGAGAATGAAACACAGGAACTCATGAAGATGCAAAGAGAATACAAGCTCCTGATCGTGCAACTTGAAGAGTTGACTGCAAAAACCAATTAGATCGAAAAGCTTATGGCCAAGTTTACCACCATGGGTGAGGAAGAAAGCAGGAGTTAGAGCTGCAGTAGAAAGAGATCGAACGACAAGCTGGACCAAGGAAAGAAAGAACATGAAACCACGAGCAGAGAGCTAAAGGACCAGGAGCAAAAACTCATGTCCCTGGTCCAAAGGCAGGGTGAAAGCATGGAAGAGATGAAGAAGAGAGCCAAGGAATAAGGCAGGGCAAAATGAAAGAAGGGTGAAGACACTGGCGCGGCACCTAGCTCTAGTAGAGAAAGAGAAGATCCTTGCAGAGAAGAGAGCAAAGCAAAAGCCACCCAGGTAGCCTTTAATACCCAGCAAAAGGCCTTCCTAGATACACTAATGGACACCACCCGCCCTGACGCAGGAGAGTCATTGGAAGTGGTTAAGAAGAAACTTAGTATCGCAAGTAGAGCTTTGCACACAGGGCTGCACATGCCACTCCAACCTGCGGAGGTTAAGTTGAGCCTGGATGATCAACGAAAGTACGTTACTGGCCGGTCTAACCCCCCAAGAAATTGATGCGATAGGGTTTGAAGAGGGAACACAAGAAGGAGACCGGTAAGGGGATGAAGCTTAATTTCAATATGATATGGGAAGGTTTAGAGAAGAGGTGATCTCACAACCCCCCTCGCCACATCCCAAGAGCAACAACTGGTCGACACATCTACGGAAAGACAAGCCGCGCTCAGGGAAAGAAGGAAAAAATTAGTAGAAGAAACCAGAAAGTAGCTAAGGGCCAAGCCAGTCGTGCAGCCATCCACGCCCCTCCAACCATACCCTGAGGACATTTTCGCAGGATTCCACACAGAACTGGTAGTTTGAGAGCGATAAGAAAGAGAAAAAGAGCCATTCACTTTCAGCTTTCTCATGCCCAACAACCTGCGGAGGGTCTTACCACTCAAGGTGATGGAGGTGGTGATTGGGATTGGTAGCCGACTAGGACAGAAGTGGCGGGAAGAAAGAGAGAAGAACCCCACCCTTTGGGGAACTGAAGAAGCCGAGTTCTGACAAAATAATGTATGTGAAGTGACACATTCCGTGCAAGGTTATAATTGCCAGTCCCTATGGAGGAGGCGGGTGTGCGACATCAACATGCTCGCTTGGATGGATTTTTGCAACACCCTGTCCTATGAGAGGAACAACCCCACGTTTATGGCTTACCCTTGTAGGGTAGGAGTGGATTTTGCTACCCCCCTCCACGGGCGATATGATTTTTATATTATCTACAACTCTAATGTTGTACCCTCATCTTCAACTCGGAAAGCTTGGATGACTCCATGACTCGCTTCCTCACCGACTTCTCCTCTTGCCCTAATCCAACTTTCATAACTACATGTAATTATCTTAGGCTTCTTAAATTATTACTTAAGCAGGACCCGACTTCGCAAGAACATGGCCTGCCTCCCCTCTTCTTTGATCCTAACGCCATTGACAATTGTGCCATGGCGTGCCTAATGATGAGGGCTAGCCTCCTCCCTTCTTTTTGCCTAGCTCTCTTGGAATACATGAATGACAGTCAGTTCACCAGATGCAATCATCCCTTCCTCTCTATCACTTCACTCCACATTCTCTAAAGTATACATGCAAAGCTTGCAATTTTTGAGCAAATCCATCCGACCCCCTTCTCCACCTAATTCAAACGATGAGAATTAGACACTAGCTGTCATCCTACTAGTGTAATACTTATACAAAAAAAAAAAGAGAAGCATGTAAGGAAAAGCAATAGGAACATCACTCAAGGACATGGAAAAACCAACTCACTCGAAGAAGCACTTAGCACCACATAAAATACGCTCACTGCACCTAGGGGTCCTCAAGTTAGGTGTGCCTGGTGGCTTCGGTCGGCCGACTCTGCTCCTAACCCCCTAGCCCTTTTGCTCCCCCACTTCATGCTTAGGGCCCATCAAGGGCAGGACATACCTAGGGAGGTAACACTTGCCTCTGGTTAGACCTATCACCCTAAGCTACTTGCACCACACCTCCCTTTGCACGAATGGAATCCTCAAGTGTGGAATGCCACCCAGGCTTGCATGTGGTTAGATCCACCTCCCCATTCCACTAGCACGAGCATAATGCACCACACAACAAGGTAGCCACCCCCCTTAGGTAGCACGCCGCACCTTCTCCTTTCAGGCATTACAAAAGGCAACAAACCACCAACTTCAGAGGCCCCCATTATCCACTTGGCATCCAATTGGCTTCTCCGACGAACATCATTACCAAGCCTCCACAAGTACCCGAGTCTACATGTGGCCCTACCCTCACCTGAAAAATTTTCCAACTGCCTACCATTTCCCAATAGCAGCTAGAAGTGCCATGGGACTGGCACCCATCTTGGAGGGGGGTAATTTTAACACAAGCCAAGATGGTGGAGAAAGATGGCGGAAAAAGGAAGGAAAAAGTGGATAAAAGAGCAAAAAAGAGCAAAGACATGCAGGCGGTCTCTAAAAGCTAAGCTGGGGCAAAAAGTGCAATTTTAAATGAAAGCCGCCTCAAAAAGCTCAAAAAACCCTTGTAAAAGAGCGCCAGGCTTCCTCCTGTGCCAAATATAAAATATTAGATGGATGTAGACTAGAGGCATAAGGCTAGAAGAGGGAAATAGAGAAAGGACCTTGCCACAATGGCCAGTCATGTAAAAAAGGGGATGTGTGCCCATGGAAATTTAGGGTTTTGTATATAAAATTCAAAAAGTGAATGAGAGCTCATTCTTTGGTGTGTGACTAACAAGAGTTCTCTTCTTCTTCTCTCCTCCTTACTTGTGTGTGCTCTTGAGAGAGTGTGTGTGTGAGTGTGAGGGAGTGAGTGTGGGAGTGAGGGATCAAGAGGGTGAAGCTCTTCACCATCTCCTCTTCTCTTCTCTTCTCTTCTCTTCTCTTTTCTTGCACGCGTGGCTATGGTGGATGGAGCTTGGAGATGGAGGAGGCTTGAGGATGCTTGAGCTAGCATCTAGGATCGTGGAGAAGGCTTGAGGATGCTTGAGCTAGCATCTAGGATCATGGAGGAGCTATCGACATGTGCAAGAGAGGAGGCAACTCATTTCGGCATCAAGGTAAGCTCAGTACACTCGTAGGATTGAGGGCACGTCGGTTAGATGAGAGATAGCCATTAGAGCTTGCTTGGAACGCTTGAAACAATAAGCGGTCTGTGGGTCTTGGTGGTTGAGCGTGAGCTCCCACACTAGTCTTCTCTATTCTCTTTCTCTCTCTTGCAATCTTTCTCTCCTCTCCAAGTTCATTCCTTAGAAGTGGTATAACAGCTTTGGCCTTTGATCCATTTTCTATTCTTTTTACATATCCATTTTTTCATATATTCCTTTCAGACAATCTATGATAGCATGTACAATAGATACATGTCTGTGGATGGAACATTATAGTGAGTAGAGATTTGCCACAAGTACCAGTTATCATTATTGAAGACATTGACAAGAAGATTGGAAAATTTTGGTGGGATCAAGGTTAAAATAGTGCATTGTGTATCAATGTCAAGCTATTTTGGAAGGTAGTTTGGGAAAAGGGCCTTTACCAAAGTTAAAAGAGGGTAATAATCAGTTACTTTTGAAGACATACTCCTCTTTCCTTCAAGATTTTGCAAGCTTGCATGGAAGACATCAACCCTATCTCTTCTTTTCTTACTCAAGTGCATCAATAAGCAATAGCATGACCTTTCTAACAATTAGTAACTTCATATCTACTACTAATATGCTTGACATTGATCATGATTACGAGTAGCCAAGTCAACAAAAGTCACAGTGCAAACTATGTCGAAATCACTAGGAAATAATCTCCATTTGATGCTTATAATCTTGACCTATAGCTTATTAATACTTCCTTTTTCTATTTGGCAATCTTCTTCATCAAGAATGAACTCTATTTCTTCATTCTCTGGGCTTGTACTTCTTCTCAAAACCCTAATGACAAAAGTAATCATTAAATCTTGACCTCAAGCTTGAAATTTCTTGAAGAAGACTCTCAATCTTGTCTCTAAGGTCTACCTACAGCATTGATCCCTTAATATTTCTTGAAGATTGAAAATTCTCAGAGACCTTTTTCTCGCGATTGCATTCATGGAGTTCAAATTTGGGGAAAATATTGAGATCATCCCATTCTTTCATTATCAAGCTTTGAATATTCTTATGGAGCATTAAGGATTGCCACTGAAGTTTTTTCCAAGATTTCTCAACCATTGGAGCATTTTAAGCACATTCAGTTTTCTTCTCTTCAACGAGCCTATTAATGAGGTACTTAGATTAAATCTAAACTCTCTCTCTTCCATCCTATTACTAGGCCATTTTCCACTTGCTTAGAGGAACTAAATAATCGATTTCAACTAATCTAGTGTCTTTTCATTATTAGAATTGATCAATCAATCAAATCTATGGCTTGAAAGGTTTCTTGCTTGCCTTCATGCTTGAAAATTTAGTCAAGAGTGCAATACTCTTAAGACTTTGCAATCTAGTCTTTTAACTACATATTTGTTTTTCCCTCCTGAAAATCTAAAAAGAGAATACATAAAATTTGTAAGATCATTGAGTCACTCATGAAAGGTACTCTCTACCTTGAGCCACATCGTCATCCTTTCATTTGCAATTTGCTTTTAATTTCTATTATCATTCTTATTTTCTTAGAAAGTTTAGAATTGTTAATGGGCTATAAGATTCCTACTGAGCAAAAAGGTTGATGTCAAGGGAGATAGTAGGAGAAAAGAGAGGTGACCCTCCCTCACTATTGGAGAATCCAAAGGGGTGTATAACTCAACCCCAAGTGGAACTTTGCAAACTCCCATGAGATTTGAAGCCTATGTAGGTGCCATTGATTGTTGTTATACCCCTACACATAGGTACAATGAGTGGAGTATTGAGATTGAAGACATTCTTGAAGGTTCAAGGCACTTATAGGTCAAGAAAGCACACTTACAAGTCAAAATAGATCACTTACAAGCCCAAATAGAGTGCATGGTTGTTCTAAATAGCTACAGAATTGTTGCTACATAATTTTATACCCTAATTCTAGCAAAAAGGTTAAGTACTCATCTCAAAGAGGGCTTTGTATGATTTGATTTGAATCAGAAAGTATAGAAATCAAACATCAGGACAAAAAGTTATAATGAATTTATTGATAGGTGATCCTATGGTCTCAATGAAATCTCGAGCTCCAAGATCCTTACTAGGTATAGTGGACATTCATCATGACCAGGTATAGTGAACAACAAGGTTTCAATGAAATCTGGAGCTTAAAGATAAGGTAGTCCTTACCAGGTACAATGGACATTCATCATCACCATCCGACTTGGAGGAGTGGAAAAAAAAGTTAGAATTCTACTTCGACATATATATATCCAAGAATGGATGACCAAAATATTCACTTCACCACCCTCCATTTAGAAGGATTTACCCACACTTGATGGAGGTATATCAAAAGAGAAAAGGGGTTACTAAATGGTTGGGATGATTTTAAGACAAATGAATCAAGGTTTTAATCAGTCATAGAGAAAGGACAACTAACAAGACAATGATACAAATTAGACCAAAAGTGTCTCTTGGTTAGAGAGTATACAAATTAGTTTTTGAACTTGACCATGTATGTAGGTAGAGAGTGTAAGTGATTTAGCAAAGATCCACAAATACAATTTCGGATTAGAGCGAAGTCTATCCCACTAATGTGATGGCACAATATCCCACTCCTATTTTTCAGGAAATTGAGTTGGTTGAAAGATACGCTCATAAGTAGAAGAGGGATATCAATTTCCAAAAGTATTATAGATAGCAAGAAACTAATGCCCACCTCAAGTTAGTGGTTCAAGGATTCCTACCTACCCTCCACTAAATGCCGCTAAGCAAGGAATAACTTTCAAAATCACAAATGGAGGTAAAACAGACAAGTCTACCATATCTTCTTCAAAGCCAACCAATGACAAATTCATCCCAATGGAGCTTTATAAGAAGCACAAGGAAAAGCGACTTTATTTTAAATGTGGAGAGAAGTATACTAAAGACCATACTTCAAAGTGCAAATACAACAATGCAAAAGTTAATAGCACGATAGTTCTTAAAGACTGGGGGTATAATGTAGTGAATGATATGGATGCCATGGACCAATTTTATGATCTCATTGATGCTTTTAACAATTGTCCTTTTGATCTAGGTGGATAGAGAATTGAAATTCGAAAAGTGTTTGCTTAGAATAGTACCTACTTTTTAATTACTCCCATATATTCAAGAGATCATTTAGATGAAGTTTATATTGGTTGTATATCAATTAATGAATTGTGCTTCACTGTAGTCTCTTCACAAACAGCTCTTTGTTTTGGAAAATATTTGACTCTAAATAAACTATAAAGTAATTACTCATGCATATACTAAAAGTACTCCTCACAAGCTTTCTTTCAAGCTATAGCATGCATGATTTAGATTATCCTACAAAAGATTATGGTAGATTTTGTGTAATACGGTCTGTAGTGGACAACATAGTGTTTACATCTAGGAGGAGCTCTTAACTGAAGAATTTTGTACCAAGTTTGCACCTTTATGATCTGCAATGGATTATAGGTGTTGAGACAAATCACCTAAAGTGTTAACCATGGCTAGGTCCTACATAATCTTCCTATCATCTTTTTTGTGATCTTCATGATTATTTCTGTGTGGTACATCTTTCCTTCTTGTCAAGCACCTCCCTTTTAAAGGTCTATCACCTCTTGAATTTTACCCTGATAGGTTGTTGGCTCCTCCAATTCCACTATTTTTCTAATCTTTGGATGAAAGCATTATATGGATTCTCCAAGCTTAATTTTCTCTCTATACATGTACAATTCTTATTAGATGTGGGACCAACATGCACAAAATTGATTTCTAAAAACTTGGAAATCTACCTTTAGGTTTTCATATAAAATTGCCCCTAATCTCCTAATCCAAGTCCTCAAATCATCTCAATGCTTAACAACATAGGCACTCCTTCAAGATTTGCCTAGTCAACATCCTATCCAATGGTGAACATGAACAAATCAAAATTAGCAAGCCACTCTTTGTGATCTACTTCTCCATTGTACAATTGTCTACTCCCAACTCCCACCATGGTTTCCTACCTATACAAATACATTTGAATTTTTTTTGTGCCCCTAATGTACTAAGAATAGAGCTTCAATGGGGATACCATTTTATGAGGAAGCTAAACAACCTAGTTTCACCCAAAAACAATCAATCTAACCTCAAAAGCTCCAAATTTTGAAGCTAAAGTTACATGCCCTTATTGGCACTTTGTTTATAATAATTTTTGGACACTCTTTCTAGTAAGATTATTGCATTTGATCACCTTGTTTTCATATTGAGGATTTATCATCTTTATTCTATACCTATATCTCCTCATGATTCTAAGAAACATCTGTATCTCAACAATGGATCTCTCCATGTTGCACAAAACCCGTGGGTGGATCTACTCAAAAGACTCATGGTTGTGGATGAAAGATGACACCTCCTTTATGAAAGGTAAACACAAGGGCTATGGATGAAAGGTAACATCTCCTTTATAAAAGGCTTATTACAAGGCTTAACACACATAGTGTTCAACTTGTGAACATTGAACAAAACACACTATACTTAATACCTCTACCATGATAGCTAATCTCATATAGATTTGTATATTGGATATATGTAAAAAAAATTAAAATAAATTTCAAATGATACTTTATTGTAGCTTTGTATACATGCAATGATTAAACTAATAGTTTAAAATTTAGAATAGAATTTGAATCAATACTTCAATGTAGTGGTTGGAACAATCAACTTCACCTTTCTTACAATAAAATAAAAGACAGGGTTGCTTGCTCCAAGTGAATTATGTTGTAAGTTTGGATTTCACAAGTTAAATATTCTAAGGGTAATAAGAACATGATCTTAAATAACTAGCACTTTAGCAATTTCCCAAAAATTTTGTTTTAGTAAAACGATTGTGTGTGTGTGTGTGTGTGTGTGTGTGTGTGTGTGTGTGTGTGTGTGTGTGTGTGTGTGTGTGTGTGTGTGTGTGTGTGTGTGTGTGTGTGTGTGTGTGTGTGTGTGTGTGTGTGTGTGTGTGTGTGTGTGTGTGTGTGTGTGTGTGTGTGTGTGTGTGTGTGTGTGTGTGTGTGTGTGTGTGTGTGTGTGTGTGTGTGTGTGTGTGTGTGTGTGTGTGTGTGTGTGTGTGTGTTCCCTTCAAAAAATGAAACATATAGAATTATTAAAATTTAATATACTATTTAGTATTTACTAAGTTTATACATATATATATATATCTCTCTCTCAATAAAGAGGTTACCCTAAAACTTAAAAAGCAATACCGATGTATGTTGAATTTGAGATGTTTATTAATGTAAAACAAGTACATTTATACTTTGAGCATGTAAGCAAATCCAATTTTGCTTGAAAGATACAATAGGTATATGAAAAAGACTATCTATTTTGTTGAAAGGAAGTCCCTAGGAGTAGTCTTTCTAGGCTTGAATGGATGAAGGGTCTAGCTATTACTTGCATCCATACAAAAGATGAAGATAAGAACCTTTCCACCTAGTGTGTATTGTAGGTGTCAATGTGATACTTAGTAGTCATCCCAATTGCACCTACAAAGATGTTAGAAACACTACCTAAGGAGAAACATCAATTTAATTATGGAAAAACACTAGACTTTGTAATTAAAACATAGTTGATCACTCACAGCGGAGTTGATAGAAAAACTGAGTAAGTTACCACCACACAAGAATCAACAAAAGCACCCACCATACTTGTAATGAAAGTGCATGAGGGGCATGCTAACTTGACGTCATTTCCACCTAGTCTAAGCATATGTTGACTATGACAAGCCCTAATCCTTTACACTCAAGGTAGATACATATGTTAGTCTTACATATTTTGAAATAGTGTCCAAGTGTTACAACAAAAGATCATACAATTACAATTTAAGTTATTATCCACCCTCTAGTACTTGATTAGGTAGATTTGGTATTAGAAAATTCAAATGTAAAAATTTTACTAAACTTGCAGTATGCTCACAACAACACTTATAATTTTAATAAATCCATGTAATCAAATGTTGATACTAATATGAGGTTTGTAGTTGGTGCCACTATGTTTTATAATGCCAAACATGACATCCAACTCGTGCAAGTACATTAATTCAAAGTGAATGCAATACTTAGATCCAAACTGCCTACAATAAATTAGATTTATAAAAAATAATGTTAAGTATCATATCCCAAATTTTAAAATAAAGGTTCCTAGAACCAAGCTAAGAATAAATACTTGCACGGTCCCTTTTTACTAGCCACAATTTTATGGACCAACACTACCAATTTTACCTCTTTGGTTATGTCTATCATAAGCTCTTGCCTCTACTAAGATTAAAGTAAAGTATGAAGCATTGACTAAGCTTATCAATCGCATCTTTGGTCAAGTTGTGTCATCATTTACATCTAGACACACACACTACCTCAGGCCTAAACTTTATTATCCCTAGCCTATAATAGGATAATATGACATTGTCTAGCTTCCATATTGATGGTGTGTCTAAATGGACAATGTATTGCTGATTGCTTTTAGATTCCAAGTAGCTATGTGTTGGCCAACTAAAGAGAGAAGAAATAGTGTTGTGTATTTGATGCCCCTAAGTACCCATTAAGATGTAGCTATGGAGATATATTATATATTCCCACTTAGAGTGCACTTAAGAGATGATGAGGTGTATCTAGAATAATCAAGTTGAAGTTTTCAATTCCATCATGTATTATCATGAAATCATCAAATTCATTTTGCACACTTAAGCATAGTTATAGCTATTTTTATACTTGTTAAGACCATTATCCTACTCTATTATGTGCAAACTTGCTTCAAGCTATTAAGGTTGGAGCCATACTAACCAAGGATTTAAAAGCCAGAGAATTACACTATTGAATATAAGATAATGAATGAATGCTACAAGTAAAATAGCACTTTTTACATTCAAGCGTGCTACTAACTCATGCATGCTCCCATCTTTCTCTAGTAACTACCAAGTCTGTTTAGATGGCAGTACATATGGATAACATTGATCATCTATTCATAGAAGCCACAAAATGAAAAAGGCAATGTTTTCTAGCATGTAAATTTTTCTTTACTCAAGCTAGTCTCTCTTTGAGACCATCACCAAGCTTATGGAGTATGCTAAACTGGCTCTGCAACTTTTGAATGGGCCATCATCTCCTAGAAGAAAGACTATTTGCAAGTGACTTATACAGTAATCTTGATCAAAGACCTTCCATGATATGAAGTACAATATCAGTTCAGGGTAGAACATCCTCAAAGCTTAGAATTGTGAGCCAACTTATTTAAAAACGAGGGGTATTTCTCCAACTAAACCTTATATTGTGTCTAAAGCAAGTTCAAGGTCTAAGTAGAGGAGTAAAGAATAACTCTCAATAATCCTATCGTACACTATAAAAAATTCATAGGTAGGTTGACAATTCATAGATATCAACCTACCTCAATTCATATAGGAGTTAGCACATATATGCCCCAGTCTAGTGTATGCGATATTCAAACTACATAGCCATTATAATTAATGCAACTTAAGGCATCTGAGACTTATAACTTTCTATTATGACATGGCACCAAAAAAATATAGCCTACATGTATAAGCTAAAAACATAATGAAGCGAATTAGGGAATGCATATTTATGCAAATGTGAGTCATATGGAAGCCCCACTTAATTCAATCAAAGAAATAGCCTATATACATGTGTTGTGTATTTGCCTTGAGCATCATCTAGTTGTGGCAAGTCAATAGCTCAAGCCTTCCCTACATGGCAATGACTAGGATTGACATTGTGACATTATAATGTATGTTTCATCATTATTTATTAATTGTAAGTACAGTATTCACATGCATTCGTCATCTTCACACATATTGAACCAGATATCTTTTATGTGCCAATCTAATTTGCCACACTGGGGAGTTCAAACTGAATCTATCATCCTTGGGTTGATAAAATTATGGGGTCACAAGTTTGAGAGTTTTAAACCATGCTCTTGGTCTACAAGTGAATGGCCTATCTTTATGAAAGATGGTTTGCCATGAGTAAATCACATTTTTGAATTTATCTAATGCTGCCAAAACGTTAAAATGAAGTGCCTAAATGCAATAGTACTATCCTTCCTATGAAAAAGAGAGCATTTAGTTTTACATATTCTCTCTATTTGTGTAGACAATAATCAACTATTCCTCCTACCCTTACTTTGGGTTCACAAAATCCAAGATATCATACTATGTAGAGCTATCCAATCCGATAAAGGGCCCTAAGCTATCTTATTCAAAGAGTTCACATATTTGTATTTTGAACTAGAGTGTGAAGCCTTCAAAAAAAGGCTCATTTGAGAATGAAGCAATTATATTGGTGGCTATAGTCTATCATTGCAGAGCCTCAATATTTCAATTTGCAAACTCTAATTAATCCATTATGCAGTTAGACTTCGAAGCATCACCATATTATTATCTTTCTAGTATTTGTTTTAGGGCTTTCCCTCGCATGGATTGTTGCAAAAAGTGGATCAATCATTACATAACCCCAAAGCTTGAGTCATCAAATGACTTTTCATCCAACTAACCAAAATACTACAATCACAATTAGCAAAAATTATCGTACTTTTTCATAAGCAACTAATAGCATTTGATAGGCCATACATTACTAACTTGAATGGGATTGTTGAACATGATTTCACTCTAATGATGAGTTATTACTATGAATTTGACATTGAATATTAAGATGAGATATTAAGGTGAATATTAAGGCTAGATAAAACTAGAAGAACACCTGATTTTCCCATTGATAATTATTGAACTCCATAGTATGATTGTTGGCCATATTGTTATGGTGTTTCAACCATTCTACTTGCAAGATAGAACATATCACAATATGAAATCTCCAAGAATTGTATGGGAGACCTAAAGCTATTGGGTGCTGCTACCATGCATATAGCATGGTACTTAAAAGAGGTCACTCTTCACAATATAGAGGTGGGAATCCCCTGATTCTTTCTAGCAAGAGAGGGAAAGATTTGACTCAACTAGATTCTTGGCCAGTGAGTCCTAATATAGTATGTGGTATGCCAACTTGTGAAAGGTCTTTATTCACACCCATGTGCTTGAAAATAACCTCCTCCAAACCCCATAATAGCAATGTGTCTGGTCAATTTCCTTAGCTTCTATTTTTTTTTAGGGGTAAAAGCTATAAAAATCATCATGGTACAAGGTAGCTCATGTGTATACATGTATGCATACACTCTTAGATGCACATGGCATCCACTAAGCTAAAGAACAAGGTCAAGAGTTGTGTAGCCTTATGTTGTCACAATAGCAAAATAAGAATATGTAGGCATATGATACAACCTTGCTAGAAGTTTCAAAGAAGTAAACAAGCTCATTTATAAGGGATAAGAGGATCTATTAGATTCAAAGAAGAATTGCAATAAGAAACATATCCAAAATCTAACGCATGAAAAGTTATGAAATATAACCACAATAGGAAATGCATAGAGTAGCAGTTGCTTAGTGGAGATATCCAATCATATGAAACATTGTTTTGTATGAAAGAATTTTTTCATATGAAGTAAAAAAAGCTCTTTGGTATGAAAGAATAATCCCGTATAAATTTTGGCAATGAGGATTGTTATGTTTTACTAGTTTTTGAGCTTAAGGACTGCAAATGTATCTAATAAAACTTAAAAGTTTGATTAAATATATTACTTCATTAAATTATTTAAATATTAAATTAAATAAATTAATTGCTAATAAAATTTAATTTGTAAATTTTCTTTAAACTTTTTAAGGTTTTATTAAGCTATACACATTCTAGGATAATTAAACAAATATTCATCTATGTCACTTTTAGTCTTTGAAATACTAGTAAGTTATTTAAATAAGAATATGAATTAAGACTTATTTGATTATTTAGAGGTTTTGTGATTTTAAATTATCATTTCTATTAAATCACTTGAATTCAGTAATATTTGGATAAGTAGTTTTAGGTTGAAACTTTATTTTGATTAAAAAAATATAAAATTTAGACTTAGCGTGTATTTGAAACTATTCAAACCAACAAGATAATGTAGAAAAGGGGTTATGGTAACAACTCTAGTTGATGAATTTATTCTTCAAATAGACCTATTTAGGATGGGGAAAAACTTGAGAAAAGCATATGATTAGTAATTAACTTGTATACATTTGAGACCTAAAATATATGATTGAGCAATAAACATGTACACAATTGAGGAGCAAATACACAATAGAGTAATTAGCTTCTATACAGTCGAGACACAATGTGCATGATTGCACAATTAACTTATACATGCATGCAAAGTACAAGTTAATTGTGCAATCTCATATGCTTGAGACATAAAGCAAAGAACCATATAAAAGTGAGAGATGTAAAGTAAATAATTGCATAATTAACTCATATGTGATACAAGTGCAAAGTAAAAAATTGTGCAATTAACTTATATGCAACATTGCCTTGGTTGAGCTCACCAAGGAACTCCTCAATAAACTCCCACTCATCATTTCTTTGCTATTTGGTCAATTCAACTCAAGTGCTATTTAGTCGATTCAATTGAAGTGGTCTAGCAAGTTAGTAATATTTGTTTGTGCCTTACCTCTTTCTTTATGAAGCCTAAGCAACTTGCTATCTCTAGGTTTTTCCACAAGCACTTTTAGAGAATTCATTTCATTTTGGAAGGCCTCATGTTACTCTTGTGGTATCATGATTTGCATGGTGCACTTTAATGCTCGCCCTGAGTAGATGCAAGTTGAGGTTGGCTCTTGTAGTTGTGTGTAAGCATATCTCTCCAACCCTCCCAATGTTGTGTACCCCAATGTAATTCTAGTCTCTACTACCTCTCACATTAAGAAAGTGGGCCTCATAAATAAGCCCCAAATATGTATAAGAATCAATGTACTTCACCAACTATTGGCCATAGGTAAAACTCAATGATGATCTCCTAACCCATGCTGATGTATTGAACACCTTATGGTAGGTAGGTAGGTAGGTAGGTAGGTAGGTAGGTAGGTAGGTAGGTAGGTAGGTAGGTAGGTAGGTAGGTAGGTAGGTAGGTAGGTAGGTAGGTAGGTAGGTAGGTAGGTAGGTAGGTAGGTAGGTAGGTAGGTAGGTAGGTAGGTAGGTAGGTAGGTAGGTAGGTAGGTAGGTAGGTAGGTAGGTAGGTAGGTAGGTAGGTAGGTAGGTAGGTAGGTAGGTAGGTAGGTAGGTAGGTAGGTAGGTAGGTAGGTAGGTAGGTAGGTAGGTAGGTAGGTAGGTAGGTAGGTAGGTAGGTAGGTAGGTAGGTAGGTAGGTAGGTAGGTAGGTAGGTAGGTAGATAGATAGATAGATAGTGAGTGAAAGTAATGTCCTCTAAGATGTCTCAAAGTACATCACAATGAAAACTCAAGATTCATATACAATACACTTCAAGATTACATTAGCAGGAATGAACACATATTACTAAAATTACAAATGTTATAATGTAAGCTAATGACCCTAAAGTAGCCTAACTCTTCAAAGTCTTCTATGATGGCTTTGCCACCTCGATATAATTTCCATTTTCTCTCTTTTCTAGCTATCTTCCTCTTGGTGATCTCACCTAATTGTGCTTTGACTTGTGCTAGTGTGAGCTGGTGTGTGATCCATAATGTGTGTGTGTGTGTGTGTGTGTGTGTGTGTGTGTGTGTGTGTGTGTGTGTGTGTGTGTGTGTGTGTGTGTGTGTGTGTGTGTGTGTGTGTGTGTGTGTGTGTGTGTGTGTGTGTGTGTGTGTGTGTGTGTGTGTGTGTGTGTGTGTGTGTGTGTGTGTGTGTGTGTGTGTGTGTGTGTGTGTGTGTGTGTGTGTGTGTGTGTGTGTGTGTGTGTGTGTGTGTGGGGGGGGGGGGGGGGGGGGGGAAGAGAGAGAGAGAGTGTGTGTGTGTGTGTGTGTGTGTGTAACAACCTTGTTTAATTTAGAGCTTCAACTAAAAATGAGGTACTTCAAGAAACATTGGGTCATTACAACATTAATGAAATGATGTGCATGTGCACAATATGGCTCAACTACAAGAAGCACAAAATTTCATTTGTTGCATAGGGATAACATACAATTGCTTTCTTGGTGGACTCTCGACTCTAAATCATATAGTTTGGAATATCTAACTCATCTTATGCATATCAACTCTATGTTGCTGCAATAAACACATATCTAGTCAATGTGCACTTGTATGGACAACAAAATCCATATAATGTGCATAAGATGTTGCTCTTCTCACTTCATTTGGCAATATTGTTGTGTTTATTAGTCAATAATAATCTAAAATGCATGCACACTCCTTCAAAATACAATAATCAAAAAGCTCTCATGATTATGGGTTTGCATCCTCATATGCCAGCACAACACCTCCATGTTTCTTATCATTCTCAGTCATTTCTCATTCCCATAATATCCTATCAATGATGTGGGAGGTACAGTCATTATATTTGAAGTGAATGTTTTACTTTTTCAAGTATCTATGTAAAGATGTTCCAATTGGATTAGATTACAAGCTTTGGTTTGAAAGTTGTCAATATGGTTAGGGCCATTTTCTAAACTGCATATGCCAATGAAATGAGTGAATTTTGAATTCTTCACACAATGAGTGACGGTGCTCTTAACAAAATACAATACTACAAGTGTTCTTGGTGATGCGTATACTCCACCATGGACATGGAGCATGCTGAGGTAATCTACAATAGAGAAGATTGTCCATACTTCATGACCAAAAAGCGCCATTTGAAAGGGAATTTGACTAGTGTTTCACCCTTACCTTTGAGGCCAGAGCCATGCTAGAAGGTTAAGGATTTCTATTTTGGTTTGTTGGGTTCTCCTATTGAAAGAGAAATGATTCTGCCCATTGTACTCCACTACTATGAGATCTTGTCATTCTATTCCTTAGGTGAATCAAAAACTTCAAGCCGAGTGCTATATGTCTCTCCAAGTAATCATACCCCTCGTGCACAGTCAAAAAAGAGTGGAGAATTATTGAAGCCAGCTCTTTGGGTCTCTAGTGACACTAAGGTGCAAAATCTTGGGGAGTAGCAAAAGCTAAGGCACATACTTCATGGGGCTTTAGTCAAGTGCAATGGTGCTCCCTCATACTTTTCATAGAGCATGTTGAATTTCTCCAACCTTTGGAGGAGTCTTTGCATCTATCATGATGTGGTGGAGCGGCAATCTTACACATGAAGGTGGAGAGATGGAATGGTGTGGCATAGTGTCACATATGAATAGAAGGAAAATACGATAGACATGTTACTGCTTCATGTGGTGGATATCCTAATCGAGCTTGATGGAGCGTAAGACCATGTAAATGTCTATATCATTTGTGTTAAAGTGGAGCAACAAAAGCCAAATCAATCACAACAAACCCAAGCCAAAAAAAAACATAAGGCCATTCAAGGACATGGTAATTGCAATAGGACAAGCAAGTCAACAACTCAACAAAATAAGAAAATCTCTCTCATAAGTTGGCAAGAAAGCCATTAGGCAAGGGATATATTTTTACAATACTAGGAGATGAGGGATATGAAGATCCTCTATTGTTCTATGAAATGGTATCATTTTCAAGGAGGGTGAAATAGTTTTGTTATGAGATTTAAAGGGGGTTTGAGATGTTGAGATATCGAGCTCCACTCGTGATATGCCAGGGTGACCGTTGTGTATTTATGTCACCGACTTGTCAGTTGCAGATGCGGTTGGTACACCACCCATGAATAATAGCTACATGATAGCTATTCTTATCTACTCTAGTTCGTGGCTCAGTTAGTATGCCACCTTAGTTAGTTGAGTTTGGTTTGAGATCCATATATAGGGTTCTTCTATTTCTTTGTACTAGAGTTCTTTTGGCTTACACAACTAAGAAGAGGAAAACTGTTTTCAGCCTCCACCCTTGTGTGTCTTTCCCCATTGTGCAAGCAAGAAAGCTTCAAGCGAGACTCCTTCCTTCTCTCCCACAATCTTGACATGGTATCAGAGCCTTGTTCGTGGTAAGGAGCTCAAGAAAGCAAGCCAAGCTCGCAGTGTTCTGGTAAGAGGAGCAGTGTTGCTTTCATTTTCTGTTTTGGGAGCAGATCTCTGCAGGTAGCACAACCGGAAAGTGCAGGAGTGCATTGTCTCAGGTTGAGACGCCCTTCGCGGTGAAGCAAGAGGGCAGTATATGCGACCTTGTTTTTTTTATTTGAGGCCATTTCAGGGCCTGTTTTGGAGGCGGAAGTTTTCTGCACGCACTCAGGAAAAGGCCTAGTTTTATGCTGTGCAAGTACTATTCTACAGGTCGGTGAATAGTTACTGTAAAAATTGCATTGTATGCTTGTGCGCAGAGACATTGGGAGTTACAGAATCATCCCTGTTGCCTGTTGATGCAAAATCGTCACTAGGAAGTGACTGTGTGGTCAAATACCACTTTCGCCAGTTTTGCAAGTTTTCCCTTGTGAGAGTGAAGCTGTGGTTTTTGCAGTGACAGAATTTTTTGCAGTCTTCTGTAATGGCATCTGATTCTCTTTCACAGATTGTCACTGAAAAGCTTGACAAGAACAACTTCCAAGCATGGAAGTTTAGAATGACGAATTTCCTTATGGGAAAAGGATATTGGGAATTTGTTGCAGGAAATGAAGAAGAACCAATTCTTCATGATGTTCCCAACCAACAGCAAATGCAGGCATTTAAAGCATGGCATGAGAGAGCCAGGAAAGTTATGTATTGGCTGTCTATCAGCATTTCAGACTCTATGATTGTGCATATTCAGGATGCAAGTACGCCAAAGGAGGCATGGGATACTTTGTCAAAAATGTATAGCACAAATACGCAAGCCAGGAAAATGCAGCTCAAGCAAGAGTTGCACAATGTGCAAAGACAAAATATGAGCATCAACGATTACCACATGAAGGTGAAGAAGATTGCAGATGCACTTGCTTCCATTGGGTCACCAGTGGAAGATGATGATTTAGTTTATGTGACCTTGAATGGTCTAGGAAAGGATTATGCACAGTTTCGGACATCCATTTCAGTTCGTGAAAGATTTCCTGATTTTGAGGAGCTGATTGCTCTTCTAATTTCTAAGGAGCAAAGAAATGGTGGTACATCTTCTTTAGGAGGAACTTCAAAAGAAGCTGTCTTCTACTCAAATGCTGGAAGAGGTAGAGGCAGAGGTAGAGGAGGCCGTGGTAGAAATCAGAATATGCAGCAAACTCAAGAAAACCAGTCCTATGGAGGAGGACGTGGTAACTCTAGAGGCAAGGGGAGCCAAAGAGGTCGTGGTGGATGGCAAAGAGGCCAAAATGCAAACAGTAATGTTGAATACTACTATTGTGGTAAAATGGGTCATATGGCTAAAGACTGCTATAAAAAGCAGAATGACATCATGAATGGAAAACTGCAACAAGGAAATTATGCATCCTCTAGTAGACAGGGTGATGACAGAAATGAGCATCTGTTTATGGTGCAGCACATGAACAATTCTGTGACAAGTGCAGAAGAAAGCAACGATGTATGGTATGTTGACTCAGGTGCATCAAACCATATGACAGGTCATGCAGAATGGATGGAGGATGCAAGGAAAATGGAAAAACCAGGATTTGTGGAGACTGGTGATGATACTACACAACCTATTGTGCAGATTGGAAAAATTCCTTTGTCTATGCAGGATGGGAAAAAGAAATACATGTCCGATGTATTTCATGTCCCGAATATCACCAAGAATCTGGTTTCTGTTGGTTAAATTTAATCCTCATGGATGCTTTGTTGAGGATATGAAAAATAAAGGTCGCTTGATAGCAAAAGGAAAGAAGAAGGGCAGAATGTTTACATTGGATGTAGACATGTCTGAATTGAGTGCAGCAATGTTTGCACATGGGACCGATGTAGTTGCAGATATTGATATCTGGCATAAACGCATTGGTCATGTTAATATACAGCGACTTAAATCAATGCAGGCCCAAAATATTGTTGCAGGTTTGCCGAAATTCAAGGTTGCAGAAATGCATAAGGTATGTGAAGCCTGTCAGTTTGGAAAACAAGCAAGGAAACCATTTCCTAGACATGTTCAAGAGAGTAAGAAGCCATTGGAATTAATCCACTCTAATGTGTGGACAACTAAAGCTGCATCTCTTGGAGGCTATCATTATTTTGTCAGTTTTATTGATGACTATAGCAAAAAAGTTTGGGTGTATTTTATGAAAAAGAAAAGTGAAGTTTTTGGGCATTTCAAAACTCTTAAAGCTATGGTTGAAAAAGAAATAGGCTTGCAAATAAAATGCCTAAGGTCAGATGGAGGGGGAGAGTACCTCTCAAATGAGTTTGCAAGGTTCCTGCAGGAGCATGGCATAAAGCAGCAATATTCATGCAGTCATACCCCACAACAAAATGGAATTGCAGAAAGAAAAAATAGGCATATTGGAGAGGTATCTCGTGCCATGCTCAATGAAAAAGACTTGCCAGATTTTTATTGGGCTGAAGCAGTTGCTACAGCACTCTACATAATGAACAGGACTTCCACTGCATCAATACATGGAATGACTCCAGAGGAGAGGTATACTGGTAGGAAACCAGATATTTCTCATTTGAAAATTTTTTGTTGCATTGCCTATGTACATGTGCCAGATGAGTTGAGATCCAAGTTGGATCCAAAAGCTGAGAAGTGCATCTTTATTGGTTACTCTCTGTAGCAAAAAGGGTATAGATGCTATAACCCTTCTACTCGTAAGTTTACAGTGAGCAAAGATGTTGTTTTTGATGAGATGAGTAGCTGGTATAAACCAGTAAATGTAATTAATGATGTAGATGCACAAAATGGTAATGTTGCACAAAATTCATAGCAGCAGTCACAAAATATTAGTGGACCTGGAGCGTCCTCTAGTAGTGGTTCACATTCTTCGCCATGGACAGACAGATTGAGATCAGGAGAATCTTCTCAAAGTAATGCAGATAGTGGTATGCAGGTATCACGAAAAGGAAAAGAGAGGGTTGATCAGCCCATGTTTGATGTGAATGCAGGTCACTCTTATGTGGATGGTGAATCCAGTGGCTCAGAACAGAGCATTGATGATGAGTTGGGTATTCCTTCTATTGTTACACCTGGAGTAAGGAAGACTAGGGATGTTTTGAGAGAACCTGGGAGTGAATCTACTTTGCACAGGTCTACGAGAGCTAGGTATCCTGTGGATAGGCTGAAATATGATGGATTTACAGCCATTCACTATGCATATATGGTTAAAGTGATACAGGAACCAGAACCCACTTCTTTTGAGGAAGCCATGGGAAAAGAAAAATGGGAGAAAGCCATGGATGAAGAAATGGATGCCTTGGAAGCAAATGCTACATGGGAATTGGTACCTTTGCCTAAAGGTAAAAATGCAATTGGCTATAAGTGGGTTTATAAGGTGAAGCACAATGCAAATGGTTCTGTGTATAGATACAAGGCAAGATTAGTAGTCAAGGGGTATGCACAAACATATGGCATTGACTATGAAGAAACATTCAGTCCGGTTGCAAGGATGGCAACCGTAAGAGCAGTCATTGCTATGGCTGCATCAAAGGGATGGTCTTTACATCAGATGGATGTAAAGAATGCCTTCTTGCATGGTGATTTGCAAGAAGAGATCTATATGGAGCAGCCACCAGGTTATGTGCATGCTGTTCATCCTGAGTTTGTTTGCAGGTTGAAGAAAGCCTTGTATGGCTTGAAGCAAGCACCTAGAGCATGGTCTGACAAGATAGGACAGTATCTTGTCACTATTGGCTTTCAGATTTCCAAGGCAGATTTCTCACTTTATGTGAGAAAAACAGAGAAATGTATTATGCTACTTGTCATTTATGTTGATGATTTGATTATGACAGGTGACAGTGATGAAGATATGCTTCATGTGAAAATGCTATTGAAGCAGAAGTTTGAGATGAAGGATTTGGGAGAGCTGCGTTATTTCTTGGGCATTGAGGTGATTAGATCACCAAGTGGGATACATCTCTTGCAGAGGCAGTATGGATTGGACATGCTGTCCAAATATGGGATGACAGGCTGTAAGCCTATTTCAGTTCCTTTGGAGCAAAATGTGAAGCTGAGCACAGATGCAGGTGAGCTTCTAGAAGACCCTACTATGTACAGACGCATAGTAGGAAGTTTGATTTATATGACTATTACCAGGCCAGATTTGAGCTATGCTGTTGGATTGGTAAGTCAGTTTATGCAGGCTCCAAGGAAACCACATTTGGATGCGGCTAGACGCATACTCAGGTATGTGAAGTCCACATTGCAGTATGGACTATTTTATGAGACTGGGGTTCAGATACAGTTGCATGGATACACTGATGCTGATTGGGCTGGTAGTATTTCTGATAGATGATCTACCAGTGGATATGTGTTCTCTTTTGGGAGTGCTGCAGTCACTTATGTTGAGATATCGAGCTCCACTCGTGATACGCCAGGGTGACCGTTGTATATTTATGTCACCGACTTGTCAGTTGCAGACGCGGTTGGTACGCCGCCCATGAATAATAGCTACATGATAGCTATCCTTATCTACTCTAGTTCGTGGCTCAGTTAGTATGCCACCTTAGTTAGTTGAGTTTGGTTTGAGACCCATATAGAGGGTTCTTCTATTTCTTTGTATTTTGAGTTTTTTTGGCTTACACAACTAAGAAGAGGAAAACTGTTTTCAGCCTCCACCCTTGTGTGTCTTCCCCCATTGTGCAAGCAAGAAAGCTTCAAGCGAGACTCCTTCCTTCTCTCCCACAATCTTGACATGGTATCAGAGCCTTGTTCGTGGTAAGGAGCTCAAGAAAGCAAGCCAAGCTCGCGGTGGTCTGGTAAGAGGAGCAGTGTTGCTTTCATTTCCTGTTTTGGGAGCAGATCTCTGCAGGTAGCACAGCCGGAAATTGCAGGAGTGCATTGTCTCAGGTTGAGACGCCCTTCGCGGTGAAGCAAGAGGGCAGTATATGCTGCGGGAGAGGGCTTTAGCCCTTGGCGACCTTGTTTTTTTGATTTGAGGCCATTTCGGGGCCTGTTTTGCAGACTGAAGTTTTCTGCACGCACTCAAGAAAAGGCTCAGTTTTATGCTGTGCGACCACTGTTCTACAGGTCGGTGAAAAGTTACTGTAGAAATTGCATCGTATGCTTGTGCGCAGAGACATTGGGAGTTTCAGAATCATCCTTGGTTCCTGTTTATGCAAAATCGTCACTAGGAAGTGACTGTGTGGTCAAATACCACTTTCGCCAGTTTTGCAGATTTGCCCTTGTGAGGGTGAAGCTGTGTTTTTTGCAGTGACAGAATTTCTTGCAGTATTCTGTAATGGCGTCTGATTCTCTTTCACAGATTGTCACTGAAAAGCTTGACAAGAACAACTTCCAGGCATGGAAGTTTAGAATGACGAATTTCCTTATGGGAAAAGGATATTGGGAATTTGTTGCAGGAAATGAAGAAGAACCAGTTCTTCCTGATGTTCCCAATCAACAACAAATGCAGGCATTTAAAACATGGCATGAGAGAGCCAGGAAAGTTATGTATTGGCTGTCTATCAGTATTTCAGACTCTATGATTGTGCATATTCAGGATGCAAGTACGCCAAAGGAGGCATGGGATACTTTGTCAAAAATGTATAGCACAAATACGCAAGCCAGGAAAATGCAGCTCAAGCAAGAGTTGCATAATGTGCAAAGAGAAAGTATGAGCATCAACGACTACCACATGAAGGTGAAGAAGATTGCAGATGCACTTGCTTCCATTGGGTCGCCAGTGGAAGATGATGATTTAGTTTCCGTGACCTTGAATGGTCTAGGAAAGGATTATGCACAGTTTCGGACATCCATTTCAGTTCGTGAAAGATTTCCTGATTTTGAGGAGTTGATTGCTCTTCTAATTTCTGAGGAACAGAGAAATGGTGGTGCATCTTCTTCAGGAGGAACATCAAAAGAAGCTGTCTTCTACTCAAATGCTGGAAGAGGTAGAGGCAGAGGTAGAGGAGGCCGATTTGGAGGCCGTGGCAGAAATCAGAATATGCAGCAAACTCAAGAAAACCAGTCCTATGGAGGAGGACGTGGTAACTCTAGAGGCAGGGGGAGCCAAAGAGGTCGTGGTGGATGGCAAAGAGGCCAAAATGCAAACAGTAATGTTGAATGCTACTACTGTGGTAAAATGGGTCATATGGCTAAAGACTGCTATAAAAAGCAGAATGACATCATGAATGGAAAACTGCAACAAGGGAATTATGCATCTTCTAGTAGACAGGGTGATGACAGAAATGAGCATTTGTTCATGGTGCAGCACATGAACAATTCTATGACAAGTGCAGAAGAAAGCAATGATGTATGGTATGTTGACTCAGGTGCATCAAACCACATGACAGGTCATGCAGAATGGATGGAGGATGCAAGGAAAATGGAAAAACCAGGATTTGTGGAGACTGGTGATGATACTGCACATCCTATTGTGCAGATTGGAAAAATTCCCTTGTCTATGCAGGGTGGGAAAAAGAAATACCTGTCCGATGTATTTCATGTCCCGAATATTACCAAGAATCTGGTTTCAGTGGGTCAAATGGTTGAACAGGGCTTGCAGGTCAGATTTAATCCTCATGGATGCTTTGTTGAGGATATGAAAAATAAAGGTCGCTTGATAGCAAAAGGAAAGAAGAAGGGCAGAATGTTTACATTGGATGCAGACATGTCTGAATTGAGTGCAGCAATGTTTGCACATGGGACCGGTGTAGTTGCAGATATTGATATCTGGCATAAACGCATTGGTCATGTTAATGTACAGCGACTTAAATCAATGCAGGCCCAAAATATTGTTGCAGGATTGCCCAAATTCAAGGTTGCAGAAATGCATAAGGTATGTGAAGCCTGTCAGTTTGGAAAACAGGCAAGGAAACCATTTCCTAGACATGTTCAAGAGAGTGAGAAGCCATTGGAATTAATTCACTCTGATGTGTGGACAACTAAAGCTGCATCTCTTGGAGGCTGTCATTATTTTGTCAGTTTTATTGATGACTATAGCAGAAAAGTTTGGGTGTATTTTATGAAAAAGAAAAGTGAAGTTTTTGGGCATTTCAAAACTCTTAAAGCTATGGTTGAAAAAGAAACAGGCTTGCAGATAAAATGCCTAAGGTCAGATGGAGGGGGAGAGTACCTCTCAAATGAGTTTGCAAAGTTCTTGCAGGAGCATGGCATAAAGCAACAATATTCATGCAGTTATACCCCACAACAAAATGGAATTGCAGAAAGGAAAAACAGGCATATTGGAGAGGTATCTCGTGCCATGCTCAATGAAAAAGACTTGCCAGATTTTTATTGGGCTGAAGCAGTTGCTACAGCAGTCTACATAATGAACAGGACTCCCACTGCAGCAATACATGGAATGACTCCAGAGGAGAGGTATACTGGTAGGAAACCAGATATTTCTCATTTGAAAATTTTTGGTTGCATTGCCTATGTACATGTGCCAGATGAGCTGAGATCCAAGTTGGATCCAAAAGCTGAGAAGTGCATCTTTATTGGTTACTCTCTGCAGCAAAAAGGGTATAGATGCTATAACCCTTCTACTCGTAAGTTTACAGTGAGCAGAGATGTTGTTTTTGATGAGATGAGTAGCTGGTATAAACCAGTAAATGTGATTGATGATGTAGATGCACAAAATGGTAATGCTGCACAAAATTCACAGCAGCAGTCACAAAATATTAGTGGACCTGGAGCGTCCTCTAGCAGTGGTTCACATTCTTCGCCATGGACAGGCAGATTGAGATCAGGAGATTCTTCTCAAAGCAATGCAGATAGTGGTATGCAGGTATCACGAAAAGGAAAAGAGAAAGTTGATCAGCCCATGTTTGATGTGAATGCAGGTCACTCTTATGTGGATGGTGAATCCAGTGGCTCAGAGCAGAGCATTGATGATGAGTTGGGTATTCCTTCTATTGTTACACCTGGAGTAAGGAAGACCAGGGATGTTTTGAGAGCACCTGGGAGTGAACCTACTTTGCGCAGGTCTACGAGAGCTAGGTATCCTGTGGATAGGCTGAAATATGATGGATTTACAGCCATTCACTATGCATATATGGTCAAGGTGATACAGGAACCAGAACCCACTTCTTTTGAGCAAGCCATGGGAAAAGAAAAATGGGAGAAAGCCATGGATGAAGAAATGGATGCCTTGGAAGCAAATGCTACATGGGAGTTAGTACCTTTGCCTAAAGGTAAGAATGCAATTGGCTGTAAGTGGGTTTATAAGGTGAAGCACAATGCTGATGGTTCTGTGAACAGATACAAGGCAAGATTAGTAGTCAAGGGGTATGCACAAACATATGGCATTGACTATGAAGAAACATTTAGTCCGGTTGCAAGGATGGCAACCGTAAGAGCAGTCATTGCTATGGCTGCATCAAAGGGATGGTCTTTACATCAGATGGATGTAAAGAATGCCTTCTTGCATGGTGATTTGCAAGAAGAGGTCTATATGGAGCAGCCACCAGGTTATGTGCATGCTGTTCATCCTGAGTTTGTTTGCAGGTTGAAGAAAGCCTTGTATGGCTTGAAGCAAGCACCTAGAGCATGGTCTGACAAGATAGGACAGTATCTTGTCACTATTGGCTTTCAGATTTCCAAGGCAGATTTCTCACTTTATGTGAGAAAAACAGAGAAAGGTATTATGCTGCTTGTCATTTATGTTGATGATTTGATTATGACAGGTGACAGTGATGAAGATATCCTTCATGTGAAAATGCTATTGAAGCAGAAGTTTGAGATGAAGGATTTGGGAGAGCTGCGTTATTTCTTGGGCATTGAGGTGATTAGATCACCAAGTGGGATACAGCTCTTGCAGAGGCAGTATGGATTGGACATGCTGTCCAAATATGGGATGACAGGCTGCAAGCCTATTTCAGTTCCTTTGGAGCAGAATGTGAAGCTGAGCGCAGATGCAGGTGAGCTTCTGGAAGACCCTACTATGTACAGACGCATAGTAGGAAGCTTAATTTATATGACTATTACCAGGCCAGATTTGAGCTATGCTGTTGGATTGGTAAGTCAGTTTATGCAGGCTCCAAGGAAATCACATTTGGATGCGGCTAGACGCATACTCAGGTATGTGAAGTCCACATTGCAGTATGGACTATTTTATGAGACTGGGGTTCAGATACAGCTGCATGGATACACTGATGCTGATTGGGCTGGTAGTATTTCTGATAGACGATCTACCAGTGGATATGTGTTCTCTTTTGGGAGTGCTGCAGTCACTTGGAGCAGCAAGAAACAGCCTACAGTTGCCTTGTCGAGCACAGAGGCTGAGTACAGGGGTGCAGCAATGGCTGCATGTGAGGTAGCTTGGTTGCATAAGCTACTTTATGATATGCATCAGTCTACAGATGGGCCAGTTGTCATTTATTGTGACAACATGAGTAGTATACACTTGGCAAATAACCCAGTCTATCATGCTAGAACAAAGCACATTGAGGTGCATTATCACTATGTGCGAGAGAGGGTTTTACTAGGTCTTATTGATCTAGTTTATGTCAGCACAGAGGATCAGGTAGCTGACATATTCACGAAGGCATTGGGCGCAGAGAAGCTGCGCAAGTTCAGAGACCTGCTTGGTGTGCAGGAATTGGGATTGAGCTCGAGGGGGAGTGTTGAGATATCGAGCTCCACTCGTGATACGCCAGGGTGACCGTTGTATATTTATGTCACCGACTTGTCAGTTGCAGACGCGGTTGGTACGCCGCCCATGAATAATAGCTACATGATAGCTATCCTTATCTACTCTAGTTCGTGGCTCAGTTAGTATGCCACCTTAGTTAGTTGAGTTTGGTTTGAGACCCATATAGAGGGTTCTTCTATTTCTTTGTATTTTGAGTTTTTTTGGCTTACACAACTAAGAAGAGGAAAACTGTTTTCAGCCTCCACCCTTGTGTGTCTTCCCCCATTGTGCAAGCAAGAAAGCTTCAAGCGAGACTCCTTCCTTCTCTCCCACAATCTTGACAACTTAGAGCAGCAAGAAACAGCCTACAGTTGCCTTGTCGAGCACAGAGGCTGAGTACAGGGGTGCAGCAATGGCTGCATGTGAGGTAGCTTGGTTGCATAAGCTACTTTATGATATGCATCAGTCTACAGATGGACCAGTTGTCATTTATTGTGACAACATGAGTAGTATACACTTGGCAAATAACCCAGTCTATCATGCTAGAACAAAGCACATTGAGGTGCATTATCACTATGTGCGAGAGAGGGTTTTACTAAGTCTTATTGATCTAGTTTATGTCAGCACAGAGGATCAGGTAGCTGACATATTCATGAAGGCATTGGGCGCAGAGAAGCTGCGCAAGTTCAGAGACCTGCTTGGTGTGCAGGAATTGGGATTGAGCTCGAGGGGGAGTGTTGAGATATCAAGCTCCACTCGTGATACGCCAGGGTGACCGTTGTGTATTTATGTCACCGACTTGTCAGTTGCAGACGCGGTTGGTACACCGCCCATGAATAATAGCTACATGATAGCTATCCTTATCTACTCTAGTTCGTGGCTCAGTTAGTATACCACCTTAGTTAGTTGAGTTTGGTTTGAGACCCATATATAGGGTTCTTCTATTTCTTTGTACTAGAGTTCTTTTGGCTTACACAACTAAGAAGAGGAAAATTGTTTTCAGCCTCCACCCTTGTGTGTCTTCCCCCATTGTGCAAGCAAGAAAGCTTCAAGCGAGACTCCTTCCTTCTCTCCCACAATCTTGACATGAGAGCACTCCCCTTGGCTTGACAATAAAGGGAATATTTCTTGGCTAACTATGGAAGTTTCATAATATGGTCAGACAAGCCAACCACGCTAGCTTCTTTGGCTATAAAAGGAAGACCTCTCCAAAGCCATCCTCACTCTATCTCTCACCCTAGTTAGATTTCTTCCAGGTAGCCTTAAGTTCTTTGTCTATTTGGATCTCCATCTAAGCTTCATAATGGAAGTGCATAGGTAGAGCCATCTTTGTATCACTTTGTTTAGAATTAAATAAGTTTATTTTATTCTCATATTTGTTGTGTATTCTCTACTCCCTCTTTAGATTTTGTTTATTACACCATTTAATTTTTATATGGTATCAAATCTTAAGGGGCTCTAAGGAAGAAAGTATACACAAGAGACAAGAAATTCAATAGTGAAGAGGAGCAATTTCATCATCTAAAAGTGATTTTACCACATAAGATAGCAGTATTGATATACTTGTATTTCAAACATTGAGGATTTGTCCACAATTCCAACTATCATTGACTCTTATGAGCTTCTAGAGATAGTGATGGGGACTCACCCAAAACCAAAACCCACCCTAACCCATCAAATTTGAGTGTTATGTTCCCTCTAAATGCATATCTTCTATGGGCTTGAAAATGAAAAATTATTGATGCATTATGTGCCTTAGTTATAAGCTATTTTGATAATGTTTTGACCTTGATTCAGTATACAACCAAGGCATCAAAAGCTTGGAATGTACTAAAGAGCTAGTATGAAATATGAAACAAAATAAGGACTTAGAACCTTGAGAATCAACAAAAAATGGAGAAGTTCACAAAAGAAGAGAGAGTTGAAGCATTCATTACTTGGATCAAGAATTTGTGTAACCAAAACTGGTTGTTGCTAGGATACAAAAGACTAGCAAGGCACTATCATGGAGGTATCTTTGAATTTGTCCACCAAAGTTTGATGGACTAATAAGAATATGTAGTAAAATGCCTACACAAGCCTTGGGGGAATCTTCTTATTTTATATTGGCCATCGATGATTATATTAAGAAGATGTAGGTGTACTTTCTTCATGATAAGGCTCAAGCTTTTATTAAGTTTACAAAATGGCTAAAATTTATTGAGAAAGAAACAAGAAAACATGTGAAGAAATTTAGAATAAATGGGAGTGGCAAGTTCAATTTAAAGGATCTTGAAGACTTTTGCAAGTCTAAGGGATTAAGCATTAATTGGCAATATCTCATACACCTTAGCAGAATGAGATTGGTAAAAATTAAAATTGCATCATTGTGCAAATGGCAAGATGCATGCTTAAGGGCAAGGATTGGCTTACCAATTTTTTATTGAAGTTGTTAACATTGCAATGTACATTCTCAATTGAAGTCACACAAGGGTTCTCAAGGGACTCCTCATAAGACCTATATTTGTAAGAAACCATTTGTCTCACACTTTAGAACTTTTTAGATGTAAATGTTATGCATATTTTTCAAAGGATAAGAGAAACAAGTTAAAACCAAAAAGCACCAACTATATCTTCTTGGATTATAGTGATGAGTAAAAGCTTACAAATTATATGACCAAGAGGCAAAGAAGATCATGGTGAGCTGTGATGTGGTGTTCAAGGAATAGCCATATACATTGGAGAAGAATAATACAAGTTCTTCTACTTAAACATCAAGTCAAGTAGTCCACTATGAATCTATCCCAAGAGCTATCTCTATTCTCAAGGCAAAGTAAGCATTGTCTTCATATGATGAGAAAAGAGTTCACCAACCTATAATCACACCACTGAAAAAGCCATTGCTATGATGGATGAAGCGACTCTATGATCACAATAATCTTATACTTGCAACTATTGAGGAAAATGTAGATGGACTAATGAGGTCATAGAGAATAGAGGAGCAAAGAAAGGCTTTTTTACACATATAGTCAATATGGCCTTGATGTTGGTTGAGATTAGGAGAGAAGTAAAGAAGCCAACACACTTGGAAGAAGCACTTCCTGATCTAGCATGAAGAGCAATTATGCAAGCTAAGTATGATAGCATAATGAAAATAACAGTTGGGAGCTAGTGGATCAACCAGAAAATAGAAATATCATTTGGCACCAAGTGGATCTAAATGGTAAAGTACAAGGCTGATGGTAGCTTAGAAAAATACAAAGCCAAACTAGTTGCATACAAATTTTCATATATTGAAGGGTTTGATTTTTAAGAATATTTTGCTCCAACTGCCAAAATGACCACTATTCATATAGTACTTGTTGTAGTGGTGGCTCACAAGAAGTAGCCAATTTACCAAATGCATCTTAAATTGATATCCTTGAATAGTGTCTCAAAGAAGGAGATGTATGTGGCTCAGGCATTAAGGTTTCAGATCCCCTCATTCTAAGAATAAAGCTTGTAATCCAAAAAAAGGCATTGTATGGGCTAAAATAGGCCCCTAAAGGACTAATGGCAAGTCATATCATCTAGATCCTATAACAAGAAGCACCTCATTGTTCAAGTTTGTTGGGGATGGTCATCAAGGGCTTTTAGTTTATACTTAGAACCTAGTAGGCCATTTAAACATTTTGAAGCTAGAGAACCAATTGTTACGTTAGGAAATAAATACAATTAGGAAACAATTAGAGGAGAGCCAAGAGACAATAAGAAGTCTCGAAAACCAATACACACACCCAAACAAAAAGAAACAACATTGGGATTGTGTGAAAGGTAGAGAAGTATGAAGAATATCAAGACACTCAAGCTTAGAGGTGGAAGTTGCAAGAGAAGAATAACAGCAATATGGTAATAACTGGTCACTCACCCTGAACTAGTTGTATTCTTCTATTGTGTTTCAAGAGCATCAAGTCCAAAGCAAGTGCTCATTCTATGAATGCATTATGAATCCATGCTCATATATATGTCATCATCATTGTTGTGACTAATAGGGCCATTCTCCATTCAAACAAAGCAACAAGGAACATGAAGAGAGAATAAGAAGCCTACAAGAACATCATTCCTCCCAAAGTTGTGGAGAACATGTTGATTGAAAAGGGGTTTTGGAATGCCAAGAAACAATTTGTTGAAAAGTTCAAGCAAAGATTTTGCCTAGACAAAGAAGAACTTCCAAAGTACCCTCAACAAAGTGGAGACTAGTAGACAAAGCTACACTCAACTCTTCAAATTTATGCAAGAGACATTAAATAAGAAAAGGGTTAAGGGATCTTTACTTCCAAAGCCATCTTTAGTTCAACAAACAAGACACAACATCAACTAGAGATTCTTTGAAGTCCTTGGTGAGCCCTTTCACATCATAGATAGCTATCTTGAAAAGAAGAGAGTGTTAAAGTACGACATCTATAACAACAAATTCATTGACCTAAGGACTTTGCAAAGAGCTATGATCAAGTTTTATAGCTAGAGCATACAATAACAAATAGGCTTGCCATTTTTGTTATCAAGCTAGATGAATCTGAGATTGTGAAGAGTCAAAAAATCGAGAGAGTTTCTATCACCTTGATGAATAGGTTTCTTTAGCCACGTAGCAAGGATGATGAAGATGAAACTGAGATTGTGAAGAGTTAGAAAATAGAGAGAGTTTATATCTCCTTGATGAATAGGTCTCTTCGGCCATGTAGCAAGGAGATGATGAAGGCACAGATGGCTCAATGCACTTAAGTGTGCAATTAGAGCAAGACATTTAGTAGTTGGAAGCATTTTAGGTTGACATGGAAGAATAACAATATAAAGTGGAGCGGTACATGGACACAGATTTAAAGACACCAAAGTACATGTATAATATGTCAAGAGGTGCTACTACTAAGAGTCCTTGAATATACTACATGGCCATGGCCAAGGAGTACAGTGTTGCTAGTTGGAATAAGGTGCTTAATAAACATACCAAAGATCCAAACTTTCAAGCCATTCTAGGTATCAACTTGCAATCCCAAAAAGTCAAGAATGATGTTATTAGGGCTATTGAGAAGGTCTTGTCAAACATTGGTCTCCATAATGGCGATGTTGTGATTGAGAAAGATCCTTAGAGATTTAAAAATGCAAATAGTGTTTCTCCCAAGAAATCCTCAATAGATGGAGTTAAGGCCAAAAGGTTTTTGGGCTTCCATGTTAAGTATAGAAAAAGAAACTCCAAAAAAGGTTATTCTTGCATTCATTACAACTAATGGAAAGCACTACACATTGTAATCAAAGACCACTATGATGATGAAAGAGCAAGGACTAGGAAGGCCAAAGGTAGGCGTTGGTTACATTGTTCATGTATAGTGATAAAACACCTTGGTCCAAGGAGGAACTCCTAGCCCTCAACAAATTCAAAACCTCAATGAAGGAAGCCTAAGAAACAAATAATCTGATACACTTATAGTAAGAAACTTCATTTGGTTTCTATGCCTTGAACTTATTATTTAGCTCTTAACCCCATCTTTTTTCTTATGAATAGCATGTTATTTATATTCGTGGTTCTTGTTTATGTGGCAATATGGGGATTTGTCGATTTGGTCTACCCAAGGAAATGAATAAGTCTCATTACCAAAAAAGGACCACGTACTTCAAATATATAAGATATAGGTGCACAAAAGGCAAACATCCTACTAGAAGTTTTCTAGTGGTTTTACATATTAATTTGGCACAAATTAAGGTCACAAGAAGCAAAGTAGACATACCAAAACTCAAATATAGCTCTTTCTTTACAAATACCAAAATAAAATAGATAATAAGCATACAATAACTTGTGTGAATGAGAGGTTTTTACAATGGTTGGCCTCTAGGGAGAGACAAGGCTAAAGATGGGGCTCAAAGAGTAGCAAATAATCAAAGCTTTTATTCCTAGATATGTGGGCTTAGAGGATGGTTTCATCTTCTTTGCCAACATCTCATCATTTTCATCATCCTCATCCTGTGAGGTCAGTAGGTTTATAAGCACTTGTAAAGGTAGTGACTACCCTACCTTTCATCCACCTCAAGAATTCTCTTTTTGAGTAAGAATGCAAATTGTGCACATCTTTGACCCCCATTGTAATGGCATAAGTAGTATAGGGACCCTTAAAGATTACTAATCCATAATAGATGCCAAACACCCACAATGCAAATTGCTTTTCAACCAGTTATTTTCTTTGAATTTGCTAGAAGGACATAGCCTCCATAAAACTTAATCAACACCTTCATGCTAAAAAGGGGGGGAGCCTTGCATTGTCCAAAGAATACTCACTGTGAAAAATTATAATCTGTAATGACAAACATAATGTACATTATTTATTCAAGCCAATACAATCTTTCTCTACAATACATCACAGGACTAGTATTTGTGCATATGTACCTTGGTATGATCCAATTTACCAATGTTAACCCCAACACGAAGAAAGCAAAAGAAAGTGGGAAAGACGTAGGGCAAAGGCGAAAAAGAAAGAAGAGGAAAGAAGACCAAAAGCGCAAGGGCAACCTTAAAAGTCCAAGGCAAATACAAAAGGGGAAAATGCGCATTTTAAAATAAAAAGGTGCACCCTGAAATCTTGTAAAAGAGCGCCGCGGGCTCTCACCCGTGCAAGTTGTAAATGTAGACAGGCGATGGAAAAGAAGCTAGGAAGATAGAAGGACAATGAGAAAAGGGGCCTAGGCTAATGGCCGGCCATGTAAAAAAGGGGGATGACTGCCCATGGAAATTAGGGCATGTATATAAAGTTGAAAAGTGAATGAGAAGCTCATTCTTTGGTGTGTGGCAAAAAGAGTCTTCTTCTTCCTCTCTTCTTCTCTCCTCCTTGCTTGTGTGTGCTCTTGGGAGAGGAAGTGTGAGAGTGTGAGGGAGTGAGTGTGTGTGTGTGAGTGAGGGATCAAGAGGGTGAAGCTCTTCACCATCTCCTCTCCTCTTCTTCTCTTCTCTTCTCTTTTCTTCTCTTGGGCACATGGCTATGGAGGATGGAGCTGGGAGATGGAGGAGGCTTGAGGATGCTTGAGCTAGCGTCAAGAGTTGTGGAGCTACCGGAGTGCAAGAGAGAGGAGGGTACTCGATCAGGCATCAAGGTAAACTCACAACACTCGTAGGATCGACGGCGCGTCAGCTAGGTGAGAGATAGCCATTAGAGCTCCTTGAAACGCTTGAAACAATAAGCGGTCCGTGGGTCTTGGCGGTTGAGTGAAAGCTCCCACAACCAAAGTATTGTGAAATGTGCCTTATTGACTTGGAGCTTAGGCAGCCGATGTCCTTGGGCCCCCTTCTCAAGTAAGGAAGTCATCGTTGTACACTAGGACCTTGTTACAAAGATGCATTCTTAGAAAAGAAAACCAAGAACTGTCATTGACAAAGAACAAGGAGAGCATAAAAAAGACTTGGTGATTTTCATCACATTTAAGTAAACATGCCATCCATAACAAGATTGTGCCACTCCCATCCTCTTGTGTAGATAATGTCTCATACTTTTTCATGTTGGCTAGGCTGAGCATTTCAATTATTACTATCTTTCTTCTTCAATAGACCATTAACTCATAAGCCTTGGCCTCTACTTCAATACTTTCGAGGATCTACTCATTCATAGAAAACTTTGCATCTTTGACCGCAAAATTAGCTAAGAAATGTAGATCTACCTCGTCCACTACCCACTCCGAGTCGGTCTCGTTAAACTATGCTAAGGGAATGAGAGTATAATCCTCACCGATGTCTAGTGATTTCATTATATCGGCCAACAACAAATAGTCTTGGTCATCCAATATCGTAAATGTAGCTATAGACAAGCTTCTTTCCTCACATATATTGACCGATTGCACATCCTCTAGGTTGTCAAGGATAGCTAAGGCTCAATCAAAACTTTCCAAAGTATCCTCTACTCTCTTTCCTCCTCTGTATCAAAGGATATCATCTCATCTACCTCTTCAACCTCTCTAATAGTAATGACAAGTTGTCTTCTATCCTTAGCATGTGATCCTTGTAAAGTCCCTTCTGAGTCATTCTCATCCCCTAGAAGCCTCCCTCTCTTGGTGGTAACCCATGCAAGCTTCACCACACACGAGGATCACCATTAAGCAATACAACTTCATCATACATGAGGGTCACCACCAAGCGATATGAAGACTCCGTAAGTGGGAGGAACCTTCCTAGCTTGCTAATGATCCATGCAAGCTTCACCACGCACAAGGGTCACCAGTAAGAAATATGGGTGCCCTCCACAAGTTGAAGAAGCTTCCCTTGCTTGGTCATGACCCATGTAGGCTTCACCACAGGATCCCTCCACAAGTAGAAGGAGTCTCGCTCACTTGGTAGTGGCCATGCATACTTCACTGTACACAAGGGTCACCAGCAAGTGATACGAGAAGCCCTCTGCAAGTGGAAGAAGCCTCCCTCACTTATTAGTGACCCATGCAATATAAGGTTTACTAGTGAAGTATAAAAGGGCTCACTACCCATGGAAGGGAGGGGCCTCTCTGGATTTATAATGGCCAGCTAAGTGTTAACAAACACCAAGGTCACCAGAGAGCAATATGATGACTCTTCACTTAATAGAGGTACCTCTCACTTAATGGTGACCCATTGTGGATTTACAACACATGAGGATCACCAATACGCCTATTTTAAATTGCCATTGAGGGCATCTCCTTTAGAAATTTGTATATCTCTTATAAAATATTTAGATATATGAAGTTGTTATTCCGTTTGGTTAGAAATAGCACAAAGAAATTGCATACACCTACCAATTTTTCACAAACATGGTGCCATCTTTTATACAAAAAATGTCATGACAAAGTTTTTGAGTGGCAATCATACACTTGCAGACAATAGAATCTAGTTGCACCTTACAACATATTCCATCTTGTATCTTTGTATCCTAGCCTACATCCACAAACTCTAGGATACTATTTGCATCTGGGCACTTCACTAAGAACATGGTTCTTGAGGTTTGGACTTTAGTGCTAGAGAAGAAGTCCACAAAAATGGCTATAGGCATAAAAGTACATATTTTTCTTTGCCTACTTGAAATTTTGGGCCTTAGATATTTTTCTACCTTAAGAAAAAAATTATGCTTGTAATTCTCGCTTATCCTTGAGTCTAGCAATGGCTAATCTTTACTGTTAAAATCTAGAATGGACAGAGTTCTCTATTGCTCATTGGGGGGAGAGGTGGTATGTAAAAATGGTAGTAAAAGAATATACCCCTCTCAGTTCTAGTGCTACTTTGGTCCTCCCCTTATAAAGCTCTTTACCAACAAAGGTGTGGATGACATCTAAAACATCTACCACACATTCTACTTTCCTTGCCATTCCTCAAGGCTTGATGGATAGAAGTCTATTAACATCAAATGGCCTTATCAATTGTGAGATGAATAAGAATTACGAACCTTCTTTCATACCAAAAAGTAGATACAACCAGATTGCACTAACAGTTAGATCTATGGAGAAGGAGATTAGACACATTGGACTCAAGGTGAAGCTTCGTGTGCATTAAAACATGTTGCACATGCACTTCTTTGATTGTCCTCTTGGAGCCACCAAGCCTAAAATCCATTACCATATCCTTTCAACATGATAAGAAAGGGTTGGCTATCGAGGGTCTCCTTTGCTTTTTTTGTTGTATGATTATCCAGCTTTCCTTTGTTATAGTCAATTAAACCCACATGTTTTGCTCATTGAGCATCTTATAAGTGACTATATTATAGACTCAATAGAAGCACTAAGTTTTTGCATCAAGAAGACACCTCCATAGAGAGTAGGAAGATGGAGAGCAAAAACATGCCATGGAGTGTAGAGAAAATAAAGAGGAACTCCAAGGGATGTGGAGTGGAGGGAAGAGAGGAGAAAATAAACACTAAAAGATTTCAAACAGGACGGTTCCGCCACCTTTTTTATCCCTCAATAAAAGAAAAGTTTGAAATATGATGGTAAAACATTACTATTGAAAAATGACAATTACTCCAACCCATCTCAATGAAATTAACAATTAATCCACTTTATTGCTAAAAAGTGACAATTACTCAAGTTATTTCAATAAAAGTAATAATTTCAAAAAAAAGTTTCGAAACGGAAGCAGTGGAGAGCAATCTCTCCCTCTCTCTTTACATTCTAAAAAGCCGAAAATAATCTTAAACCCTTGGTAATGACTTGTCTATTGTCTACATAGGAGAATAGAGCAAATATCTTTACCAAAGCACTTGCAAAATATTTTATTGATGTTCAACTTTTGAGACTCAGCATTAGACCAAGAATATAGTTTACCTAAGGGTGAATATTGATTTTATTACTTGATTTAATTGGTAAAAATAGATTAAAAATAAATAAACAAGTAATATATTAATTATAATTTATTTAATTTATGTCAAATTAAATCATTTATTTACTTGTGCTTTATTACTTTGTTTGGCAATGTTCCTTGACCAACTAGTGGTGCATGTAATGCACATGCACTCAATCACTCACTCGACACCTCACAAAAAGGTAACATGATATATGAGAGCAAGGTATACTCTTGTATTATTCAATGAAAGAAATGGTACAACATAGGCACATCCCAAAACAACACTCTCGTGATGCCGCACATATAAGGGTTCACCACTAGGTATAGGGAATCACATGTAGAGTGGAAGCCAAGCAAGACTTAGGGCCCCTACTACTCCCTATATCAGTGCTTCAAGTAGCAACACCATGGTATAGCTACGAATCCCTTACACTCACCCCTGCACAATGGATTGCTATCATTAGCAATCTTAGGGTGGTGTTTATTAACTCATTCCAGGGTCTTAACACAGCTCATGCTAGCAAGCTAGTCAGTGTCTCTATCAGTCTAGGACTAGACTCATAAGTAGGGTCTTAACACTACCTTTTCTATCGACCTGATCAATGTCTATCGTACTACGACTTGGGGGCCTTAGCACAGTTTTTTTTATTATGTTGGCCAATGTCTACCCACTAAACTCTTTGTTTTTATTGGTTTTTAGTTCCATCGACCCTCAACTCAATTACATTTGAGGAGTGAAGGCTTAAAATTCCTATGATAATCTAAGGAATGACTCAATGTACATTGGAAATATTGTCGGTGTTCTCCTTTATCCAAGTAGCAAAGGCCTCTTTCCACGTTCGTAAGCCTCCTTTTCCAAACTCCGAGTGGCTTCTTTTGAGAGAACACTCTTTCCACTTGGTGAGATAAGATAACCCTTGTGCTACTAATGGTAAATAATTGCTTCTATTTCAAAGGGACCATTGGAATCAAGCAGTGGAACATGCCGCCCATAGTGGGTATCTAGATACAACCTATGCAGGTGTACATGGAATGCATTGTGTACGCAGCAATTGCTCTCTAGCATGTCTAACTTTTAAGTAACCTCATTCAAAACTTTTGTGATGCAATATGGTTCATACTACCCGATGGTTGAACTTGGGGCTCATATTCTTATTCTCTAAACTTATAAGAACCATGTCTC
The DNA here is from genome assembly GCF_053477565.2 of Lygodium microphyllum. NCBI lineage: Eukaryota > Viridiplantae > Streptophyta > Polypodiopsida > Schizaeales > Lygodiaceae > Lygodium > Lygodium microphyllum. The sequence continues at coordinate 10,474,561 of NC_141148.1, read as the reverse complement.
CCTTAGTGAATAGGACCGCTTTGCGCTTCTTGTTGGCTTGTTTGGTCATGGTGATTTTGCTATTTTCCAAATTCTACTTGCCTACTATATTTCTCTTTCTCCATTTCCTTGAGAAGTTTTTTGCATCTTGATCTTCTACTTGGGTAGCTCCTAAGGCTAAGGCCAATGGTGTGATGACTTTTTTTCCTGTGGCTAACTCAAAGGGAGTTTACTGAATAAATTGAGTTGTTATAGTGAAACTCAAGCACATCATGGTACAAGGCCCAATCTTTTTGGTCCACCTAGGCATACCTTCTAAGATAGTCTTCAATACCTTGGTTCACTTGTTTTATTTGCCCATCTGTCTCCAGGTGAAAGGATGAGGAAAATTGAAGTTGTGTTTCTAGAATCTTGAAGAGTTCCTTCCACATGCCGCTTATGAAGCAACCATCTCAATATAATAAAATAGCTAATGGTAGCCCTTGTAACTTAAAGACATGAGTAAAGAAGAGGTGGGATACCTCCTTGGCATTCAATGGTGGCTTGGTGGGTATGAAGTGTGCTTACTTGAAAAAATAGTCCACTCCTACAAAGATGATGGTATAGCCATGGGACTCTCAAAGTTCGACAATGAAATCCATGCTAATGATGTCCCATGGCTAGCATGGCACTGGCATTGGTTGAAGTAAGCCAGTCGATTTGGCACGTGGGGCTTTCACCAGCTAGCAAGTGGGACATGTCTTAACATAGTTTATGACATCCTCCATGTTTGGATAGAAGAATTGTTTCCCTTAAGGCCTCTAGTGTCTTGCTTTGACATTTGTGTTTCCCCAATTTCCTAGCATGCACCTCATGTTGATCTTCTTTAACACCATACTATTGGATGTACAACAATCTCTTTCCCGCAAAAAGGAACCCTTGTTTCAATGTTTCCTGATCATGCCTAGGGCCTCTTTTGCTAATGCTAGGAAATTGTTATTGGCTACACTCATTGCTTTCAAATCTACTTTTGAACTTAAGGCATCTATTATCTTGTTTGTGGAACCTAGCTTATGTTTCATTTCATGCTGAATTCTACCAAGAAATCTAGCCATCTAGCTTATTTGGCAAACAACTTGGGCTAGGACGAGAAGGATTTGAGTGAGATGTTGTATGTGAAGATGACTATGTGCTTGTCTTATACATAGTGCTTTCACTTTCTAAGGCAATGGGTTATTGCTAGCATCTCCTTCTCATGGGTACTCCACCTACTTTCTGTGTCTATAAATTTCTTGGATTCATAGGCTATGGGGTGTCCAACTTGCATTAACAATCCCTTGATGCAAGACTTTAGCCTTAAATTAATGTTCCTTATGCTCCTCTACATTTTTACTATAGACTAAGAGATCATCTATGTAAATAATGGTAAATGCATCAATCTCTAGCCTAAATACTCCATCCATTAACCCACAAAAAGTTTTCGGCCCATTACTAAGTCCAAATCCTAGGACTAGCCACTCAAAGCTTCCATATCCAGTACGAAAAGCCATCTTTGGGATACCTTTTTCAATTATGTAGATTTGGTGGTAGCCTCTAACCTAAAATCTATATGCCTAAATATTTCACTCCATAGAGTCTATTTAACAAATCCTCAACTAAGGGTATTGGATATTTGTTATTGATGGTGATCATGTTAAGTGCCCTATAGTCCACACACAATCCAAGTCTGTTATCCTTCTTCTTGAGTGACAAACAACACTCAAACTCCAAATGGAAAGTTGCTTGGCTAGATAAAGCCTTACTCTTTCAATCTATGTAGTTGCTTCTTCAACTCCATCAGTTCAATGTGATTCACTTAGTATGGGCCCCTAGTTGGTGGAACTGTCCCTAGGGTTAACTTAATCTTGTAATCTATATCTCTTTTGGGGGGTAAGCTTTTGGGTAGCTCTACGAGCATCACATCTGCATACTCCTCAATTATTTCTTTCACTTCTTTGTTACCAACTTGCAGTTTGGGACCATTAGTTGCCTTCTTCTTTACAGGTGTGATCAAGCATAAGTACACCATGTCTCCCTACTTCATTGATTTCTCCACCTGTTTTACACTGTAGGTCATGATGCAAGGCCTAATGTTTATGACTAGCTATGGCTTCGTTGAGTTGGAGCTTCTGATTTGCTAGCTCCTGACTTTGCATCTTGGCAAGAGACTCCTAGTTTGTTCTCCATGATCAGTTGTTTGATTGGCATTCTACCCGAGAGTTGCATCGCTTCGCATCGCACTCGTGCACCCATATCTAGTAGCATCTCATTGACTCCCTTGACGAACATTGCAATCACATACTTGTCATAGAACTCTAGGCCAAAAATGGCCTCAAAGTCATTCATAGATATTACTAGAAAATTGAGACTAGCCTTCCATTTCCCAAATTCCACTTATTCTATTAATCCTTATTGGGCCTTAGATAATTTTAGCCTATGCTTTGCTACACACTTCGGTGTGATAAAATTGTGGATCGCTCCTATATCCACCATGATTGCTTGGTTACTTTCACTAACTCTTCCCTTCAGGTATAGGTGGTGCACTATTGGTACTCATGCCGCCATGCATTGGGTGCATGCACTAACTATCCCCACTTTTGGTTGATCTAGGCTCTTTCACTTCCATTAGGGACCTCCTGAATGCACGGGAGTTATGGCTCTTCTCCTTGATAAACGCTTGTGGTTATTACCCTAAATTCACTTGTTGAAGTCATTCTTCCATGGGACATCTATTTTGGTGGTGTGGTCCATCACACTTGAAATACTAACCCCTGCGGTTGAGGTTTAAGGTCTCCATGATTATATATTTGACCTTGTTGACCCGTAAGATGTGCTTAGAGTTTGTCTATAGTGATTATTCCCCCACCTTTCAAACATTCCCCTTGGTACCAAGGCAGACAGTTAAGTGACTGGGGTTTACTCCTAAGATCTAACTTCTAATCTCCAAGATGGGGGCTCTTGGGGGTTTTGTTTTCTCATGTCGAATAGGAATCCATGCAATTTTGTATTTGTGCCCACGTTTGGAAGTTGAAACATCAATTGCCTGTATATTTGCTAATACATTCATTCACCTTCCCTTGTACTTGCTTGAGGTTTCTCTACTCGTCCTTGACTTTGAATTTTTCCATCTTCGAGATAAAGGAATCCTTGAGCTCCTTGTGTAGTTCCTCCCATGAGAAGAGGATGCATCCTTGCTCTTGCTCTAGTAGGTACCTACTAGAGCAATATCCTCTTCAATATAAATGGCAGTCACTTCTCCCTTCATCTCTTCAATGAACCTAGCAAACTTCAAGTATATATTTACCTCTACAATCCACTTCTTCAAAATCAGCCCCTCTCTCTCTCCCTTGTACTTGATGGGTCGGGGCATCTTGAACTTGCCATAGTCATCTTCTAAACTCTCACTCTCCTCTTTTATCCTTGTTGCCTTGTTTCTTGTCATTCTTCTTATCTCCTACTTCAAATTCCTCCTTCTTTGTCTTCTCTTAAGACTTCCCAAATGCTTCCTCCATAGCTAGCGTATCTACTAATCTATTTATCTCCTCTTATAATTTGCATCTTGTCTCCTCCTGTTGGTGTTTCATCCACTCCTTGTACCCTTGCTCTTCTTCAACTTTTCTTCTATTTTCCTCCACTTCCTCCTTTTTTGGCATGCTTTTCCAAATTGAATCTAATAAGCCCGACATGCCCTCTCACTACGTACTTTCTTTTCTTGGGCTTCTCTCCATTCTTAACCTCAACCCTTCTTTCTCTCTTCAACCACCACAAGTGGGATGGGTCCACTCTTCGAGTTGTCCTTCATATTATTGTGGAAAATTACACCTTGGCTCCAAGACAAGAAAGCCGCATTTCGCCTTTGAGTGGTTGTTGTATCGTGGAAAAGCCGCGCCACATTTTCATATGCTAACTCATACTAAGATCATCGTGCCATAGGGCATCGCAATGTGGCATGCCACAATATGGGGCATCACAACATGAATTCTTAGGACACAATTTATGGACACTAGATCTTCTTTCCTGCTTCCATGAGCACTCAACTCCAAGCAAGAGTTACTCTGATACCAAGTGTAATGCATCTACACTCAATCACTCATTCAACACTGTACAAAAAGATAATGGGATATGTGAGAGCAAGGTATGCTCTTGTATTATTCTATAAAAAAAACGATACAATGTAGGCATATCCTAGGAGTTCACCCTCATGATGTTGCACAAATGAGAGTTCACCACTAGGTATAGGAAATCACATAGAGTGGAAACCAAGTAAGGCTCAATCACTACTACTCCCTATATAGGTGTTTCTAGCAACAACACCATGGTATAGCTACAAAGCCCTTACAAGGGGGGAGGGGGATTATGGAGGGGAGTACCCCTCCCACCCCCTCCCCCCCCCCCTTTAAAAGCCCTAACCTTACCGGATAAGCTTTGGTTTAGTTAAGACTCCTCACCCTTATCGAATAAGCTTTGGGTCCTTATCCGCACTTCTCTTTGCCTTAGTTAAAGAGTCACTTTTGATGAACTTAGAACTCAAAGTTAGAGCATGCTCTCTAAAAGCCCTGACCTTACCGAATAAGGTTTTGTTTAGTTAACCCTCGTCACTTCCATGTCGCATTGCAAGGGGAGGAGTTCCATGCTATGTTGCAAGGGAAGGGGAGTACACCCCCCTCCCCCAATGCGACTAGACCCTTATCCGCGCTTCTCTTTGCACTGGTTGGAGAGCCATTTTTGAAGAAGAAAATATTGCATTAAATGAGGTCTGATGTCCCAGATGAGATGCTGCAATTTAGTTACAATTGATAGTGCTGCAAAAGGCAATTGGCTTAACCACTAGGCCAAACACAACTTTTTTATATTGACCAAGTGTTTCGATGTGTACACCAGTAGCCTGCAGTTTAAGATCTTCAAGAAGGGTGGGGAGGGGGCACGTAACTTCACTGTGCATAAGTTATCAGACTGGGCAGCAATGTTTGAAATACATTGAATGGGCTGATCCACCTTCATCAGTTGGACATGCTCTAACAAAAAAGATAAAACACTACGGCATGGTACCTTTGACAGGCCTACAAACATGCATATCCCAGAAAAGAGGAGCAACTTCAAGACTAGATCATGAGCATGGGCTCATGTTCATGAGAATTATCTCGCATATAATTACACCCCTTATCCCCATACTAAGATTAGGTTGAATATATTGAAATAATGCTAGCACAGTGATTTAAGTTTTCTCAATTAGGGGTATATATATGTTGATATTCTCGTCATCTTCAAACTAATTATAAAATTGAACAGGTTGAAGCAACAATACACTGTTTTAGTTTTTAGCACAAAGCATCTTACAAGAAGACATTCTACCATTACAGATAACAACTTCCTAAACTGTTCGCTCTCTTTATTAAAAGGGCATTCATCTGTTGACTTTAAACTTAAACCCAAGCCCTAAGGATGACTATAAAGTCGAACCTGATCAGGCATGCATCTATTGATCTGGAGCCTTCAAATCAACCCTACAGAGTAATTAAGCCAGTATCTGATGGATCGGAATCTCAAATCAAAACTTACTCAAGGTTATGCCATCTAAATAACAATTTGTCACCCTAAGTCAAAGCTTATAGAAGATTAAGCCATCCTAATAGCGATTTGTCACTCTAGCATGTCAGATGCCAGGCAACACAAAGGCGTCAAATATGTATGGACAATTCATTCATCAATATACAAGTCCTACACACTCAAAGACAATGAGAAAAACATTCAAAACAATTCTTAGAAATTCAAACTAAACAACAGCTAAAACATGTGGCTAAATTACATCCATGAAAAAGAATAAGCATTTACAAGTTCATGTTAAATAAACATCAATCAAGTCAATTGGGAAAAAATCAAGCTTTCCTGTAATGGATCTCATAAAGAGAATTGCTGCTTTCTACTGGATTTTAGCAATGAACTTAAAACAATCAAGATAGTCGAGGCTCTGAGGACCACTGATTAAAAAGAAGTGATCCTCAACTCAATACATTTGAAACTTTGCTCTGGTGTCCTTAAACACCTTTTCTGCAATGACTGCAACATTGCCATCAGCCCTTTTGATCTCTAGGTTAGCTTTTTGATAATGAGATGTCCCTCTGATAGCATCAGCAATGAAATCATCAAAACCTATTGCAATTGCTGCTTCAGCTTGGGCACCATAGACCAGTCTCTGCACATTAAAATACCAAGCAAGATCAGATCAGAAATACCAGTCAGTCGTCTCTACTTTTGCTTAGTTAGCACATAAAACTTTTGAGGCATTTTACACTCCCATACCTTAATTCGCGACAGATGAATTGCACCAAAGCACATAGGACACGGCTCACAGGATGAATACATTTCACAATCAGAAAGTTCGATCCGACCTAGCTTTTTGCATGCCTGCACAGGATAGGAGAGGTTGAAGTTGCTGTCAACATACTTATGAAGCCAAATGTAGCAAAGTGTCTAATCAAGTGCAAAAATAGCAAGTCGAGAAGGTGATACAATGAAAGGACAGGTATTAACAGTCAACAGCTTCAAACATTCGTGGCCATAAAAAGGATATACGCATGGCAAGTAAAGTTTCCATCCCTAAGAAATACCTTGTGTAAGGATAGCTCTCATTGCAGTCCAGTATTCCCTTGTTTACTTTTAGAACCCCATTTTACAATATAAACAACTGTGACTGGCAAATATTACAGATCATTAAGTCCATTTTTGTTCTCCCAGCCTTGGGGAATTCAAACTTATTAGTAGTTTCATGATTATATACTACCTCCCCCACAACCCTCGCCCATAGGGAGCTCCTATAATAAGAGAAACTATATCAATTTTCCCAGCTTTAGAACAACTGTTGAGTGAAAGCTGCATATTATATCCTGAAAGCAAATGAATGTAAACAACAGAAGCTTGACATTGGCTGGTGTTAAATCAAATTATAAGCAATCCAGTACACATTTCACCTAGATTACTGTCACATGCACCAGAGGCTTTATATGGAGACTCCAGACCTATGTAGCACAGACAGCAAGTCCAGAGAGGCCACGTAGGCACAGAATGGCCAACACATACAAGCAGCTGGATGAGCTATTATATGTCACCTAAATGTTCCACAAAGCAATCAACATCAAATTTGTCCCTTTGTTGCAGCCTAGGAAACACAAGTAGTACACTGTATATGTGCAAGTATGCATGTTTATGTGCTGAAAGTGTATATTGCATGTGCATGTACACATGTGAGCACATATATGTAGTATGTACATATATGATACACATATAACTGTTTATGTAATGGAAATATGAGTAAGCATGTAGTGCAAGCATCCACATGCCTGTCCAATCAGCTAGAGTAAAAGGGCATACCTCACGAACTGCTGTCACCTCTGCATGGGCTGTGGGATCAGTGTATTCCAAAACCATATTGTGACAACTCACTACTACTTCATCATTTAAAACAACTACGGCACCAAAAGGCCCTCCGTGTCCACAATTGACACCTTCATAAGCCTCCTCTACTGCTTTTGACAAGAACATGTAATCTCTGTCCTGGACAGCTGAGAATCACAATGATATCCTATATTAATCATTCAATTTTTTCAAACTGGAAAAGTAAAATATATTTGTAAGACGTACCTTCATGATGCCCAGGAAAGGTTGAAGCAACAGAAATAGTGTTATCATTTTCCAGTACCGTCAACTCCACTGTCAAACAAAGTACCTTTATTACATCAGAACAGCAGGCCTGCCAAACAACAGGTTAGTGGAATCTTAAATAACCATTAAGCTTACCAGTTTCATCCATTGATATAGAAAACAGCTAGAGTGCTACCAAGTAAGATTCCAACGAGTCTCCACGTCTCGCATACCTGGTTCAGGGGCCAGCAATTCACAACAAACAGGGCCTCAGATAGCTACTGTGCTGTAACCAAGGTTGAGTACCTGCCTTCCCTATTAGAAGCAAGTCTCTCTAGACATTTTTATGAAGATTTTCAAAAAGCTACAGTAAAGACATGCCCTAGTGAAAGAAGAACTAATCAAAGTTGATGTAACCATCTCAGTAGCTCATCTCATGCAAAAAAAGAAAGAACCCAAATAGGGCCAGTGCAGAGGCAAACCCTAAACAGGTGGAATGAAGTACTACAATTCGCTAAAATTTAGGTCATCAAGCTTGAATGGAATTCTCTTTATGCCATCCAGGTATGCAATAATGGAAGCTCATATAGATAAGATGCTTGCAAGACAGAACACATAACCACACAAGGAGTGTCTGTAACACAATGAAGATTCCCAGCGGGACATAACCATGCGCAACCACAGGGGGTCTTTGCAGCGCAATAGAGATGCATCAACCAAAATTAACCATTCCCAGCCCTCAGAGAGCGCACACATTATTGTCAAATGGCAAGGAGATTTTGCTCAATATGACACTGCCTACTAAAGGTCATCCACGTGATCATGGAAAATGTTTCTTTTCTGAATTCCACAAGACCTTTCGTCCCATTGTATGAGACAAAAAGGACATCCAAAACAGCAATTGTAATAGACCAGCCAAGCCAGGTCACAGAATCACGACATAAACTTAAACAGGTAGATTGAAGAAAACCCTAACAAGGGGAAAACATCACATACTTCAAGATCTCCAACAGAAACGCGAGAGATCATCGAAGGCGGTAAAATGGCAGCATTACGATGAAGCCCAAAAACGCTACGGTATGAGGAAACCAACGAATACAATCATGAAACGATGAGCAGTTGCAATTAGCGACGGATCCTCATTGATTTTCTAGGGGAAGAAAAGGCAAAAGAAAACGGGAAAAATCCATTGTTTGGAAAGCGTTCATGGAGGCTGAGATTACCCTGTGCGACGGCAGCCGAGACAGCCAGAGCAATCCTTGTGACGTTCTTCCTTCTGGCTCCTTCCGACTAATTTGCTGGGCCTGTGGCTTCCTGAAGCTTCTGCTCTTCGTCTCCTCCTCCTCCTCCTCTTCTTGATTTGGGTTTTTGGCTTCTGATTCTTGCTTTCTTCCTGATTCGTGAATCTCCTTCGTCTTTTTCCTTTCGATCTCTCTTCTTCTGTTATTAGTTTTCCATGCAGTTAACTGCGTGCAAAATACGAGGAGAAATAGGGCCTCTCAGCGGGATCACCCGTCCTCCCAAACGCCCTTTTATGTACGTTTCTCTGCCTCCATCAAAACTCAAAGTCGGGGAAAAAGGCCAAAAAAGAAGAAAAAGAAAAGTCGGAGGAAAAAAGAAAAAGAAAAAATATATATTATTATATTTATCATTGTCGTTGAAATCAGCAAACGTGTTAAAATTTATTCGTATTGGTTTGCAGCTATATATTTAGGGTGTTTGACTATATATATTTAGTCGGCATTTATTAACTATATCCCACCTATATATTTTGATTGTATCACTCGTGTAATGTACAATTTAACACCCACATACACATATGTATGTGTCTAATCACGTGGACAGGGGTACATTATACATACGCTTAAAAATATACATAGATTCCGTATTTCCTCTAGTTTTGGATTTTACGAAAAAGGGGTGTTCTTTTGGTTTTCCCATTCTGTGGCTCGCTTTTCACATGGATAAAAGGATGGATATCCCAAAAAGAATGATCTAGATTTCACACCACCACCAAAAAGACTTGTTTCCCCAAGGCATTGTTCATGCACGTGGGGGACTCTGTTAACCCAATCCGCACATGTTTTCGCATCTAGTAACTCGCAATTGGCAATCAATCTCTTTATCCTTACTAAACAAGAGTTCCTTTTATAACAATTTGCAACTGCCAAAAATATGGTGGTAACTATCCAAAATGATGTAGGAAAGGTCATTTCATTAGATCACCTCGTGGGCAAGGAGTTTTCATTAGACAAGCAATTGTCCTATCCACATTCTTTATTTTTTATTAAGAAGGTCATGACTAAAGTGATGTGCCATACTAAAACTCTCTTTGTCACATCTAAAAAAATGTCCAACTTGTATGCAAGCATTTTTAGTTAAGGATGGGTGAGGACAAGTGCCACATGGCAAATCTCTCTCTCTCTCTCTCTCTCTCTGTGTGTGTGTGTGTGTGTGTGTGTGTGTGTGTGTGTGTGTGTGTGTGTGTGTGTGTGTGTGTGTGTGTGTGTGTGTGGAATAGCGAGAAGCCCAAAAGTTCTTGTTATGCTAGCAAGAGCAATAGAAGGATCGAGATGGGAGCATGCAATGGTGGCTGGAGCAATAGCTTGGGTATAGAAGCATAAGAGCAACCAAAATGAGGCAAAGAAGTCGATGAGCAGAAAGAGGAGACGAGAGGCACTGCCATAGAGAGAGAGAAAGATATATATATATATATAATGCTAGCAAGAGCAATAGAAGGATCGAGATGGGAGCATGCAGTGGTGGCTGGAGCAATAGCTTGGGTATAGAAGCATAAGAGCAACCAAAATGAGGCAAAGAAGTCGATGACCAGAAAGAGAGACGAGAGGCACTGCCATAGAGAGAGAGAGAAATATATATATATATATATATATATATATATATATATATATATATATATATATAATGCTAGCAAGAGCAATAGAAGGATCGAGATGGGAGCATGCAGTGGTGGCTGGAGCAATAGCCTGGGTGTAGAAGCATAAGAGCAACCAAAATTAGGCAAAGAAGTCGATGAGCAGAAAGAGGAGACGAGAGACACTGCCATAGAGAGAGAGAAAGGATATATATATATATATATATATATAATGCTAGCAAGAGCAATAGAAGGATCGAGATGGGAGCATGCAATGGTGGCTGGAGCAATAGCCTGGGTGTAGAAGCATAAGAGCAACCAAAATGAGGCAAAGAAGTCGATGAGCAGAAAGAGGAGACAAGAGGCACTGCCATAGAGAAAGGATGTGTGTGTGTGTGTGTGTGTGTGTGTGTGTGTGTGTGTGTGTGTGTGTGTGTGTGTGTGTGTGTGTGTGTGTGTGTGTGTGTGTGTGTGTGTGTGTGTGTGTGTGTGTGTGTGTGTGTGTGTGTGTGTGTGTGTGTGTGTGTGTGTGTGTGTGTGTGTGTGTGTGTGTGTGTGTGTGTGTGTGTGTGTGTGTGTGTGTGTGTGTGTGTGTGTGTGTGTGTGCACGCATGCACGCGTGTGCTATATATATGTATGTATGTATATGATACGTGTGTATGTATATATATGTATGTATATGTATGTATATACTATATATATGTTTGTATATGATACATATGTATGTATGTATATGATACATATATATATACACACATATATATGTATATGATATATATATATATATACATACATATATATAGAGAGATATAGAGATTTATATCATTAGTTATTGCTACAAAGAGGGCCTCATCACTCACATGGGTATGAGGCATTGCTCGGGTTATGCAAGAGAGAGGAGACAAAGGGCACTGCCATAGAGAGAGAGAGAGAGAGAGAGAGAGAGAGAACTTTATGTGAGAGAGATATAGAGATTTATATCATCGGTTGCTACAAAGAGGGCCTCGTCACTCACATGGGCATCATTCAATAGATCATCACTATCAATGTCATTTGTGTGTGCGTGTGTGCGTGTGTGCGTGCGTGCGTGTGTGTGTGTGTGCGTGTGTGTGGGTGGGTGGCTGAGGGAGGGAGAAGAAGATGCTACAACTACATGTGCATAGAGAAAAGAAGATGAAGAATAAGATAAAAGAGAGAGATAGGTGTAGACATTGAGGGGTGGAAGGCCTCATATTAAGGGAGAGAGAGAGGATGAAGAGAGGGTGGGCTAATGGGTGGATTTGTGGGTAGTTGGACCAATTTGCAAGCCAACTTGTGGGTGGGCCAAATCTTAAAGTCTAGGTTGACTTGTGGGTATGCAAGCAGGTGCACAATGAGCAAGCAGGTCAACTTGCAAATACATAACAGGTGGGTGGGCCAATTCAATGGGCACATGGGTTGGGAGTTAAGTCATCGAATTGTGTTTTGTAGGGGGTAGGTGTGTATACATGAACAATGAGTCATGTTTGATTATTCAATAGATTCAAGGTAGTTAAAGGCTTTGGATAGATTTAAAGAGGATGAATGTGGGTCATGTGGCCTATAGGAGTTGGGTGGGAGGAGGTTTCAAACATGTGGTCAACTAGAGGGCATTATTAGTCTTTGTGAGGGTTTAACACAATCTTTATTGCCATTATCAATGTGTGCTAAGATACACAATTTAGTCAAGTGTATTTCTAATGTTAGGAGCTTGAAAGTTAACAATGACAACTTTTTGTTGCCACTACCTTATAATGCATCCTATGAGATACATATCAACTAAGATGAGATTTTTCTTGTGTCTTATGCTTAGCATCTCTCTCTCTCTCTCTCTCTCTCTCTCTCTCTCTCTCTCTCTCTCTCTCTCTCTCTCTCTCTCTCTCTCTCTCTCTCTCTCTCTCTCTCTCTCTCTCTCTCTCTCTCTCTCTCTCTCTCCCCGTTTGATTCACATGAGATTGCAACAATAAGCATTGGTTTGATATGCATAAGGAAGCATTAGAAGAGTGCAATTGCTAGCATATTTGACGTGATTTTGCAATATGTGATAACTTAATCAATTCAATGGTCTACAACATGTGTTGGTGTATGCCTAGGTATGGATTAACATGCTTTCTTTTGGACTCAAGCTCCAATATATGTTTTATTATTAATGTGGTCTTCTCTTGGCCTTTCTTGCTCAACAATGCAAGTAATTTCTACCCAAATTTCTCAAAAAGACTAATTATGCATTTGTATCTAATCATTTTACTAAATGTGAGATGTTGTTGTAGCATGGCTCTCTCTCTCTCTCTCTCTCTCTCACAACTTAAGGGTGTGAGCCCTGAAGTGGAAGCACAGAGTGGAAGCAAGAGCTATGGTGGAAGGAGCAAGAGTAATATATATATATGTGTGTGTATATATATATATCTATATATGTATATATATATATATAAGATATGGAAACTCCAACAGTCGCAATGTGTGACTAGCCTACCCTTTATTCAAATGTCATTAAAAGAATAAAGAATGAAGTGACAGTGATAGGTGCCTACCACCTATAGTGTACAAGTGTGTGGGTATTGTCCATGTAACTAATACATGGGTAGCTAGTTAGGCACAAGCGCTTTTACCCCCAACAACCTCCCACTTAAAGGTGAATGTGTCCCTAGTGGGGAGAGAATAAGAAAAAAAGGTGACAAAGTACAAATGTACATAAGTATAACAAGATGAGGAAAGACGCCATCTCATCCAATGCCTATCAACTACCTAAGGAAGGTAAAACGCTTTGTTGAGAGGCTTTTAGTGAGTAGATCTACAAGATTTTGGTCAGTTGAGATCTTGATAAGCTCAAGGGACTTGTCCTCAACAACCTCTTGTACAAAGTGGTAGCACACCTCAATGTACTTCATCTTCGCACAGAAGACTTGACTCATGGCCAACTGAATAGCACTCATATAATCCGAATGCAGTGTATAGGGATCACACTAGTAATGCCAAGGTCTACCACCGAAACAACCTAACCACCAGAGAGCCTTCTTACAAGCCTCGATAGATGCAACATATTCTGCCTCTGTAGTAGATAGGGCCATGCATTTAGACATCCAAGAAACAACACCTCCAACAAAGGTGAAGACATAGCTAGAGGTGGACTTCTTACTGTCTGCATGTCTTGCATAATTAGAGTCAACGTATCCCACGACTCCTGTATCCTAGCCACCATAACAAATGCACATAGCTATTGTGCCCTTTAGGTGCCTCTTGATACCCTTGACAGCCTCCCAATGCCATCTGCCAGGTATAGCCATATAGTATATCACAACTCCCATTGCAAATACTATGTCAGGATGAGTGGCTATTATAGCATACATCAAGCTGCCCATTGTAGATGCATAAGGGATCTTGGCCATCTTAGCCTTCTACTCATCAGATTACGAACAATCAACCTAATTAACCTTCATGTAAGAAGGTAAAGGATAGCCAATAAGCTTAACATCCTACAGATGAAACTACTCAAGGACCTTTTGGATGTACTCCTTCTATGATAAGTAGAGGAGCCCCTTAGAGTGATCACATATAATGCACATCCTAAGAATATGTGAGGCTTCTTCCATGTCCTTCATCTCAAAACTTTTCTTGAGCGGACCTTTCAAGGCATCCAACTCATCATGAGCACTCCAAGTAATCAACACATCATCCACATAGAGGATCAAAACTATAAGGTTGCCATCACGAGCCTTCTTAGTGTATAAACATGGATCCATATCGTTGTGATAATATCCTTTCACTCAACCGCCAAGACCCACGGACCGCTTATTGTTTCAAGCGTTCCAAGCGAGCTCTAATGGCTATCTCTCACCTAGCCGACGCGGCGTCGATCCTACGAGTGTAGTGAGCTTACCTTGATGCTTGATCGAGTACCCTCCTCTCTCTTGCACTCCGGTAGCTCCACGATTCTTGATGCTAGCTCAAGCATCCTCAAGCCTCCTCCATCTCCAAGCTCCATCCTCCATAGTTGCGCGCACAAGAGAAGAGAAGAGAAGAGAAGAATAGAAGAGGAGATGGTGAAGAGCTTCACCCTGTTGATCCCTCACTCCCACACACACTCTCTCCCTCACACTCTCACACTCCCTCTCTCAAGAGCACACACAAGCAAGAAGGAGAGAAGAAGAGAGGAAGAAGAAGACTCTTTTTGCCACACACCAAAGAATGAGCTTCTCATTCACTTTTCAACTTTATATACAAAACCCTAAATCCTTTTTGGGCGGTCATCTCCTTTTCCCTTTTTTACATGGCCGACCGTAGCCTAGGCCCTTTTTCCCATTTCCCACCATTCTAATTTATCCTATTCCTAACTAATGTGTACACTTTGCACAGGAGCGAGCCTGGCACTCTTTTACAAGGATTCGAGAGCGCTTTCACATTTTAATGGTGCACCTTTTACTCTTTTGTTGTCTCGTGGCGACACTAAGACTTTCTGAGGGTCGTGCTCGAACATTTAAATTTTTCAGGGTCTGGTTGCCGATCAAGGCGCCTTTTTCTGCTTTTATCCTGCGCCTTTTTTGCTATTTCCTTTTTTCCATTTTTTGCTCCTCTGTGTTGCGGGAAACACGGTAACATTATCCCCCTCTTAGCCAAGTGCCAGTCCCATGGCACTGCGGTGGGAAGTAGTGGCTAGTTGGGTCTGCTGCTAGGTGGAACTGGTAGGTGGATGACACTACTTACTCGATGGTTGTGTGAATGAGAGATGATGGAGTTTCATGACGATGACCAGGAGAGATTCCGGCGTGCTTTAGGCTCCATGAAGATGCTCGGCATCTTCAACACAGTTGTGGCGTCCGTTATGTAGCCGGTCGTCCCTTGAGCATCATAAACGCTTGAAGCAATAAGCAATCCCTTAGGAGGATGGTATTGGAGGGATTTATTCTGGAGAAGCCCCCCCAAACTCTGTCTTGACAAAGGTCTGGTTTGTCTTCGCATAATTTGTGTCTTGGATTTGAAGATCTTTGTCTTTGAGTTGAAGGTCTTCAGTACTGCATTGAAGATCTTCAACTCTGCATTGAAATTCTTCAGGTTTGTGGAATCAATAAGCGATCATAGATCTTGAGGCGTTGGGCATGCATCTTTGGAAGATTCGGTTCCAAGATCTATGCCAATGGCAGATCTATATTGACTCGGTTCAATCATGGTAGCCATCAGCACCACGCAGATGGCTGGACATCGGCACATGGAAAAAGTTTTGGTCATTAAAGGATGTCGTGGGTGATCCTCTTCAACGGAGTAGCCAGTTCTCAAAAATCGAACATAACCTGCAAGAAAAGTTGTGCCCTCCCTAAGGGGCATGTCTGACTATTCGTATAGCGCGTGGTGCCCGTGGTAGTGGAACTGGGAGATGGGTCTAACCTTGGGCAAGCCCTTGGTAATGTCCCACACTTGAGGACCCAGTTCGTGCATTGTTGGAGGTGCGGTGCAAGTCTTAGGGTGACAGGTCTGAAAGTCCTGGCCTTGATGTGCCTTAAGTGTGAAGTGGAGAGGGGGCTAAGGAAACCTTAGGTGTAGTGACTGTGGTGCATTTCTCTTTTTTCTCTCTTTTTTTTTTGAAATGATAACCAGGCCTAATTGTCCTCATCAGAATGAGGAGGAGAAGGGGGTCAGATAGATTTTCTCAAAAACTGGTGACTTTGCATGTAATCTTTCAGATTCATGCGAACATGAAGAGAAGTGGTGGAGAGGAAAGGGTGATTGCACCTAGTGAATTGGCTGTCATTCATATCTTCTAGGAGGGCTAGGCAAAAAGAGGGAAGGAGACTAGCCCTCATCATGAGACGAGCCATGGCGTAGTTTTCTATAGCGTTAGGGTCAAAGAATAAGGGAGGTAGGCTGCGCTCTTGTGGAGTCGGGTCCTACTTAAGGAGTAGCCTAAGTAACCTAAGATAATTACAAGCTGTTACAAAAGCGGGGTCAGGACATGAGGAGAAATCCGCAAGAAAGCACGGCATAGACACATCTAGGCTTTCGGCAGTAAAGAGAAGGGCATGCTCGAAGGATACTACAGTGGAGTTATAAATAATAGGGAAGTCGTACTGCTCGTGGAGGGTGGCATCAAAATCCACCCCTACCCTTCGAGGGTATGCCATGTAAGTAGGGTTGTTCTGCTCGAATGGCAGGGTGTTACAAAACGCCATCCAAGCGAGCATGCTGATGTCGCATACTCGCCTCCTCCACAGGGGTTGGCTTTTGTAGCCCTATACAGTGTGTGGAACTTCAAATACTTTATTTTTCCAGTAGTCAGCCACTTCTGTGCTCCAAGAGGTCGGGGTCTTTTCTCGCTCTTCTAGCCATCTTTGCCCCAACCGGCCCCACCAACCACAATTACCTCGTCCATCACCTTGAGCGGCAGGACCCTCCTTAGACTGTTGGGTGGGAGGAAATTAAAGGTGAATGGATCCTTTCCATGTTCCTGTATCTCCCACAACACTAGTTCTGTGTGGAATCCTACGGGAAGATCATTAGGGCGCGGTGGGAGAGGTGCGCACGATAGTACGACTGGTTTGGCTCTCAACTGTTTCCTAGCTTCCTCTACCAGCTTTTTGTGTCTTTCCCTAGAGGCAGCTTTTCTTTCCGCAGATGGGTCCTCTTGTGGTGGCTCTTGAGACTACGGCAAGGGGGGGTTGTGGGACTACATCCTCCCTGAATTGGTTCATGTCGATTTCCAGTTATGCTTCCTCCCCCTGCTGTTCTGCCTGTGCTGCTTCTTCCTTGAATCCGAGGGCGTCGATTTCCTGGGGGGTTAGGCCGGCTAGCAATAGGTATTTTCATTGCTCATCCAAGCTCAGCCTAACCTCCGCAGCAGATAAGGGTGGCATCTGCAATTCAGCGTGTAAGGCCCTCCGTGCCATGCTTGTAAGGCCCTCCGTGCCATACTGAGCTTTCTCTGCGTCACCTCCAATGGCTCTCCTTACACTACGTGGGTGGCGTCCAGGATGGTGTCGAGGAAGGCTTTCTGTTGAGTGCTGAAGGCCACTTGGGCTGCTTCTGCCTTTCTCTCTACGATGATTTTCTCCTTCTCTACTAGAGCAAGGCGCCGCGCCAGTGTCTTCACCCTCTTTTCATTGTGCACAATCACCTCTTGCTATTCCTTTATGCCTTGTTTTCTCTCTTCGTCCCTGGCATTCAGCTCAGCCACAAGAGCATCAATCTGAGCAGATTTCGCAGCAAGCTCCTGGTATTGCACTATCAGGAGCTTGTGCTCTCTTTGTATTTTTACTAGCTCCTATGTCTCATTTTCGAGTTGCTGTCTCCAGTGCTCCTCCCTTTCATCCTTGGCCTTCATTTCTTGTTTGAGATCTACGATCTCCCTCTGTTGCATGGATATCATTCTCGTTTTATCCAGTTGGAAGGCGGCCACTGATTCCTTCTCGGCTGCCAACTCAGCCACGGCTATCTTGCATTCCTCCTTAACTTTCTCCAATTGGAAGAGAAGCTCGGCGACGTATTCATCGTAATTAGCCAATGGCGTCATCATTGTGTGGATGGGCGAGGTTGAGGCTTCAACTTTCTGCCTTTTGGGCTCTTGCCTGGATTCCGCATCCGTAGCTGGCCTCTTCTGTCCCGTGGCTGTGGTTTTTGTGCTCTGTCCCTGGCCCATCTCTTTGTTGATGAAATACTGCATCCACGCCATGAAGTTTGACATGTCGGCACTGGTCGGGATGCTAGGGGTGATGGTGATGGGTTCAGCGGAAGGCACAAGGAGGGTAGGAATCGGATGAATCGGGGCCTTGCCCTTGCCCTCTGGGATTGAAGGTGGCACAAACTCCGACACCTGTGTGCTAGACCATGGCCCCTCTTCTCTACGCGGGCTTAGGTTTCCCAGTTCATCTACTCGACTCTGTTGCTCGATGGACCGGCGGGTGGCTTCCACCAAGTCCTCCTCCTCCTTCCTTCGTAGCTCTTCCTCTTCCTCATCCGCCTTTCTTTTCCTTTCCTCCTCCGCTTTTCTCTGCTCTTCCTTCTTCTTCGCTTTTTCTTCTTTTTCCTTCCTTTTCTTCTCCTCTACTTCTTGTTTCGACGCCTTCTTTGCTTTTTGCAATTCTTCTTTTTCCTTCTCCTTCTCCTGTCTCTTCATCCTCTCTCTCTCCTTGGCCTCTTTTAGGGACTCTTTCTTTGCCCTTTCCAAGTCTTGTCTCTCCTTCTTTCTGCCTTCGTCATCCTTCTTCTTTCTCTGCGTTGTCTTCTTCTTGGGTCTCCTGGTTGTCTTTTTGCTTGTCTGTCCCTCCCCTTCTTCTTCTGTCTCAGTTCTGTCGATGGACCTATCCTTGTCTTGGTGAGGAGGTGACCTCTCTAGTGTTTCTCCTTCTCCTTCTTCCGTTTCCTGTGCTTTCTTCACTGCCTCCTAGATGAGTGCAGTCAAGACACCTCCATACCCGATGAAGGAGGCTTTGGAGGAGGCTTTCTTTCTTTCTGTAACTTTAGAGGCTGGAGATTCTCCTCCTGCTGGTACACTTCCTAGGGCCAACTCTTTGGCCGCTTGATCAATCGTTTTTCGCACGTACCCATTCCAATCTACTTCGTCTAGGGTATGGGCTGCTACATTCTCCAGCACCGGTATGCTAATTCGATGCATCAAGGAATTGTAACGTTGGCTGGAGAAGAGCACATGTATCAGCTTGGTCTGCATCCTGGCTTCTGCGTCAGGGATATCCTGGATGCTTATGCCGTCATTAGGAAGCACATCTTCCTTCTTCATTTTCAGCATGGCATAAACATCCCTTTTTTGTTTCCTCTCCGTTCTTGGTACCAATCCCAAAGCCTTCTCCACCAAGGCTGGGTCTAACCGGACCTGTACCTGTTTTGCATCTTCTCCTCTGCCCACTATTACAATACCACATTCTTGATTCGGGTTGTATGTTCTGAGGAACTCCACGCACTTCAGGTGGTGCGGCTCTTGCGAGAACTTTTCAAGATACTTCACAAACTTGCATTGTTCCACCACCCTCCTGGCTGCTTCCTCCTTGGCCACCACGACTTCTATGTTGTGGATGGTTCAGAATTTGAGCTGGTTGAAGGCACGGTTCTCTAGATGGATGCAGTATTGCTCCCTTTCCTTGTCTGTGAACGGGAGTTGATGGGCGCGGTCTTGCTGCGACATTTTATGCTCCTGCCATAAATCATAACTTTCATTAGTATTTTCCACATATCAATTTGCTGATTGTGGGAAAAGAAAAACTCTATGCTTTTTGAATGAATTCCTTAGGAAGCCATGTAGATTTTCCTTTTTAGACTTGGACTTTTGCCCTTTACTTCAAAGTTTTTCCTGCCCATTTTCCTACCCCATCCGTTTTTTCATACTACATGCTTATGCTTTTCACTAACTTTACTTTAATGTATCCCTTTGATTCATTTCTTGTCTGATTCATTTCACCATACCCCCTCCCCTTCCACCTTGAAAAGAATCCTTCCTGGGATTGAGGGTCAAAAGGTTAAGGGCTTTCGGCATGTTGGGGTAGGAGTTCTTTTGAAGGAGCCAAGTATAGAAATTTGGATTATATTCCAATTGAGCTAGGTGGTCCAAATCCAAGGGTCGAATTCCTACGTGCGTGATGTATGTGAGAACATCGGTGAGGAAATCACCAGAGTCGACTCGACTCGCAATGTGGAGTTCTTTCTCTGTTAAGAGGCGGTCAAGGTAGGGATGCCCCTTGATATGCTCATCCATGGGTCGGCCCCAAAGAGTGGTTAACACTCTATATGAGGTGGGTATGATGTAAGTGGGATCATACTCTGCTGTTTTGATGGCTAGGCGTTGCTCGGCATTGGTCATTATGCGACATCCTTCAACTTCCCATTGCAACCTAAGAGTGTACCACTGCCTCAAGAAAGGTGAACCAGTGTCAGCAAGGTGTGATAACTTTGCTATCTCTTGGTCAGTGATAGCAGAAGTGGTCCTGGATCGTATGACATGATGAGGCGATGTTTGATGGCTTGCTCCTTGGAGATCTCGCTTTTGATCAACTCAGTGGGCGGCGGAGCGAGAAGCTTTTGCAAATGCGAATTCAAAGGTCTCCCAAGAACAAGGCATGTTGTGCACTTCCATTGCAAAGGGTTCTTTTAATAGACCTAAGTCCAAGAGGTCATAGCTGAGGGCTAGCGATACGAAGGTGGCATCAAGTCGTTTAATGCAGTCCACGACGTCATCCCCGGTGTCCTCAGCAAGGTCAACGGCTAGCGCTAGAAAGGATTTTCGTTCATAGGAGGGCGTAAGGCCGACGAGCGGTCGAGGTTTGCTAGAACTAGAGGCCTTGACAATACATAGTTGCGGTTGGGAGTTTCCTTGAGCCTATAGTTGGGTTGTTTGGACTATGGGTGGATTTGGGTCAGCCACAACAGCTAGGCTGTTGCAGTCAGCTTTGCTGTGGAGAGTCGGATTGACTTGGTCGGGTGATGCCGCCTGTGACGTTGGCTGTTGCTTGGGCCGATAGGTTTGTGCGACTCTCTTGGGCAGAAGCATAGATGAGTCGGATGGCTGGGGCTTTGGGGAGTACTGCGGCCTATGGTTTTGAGGTGTTGGGGGACGTGGGCTGATCAAGCTTGAGGGTGGCGTAGGAATAGTTCCTTCGGCCGTGGGGACCTTTGGGATCCACAGCCAGGTATTGCCCTCATAGTAGCCTTGTGCATGCAAGAGGGCTTTCGGGACTCATCTTTTCTTGATCACGCGGCGCTTCCTGTGATTGCGTCATGGCCTCCTAGGTTTAGAGTTCTGGGTCTTATGAGGATAGGCGCATTGACTCCTAGGCGGTTGTTACGGCTATTTAGGCACCCATTGGAAACGAGGCTGTTGGGCCTTTGCTTTGGTCGCTACGGGCTGCGGTTTATGGAAGTCGGGGAGTGGCAGCCGCGCACTACCCCCTCCTTAGTCTTGCCTATGGATGTTTCTACTGGCGGCTTTGTGGACAGTGATAGTGTTGCGTAGCCCTTGCTGAAAGCTGTGATAATGCACACGTTGCCTATTGCTAGGTGGATGCGCTGCGACTCATAATCAACATTGCAGTGAGTCTGCTTTTTGAAGGGTCACCCCCAGCAATGACTCCATGCCTGCATCTGTAGCACTGGACAATACGTAGAAAAGTATTGGGACAGTCTCAGACTCGATAAAAACGGCGACTCTGCACTTGCCGAGAAGTGCGTATGAGTGCGTTGAAAGCACATGTTTGCTTGGCAGTGATCGTGATATAGAGGTAAGCGGGTTCTACGGTTTCCTCATCCTCCTCGTTGATTCCAGTGATTGTGGCTACTCGTACTCTGACTGGCGGTCCTAACAATGGTGGCTCATGCAAAGGATGTGTGGGGGGGGTAGTACTTCTGGACACGACTACCATTGAAGAAACCTATTTCCTCACCATCTAGTGTCTCAAGCTCGACATTGCCAGTTCGGCTGATTGCACAAAGCTTGAAGGGTCTGAGACCCCTGAATTTCATTTTTTGCTTATGCCCCTTAACTGAGTAAAGGAGCACTAAGTCACCCTGTTCAAATTCGCGCTGCTTGACATGCTTGTCGAACCAGCTTTTGCGTCAGGCTTTCTCACAAATAAGCGCGTGGGTGTTGGCACCTAACAGAACTACTACCCTATCCCCTTTTTTGAATTTCGTGAAGCGTTTAGGGAGGTCCTACGGCTTTCGATGTCCTTCTGATCGTGCATCCCTGGGTTGCTTTGCCTTTTCCTGCCTTACCCGTCTGCACCTCAGGTGGGTGGGTAGGTCCCCCTTGGTACGTCTGGTCGTGGGCGGCGTAGGGATCTCTGGATCACTATCCAAACTAACTTTCGATTCAGAGTCAAATCCTCCATCTTCGCTGGAAGAGGTGGTCTCCCCTGGTGGCCGTAGTTCAAATGGTGATTCCGTCCTAAGTATTGATGTCGTTCTTGGCTCGGCTAGGCCTGCTTGCTCAAGGTCTATGGTGCCTACGCATTCCAACCAAGCGCGATCACATTCCATGCGCATGATTCCTCGCTCTACTCTAATGGTCTGTCTTTCTTGTGACTTGGCATCTGCTTGTATCTGCTCAATTTCTTGTCCTTTAGTGTCGTATTCTATGGTATCTACTTCACCCTTGCTCTCATCACTGAAGGATTGGCTGTCTACATATTCGTCGCTAGAATCGTTGTCATCCGACTGCTCTTCGTCTCCTAGGGCTTGTTATGCCTTGTGTCGTTGGTCAGGAACTAGGGCCCAGTTATACATGAGGTTTAACTCGTGCACCTTGGTCCATTGCCACTTGGATTCCTTTAGGAGATCCTGGAGTGGTTTGAAATTTGCAGCTGGATTGCCAGCTAGCTGGTTTGTTAGGTATTCCAGTACCCCCCGGAGTTCCCTTTTGTTGGATGGTACATGGAAGGTGACAAGCTTAGGCTTTCCATGGAGGCTTCCTGCCACCATGCAGACTGGTGTAGAGAGTGCTTCGTTAGACTTGCCGATCGTTTTGATGGCTTGCTCATACGCCTCATGATCTGAGAATGGCAGGTCAATTGTAGCAAGAACGTGCATCCAATCCCGCTCATCCTCTGGGCATGGGATATACTTGGTCAAGGGCCCATAGGGCTTCTTGACCTGAGTATTTCCCTTGAGCATAGCAGAGATGGCGTCTAGGTCGACTAGTGAGGTCTTCCAAGTGTCCATCTCTACCCTTATGACATCCGTTCTATTGCCAAGGAAAATCAAGCCGTTACCCCAATCTTCGATGACTCTAGCGTTGCGCATCCAGGGTCGGCCTAATAGAATGTCGTAGTCCACTCCCTTCATGACTATAAAGTCAACAGAGAATTGGACACCTGCGATCTTCACTGGCCAATTCTTCAGTACCCCGAATGGCTTCACTCTCATACCGTTTGCTAACGTGACATTAAACTCATCCATCTCGTCCTCTATGATGGGCTTAGCATCTCTGAGGTGTTCTTGAGCCTCCTTCACCCATTCCTTCACCTTTTCTATGGCCTCTAACTATCGCTTTGGATACGGGTATTCACCTATCTTAGCGCTTCCCTTTTCGGCCGTCTTAGGGGCTGAAGTCTCTGCCTCTGCATCTGAAACCTTCTTTCCTGCAAGCAGAGTCATAGCACTCTCAGTCTTTAGTGCGACCTTAGCTTCCGATCTCTTCTTATTCCGCTTGCGGCTTTTCTTCCCTATCGAGGTTGCGTCAAGATTGCTAGGTCTTGGCAGAGAGCTGCCGGCTTGCTTTGTTTGGGCTCGGGTCATAACCTGCAATGGAATAGGTGTGGCCTCCCCATCGGGGTTTTCGGCACCAAACAACCCCAATGGGATAGATGGCAAGTTGGTTGAGCTAGAGGACAACTTTCACTTTGGGAAATCTATGAAAAGATGGGCGATTCCGCACTCTGCGCACCTTTGGTCAGCCTTGTCCCTGTTTTGCTGCTGTCTTTCAGGGTAGTGTGATGAGACATGACCGGGGTGTTCGCAAGTCCAACAAGTGACTGGATCCTGCGGCTACCCTCCTAGGCCTCTACCTCATCCTCCTCCTAATGCCATCAATGGCATGGGTCGATAATCCATGAGGACCGCGTTGCCCTCGTCGTCATGCGAGACGTAAGGATATATGTAGGTCTCTTCATCATTCGTCTCCTCCATGTAGTGTACTGGAGCATTGCTCCGGTGGGTGGGTCATGTAAGGACCAAGTGGTCTAGGAATGCCTGTAGGATTTATGTCCATTCTAGGGATGGCTGGTTTCATATCATTAGGCGCAAGAAGAGCTAGTGGGGCTCCCCTTCCGAAGAATGGCTGCGGCCTGTTTGCTAGGTAAGGCTGGCTATAGGGTTGCGAGTATGGAAGTCTTCTTGGTAATCTACAATGCGCGACATCATGGCCGAACCTATCGCAGTTAGCACAAGGTCGTGACCTGGGGTCTTGACACTCGGCCGGCAAGTGGTTTCTGTCACGGTACACGCATTGGATGTGCGGGCACATTGGTCGTCTCAACATGTCTTGTAACTTGGCTAATTCCATCTTGACCTCAACCAAGCCTTGGTCTGTCTCGGTGACCTTCCCCTTATCTTGGGATGATGGAATTGACTGCTCACTAGAGGTTGATGTTCTCTCTGAGCTTCACGAGTTGGGTTCTTCTAAATTTGATCTCCTAGAGCTCTGCTCTTTTAGCTGGTCTCATCGACTCTGATGGCTTCCTCAAACACTCTAGCCACCGCGTCCCGCTGCAAGCTTGAATTGCCTGCCAAAGCCTTATAGAACTCCTCGTCTCGAATTCCGCTAATGAATATAGTTGAAACTGCCCTGTCAGTCGATTGCTCGCCTAGAGGGATTCTCTTAAAGAGACTCCTCACATGGGTCACGTAGTCGCGGATGTTCTTCTTCTCTTTTTGCTTGACGTTCATCAAGCGTACTAGCAGGTTATCGGAGTATCCGGGCTCGGTGAATCTCTTGACAAAGAGATCCTTGAGGTCATTGAAGTTGGCTCGCTCTGCAGCATCTAGGCTCGTATACCACGTCCTACCCTTGTCACCTAAGCAAAGCCCGAATGCTTGCGAGCATTGAGTTTGGTCGTTGAGGCCATTGGCTTCGCAGACTTGCTCAAACTGCTCAACAAAGCTGTACGGATCTTGTACTTATCGAGTTGCTTGGCAACAATCGGTATTTTGGCCTAGCATTTTGATCCTTGGTTCGCCCCTAATGCTGCGAGCAGTGATGTCGCTAGTGCAGTGGCACTCTGCTCTACTGCCGTATTATCGAGCAGCCGTTTCATGAGGAGCTCGCTCAACGCCAAGTCTCCCTCTAGTGCTCTCTCATGGTCCATTCGGTTTCGGCCAGCCAAGTTCAGCACTCGCTACACCTCATGCAGCTCCATGCTTTGCCTTTGGCTCCTAGCCTGTTGATCCCTATTGTACTCAGCTATGCCCTGCAATGCTTTGCAGGCTAGCCTTCTCTCATCCTCTAGATCTGCAATGATTACGTTTGTTGTCCTGCCGTGGTGCTCGTACCGGGCGTGCGCGTCGTAACTGCTCACCAGCTGTGCTGAATAGCATCTGGGAATACGTTCAAATCAAGCTCCTCATTAGATCGATGGTCTGAGCTCTCTTCCGTCATGATCGGGTTCTTGCGCTCCACTACGCTGTCGATCAGGTTGAATGGACTTGACATATCCTCGTTGTTGGCGCTCCCTGCTTGGTCCTATTCTGCGGTTTGATGGTTTGTCTATATCTTGGGTCCTCTCCTATTGGTGGGTTCCTTGAGTGTTTTATCTGAGTGAGTTCCTTTGGTTATTGAATACAAACCTCAATTTATAGTCACTCGGTGAGTGTGTCGTTTCTTGTGAACCTGTGCCCCATCAGGCTTTCAGCTTTCTTAAGTGTACTTCAAGTGTGGAAATTCAACATGAGTGCATCAAGCAATTCCTCAGCGTCTTACACACTCTCGCTTGTTTAGGCTTGATAGGCTTATAGGTTCATTTTCTGGCCGTTTTGTCAGGGTTTAGGGTTTCCTCGTATGTTTGCCTTGTTCGTTTTAGGTCGATCAGGTTTTACGGCTTAGTGGCTCGCATCTAAGTCCTTGGGTCTCGCAACTGTCCACTTCTAGCCATTAAGCGACTACGCACTACAATTTCTCTTATCACATGTGCCAGAATCAAGTTCTAAGCGCCCGAAGGGTTTCGACAGTTTGCGCTGCTGCGTATTTGCCGGGTCAAGTCAAATTTCTGAAAATTTTGACAAAAAGTTG
Organism: Lygodium microphyllum; assembly: GCF_053477565.2. Taxonomy (NCBI): domain Eukaryota; kingdom Viridiplantae; phylum Streptophyta; class Polypodiopsida; order Schizaeales; family Lygodiaceae; genus Lygodium; species Lygodium microphyllum. The sequence goes on along the minus strand of NC_141148.1, from coordinate 10,448,321 downwards.
CACTTGGACCAGCTGGTCTGAATTGCAGGGGCCGAGTAGGTCACTCGAACGCGCCGAGGCACAGGGTCGAGGGCCGAATTTTCGGGTTTGACTCGGACGATTTTGATTCGGACGGGCCGAATGGCAAATTCGGACAAGGTGATTCGGACGGGCTAAACGGCGCTTGGCCATGGGCCAAATTTGGGATGTGGCCGAGGGCCGAATTCGAGACTCGGACGGGTCACTCAGATGGGTCTCTTAGACGGGTCACTCAGACGGGCCGAGGCTGCCATGTGGCAAAAAGTTTTGACTTGGACGGCCGAATGGGTTGACTTGGACAGTTGCCTCGGACGGTCCAAGGGCCGAGTGGGCCGAGTGGGCCAAGTGATAAGGGCCGAGGGCCGATTCTGGGACTCGGCCCAGGAGAGGCCACTCGGACGGGCCGAGTGCGGCGCACGTAACCCGCACAAACGCGATTTCGATCGTTTCACCAAATGTAGGCCGACGCCATGATCATGCGCTTCCAAATCCTATCTAGGGAAGTAGAGGAAGAGATTCATATACTTGAACGGGCCAGTAAGTGCGTCGGTGATGCGATCGAATCGATATGGGCTGGAGCTCTCTATTTCTCTCTCTCTCTCACACTGAAATGGGCACAAATGAGCTCTCCCTTGGCCTCCTGGCTCTTATATGCCTTCCCAAATGTGGCGTTGATGCCCCTAATCACTCACTTGCCGATCTTAGGCATCATTAGCGAGTACTTTACCCATTTTGCACGATTTTTGCCCTGTTTTGAAATAGTAAACCCTACCCTTCTCCGGTTTGATTTCCTAACTCTAACCTATGCTAAATGCAACAAAAATCAAAGGCAAAAAATTGAAATAGATTCTCCATGCTTTCCAATCATCAAACACCAAAATATCCCAAAATACTTACTTGTTTTGAAGATCAAAGACACCCAAACTTCCTACCTATCTCAAGCTCTGTTTCGGGGATGAATCCCCTACTTCGATGCTCGATGTGAGGCGCGCAAGTGCTCAAGATTGAATCTGTTGGTCCCGACAACGGAACCAAAATGTGGGAGCTTTCGCTCATCCGGCAAGACCCACGGACCGCTTATTGTTTCAATCGTTCCAAAGCGAGCTCTAATGGCTATCTCTCACCTAGCCGATGCGCTATCGATCCTATGAGTGTAGTGAGCTTACCTTGATGCTTGATCGAGTACCCTCCTCTCTCTTGCACTCCGGTAGCTCCACGATTCTTGATGCTAGCTCAAGCATCCTCAAGCCTCCTCCATCTCCAAGCTCCATCCTCCATAGCCGCGCGCGCAAGAGAAGAGAAGAGAAGAGAAGAGAAGAATAGAAGAGGACATGGTGAAGAGCTTCACCCTCTTGATCCCTCACTCCCACACACACTCTCTCCTTCACACCCTCACACTCCCTCTCTCAAGAGCACATACAAGCAAGAAGGAGAGAAGAAGAGAGGAAGAAGAAGACTCTTTTTGCCACACATCGAAGAATGAGCTTCTCATTCACTTTTCAACTTTATATACAAAACCCTAAATCCTTTTTGGGCGGTCATCCCCTTTTCTCTTTTTTACATGGCCAGCCATAGCCTAGGCCCTTTTTCCCATTTCCCACCATTCTAATTTATCATATTCCCAACTAATGCGTACATTTTACACAGGAGCGAGCCTGGCACTCTTTTACAAGGATTCGGGAGCGCTTCCACATTTTAATGGTGCGCCTTTTACTCTTTTGTTGTCTCGTGGCGACACTGAGACTTTCTAAGGGTCGTGCTTGAACATTTAAATTTTTCAGGGTCTAGTTGCCGATCAAGGCGTCTTTTTCTGCTTTTATCCTGCGCCTTTTTTGCTATTTCCTTTTTTCCATTTTCCGCTCCTCTGTGCTACGGGAAACACGGTAACACTGTGAATGCATAAAAGCATCAAAATTGTGGTACCTAGGTGCCTGCTTAAGGCCATAAAAACTCTGTCACAATATGCATACTAGGTGTTCCCTGCTAGGGTCTGCAAAGCCCTTAGATTGCTCCATGTAAATCTCATCAGGCAAGTCCCTATGAAGAAAAGCTGTCTTGGCATCCATCTAATAAAGATCCAAGTCAAACTTAGCAATCAAAGCTAGTACCAAGCGTAGAATAGTCATCTTCACAATAGGAGAAAAGACTTCATCAAAGTCCACAGCATGTTCTTGCTTGAAGCCCTTAGCAACCAATTTGGCCTTGTATCCCGACTTGGCGCATCCATCCATGGGGTACTTTTGAACTTGTACATCCACTTGCATAGCAAAGCATGCTTGCCACTAGGCAAAGAAACCAAATCCCATGTATGATTTTTCTACAATGAGTCGTACTCTATCTCGATGGCCCTCTCCCAAGATTGACTATCATCTCTGTGCATGGCCTCATCATAAGTAAGAGGCTCACCGGCATCTATCACCATAACATAATCCATAGAGGGCTCAAACTGTGTAGGTTGTCATGGGCTTGTGGGGTATCACGAACCTGGGCCATTGGGGCATCTCTGCTGCTGCTGTTGTAGGCTGTCTAGCTCGCGGTACAATAGCAAGAGGTTCCTCTTGAAATATCACTCTACATATTTCAACGACATGCTTAGGCTGCTCATGCATTTTCTCCTCATGGAAAACAACATCATGGCTACATATAACCTTTTAAGTTTGTGGATCCCATAGGTGATAGTCCATCTCACCTACATCTCCATAACCAAGAAAGATGCATTTCCTAGACTTAGGATCCAACTTATTGTGCTTGTCCTTGGGTACATGGCAAAAAGCCTCACAACATGAAAGACACACAAATGAGCATATGAGGGAGGTTTTCTAGACCATAACTCCTCTTCAACTTGATAGTCAAGAGTAATAACATGGGGACCAATTTATCAAGTATATGGTAGTAGTAATTACCTTAGCCCAAAAATGTTGTGGTAAGCTTGCTTAGCTAAGCATACTGCAAACTCACTCCTGAATTATTCTATTCATACGCTCATCCATACCATTCTAGGGTGGGGTGTACGAGGCGATCAACTAATGCTTAATACCCCTCTCATCACAAAATTGCTCAAAGGCTTTCAAGACATACTCACCCCCATTATATGACCTTAGGTATTTCAACTTATAACCAAAGTAGTTTTCAATCAAAGCAAATCAATGTTGAAATGTAGCTAAGACATCTTATTTTTGCTATATGGAAAATGCCTAGACCTTATGCGTATAGTCATCAATGAAAGTAACGAAATACTTTCACCACCTAATGACTTGCTGGACCACACACATCCGAATGAACAAGAGCCAATGGCTCACCCATGCATGTCATACTAGAATCTTTATGCGTATTAAGTGTCTTCCTTCCATATAAACAATAATCACAAGACTCAAAGCACTTATAGTCAAGGGGTGAAAGATACTGCAAATGAGTAAGCATTTTCATTCCTTTCAAGGATATGTGCCCAAGGTGACGATGCCAAAGAGATACATGTGGAATTGCATCCACCACTACCAAAATATGGTCAATTGACCTAGATACAAGAAAGGGGTAGAGAGTATTGGACTTTGCACCATGTGCAATGACAAGATTCCTACATGTAATCTTCCATGAGGAATCACCAAAAGAAACTACATAACCTACATCATCCAAAGTTCCAGCAGAGATAAGGCTCTTCGTGAGAGATGATACATGGCATACATCATGAAAATTAAACATGCAACCTGAACCAAACTGCAACTAGACATCACCAATACCAACTATCTGCAATGCCAGATCATTACCCAAATGGACAGATCTATTCATACTGTGGAAGGAGTGAAATCACTCTCTATGAGGGGTCAAGGAAGTCCCTAAATCTATCCGAAGTTAGCATTGAGTATACCCAAACAAAGCATCAGTTAGCTGTGAAGTATCAAGAGAAGATGTTGCAAGTATGAAATCATCATCAAAATCAATCTACAAAACATTAATCTCTTCAATCTTAACTCCTAACTTGCTAGGGATAATGCTGTGATTATTATTTTTGTCCTATATTTTATCCTTGCTCTTTTCTTTGCACTTGTCTTCATGCATCTTATGACACTATGGCTGAATATGCCATAGTTTCCCACAATGATGACAAGTCAATGAGGACTTACGGCCATAGGACTTACTACAAGATTGTCCATGTGCCTGAGAGCAAGACTGTTGAGAGTCTCTCCCATGGTGGTCATTACTGCTCCTACCATTATTGCCTCTAACTGTCAAAGCATGAGAGGTGCAGGAATCAATTGACATTCTTTTTGTTAACCTCTTCAATCGAGAGTGCATTCTCTACATCGTAACCCATCAGTATAGGTATGTTGGAACACATAGCACTACAAAAGGTATCCCATGATTCAGGTAGTGAAACTAAGAGGAACAAGGGAAGAAGAGTGCCCTTGAATTCAATCCCCTGTGAAGACAAATGATTGATAATGGAATGAAACTAATTTAAGTAAGCATTGGAGTGCCCTCCTTCATGCAAAGGTCCATGAGTTGCTTCAACCAATACATTTGAGAAGTAGGGCTTTGCTTGTCATAGACATTGCGAATATTTTTCCATAATTTCCATATTAACTGTCCATCAGAGACAACATTATAGAACACATGGTTAAAGAGAGATAATATAATGGCAGACTTACATAGCTTATCTAATTCAGCCTATTCCTCTGCATCAATAAGTTTGGGCCTGTCACCCTTATGTTTCAAGGTCCTAACCTACATTTTTTGCACTAAAACTTACCAGATGTGGGCCTTCCAGTAGCTATAGTTGGTGCCATCCAACTTGTCAATATTAAAGATAGCACTATCACTCGAGCCACCAGTCATAATGAAGGAAAAAAGGTGCATAAACTCTCAAAGCAAGTTGGTGTAATTACTGCAAACAGCCCTAAAACCACTGCCGGATCAAGGTGAAAACAAGGGGTAATGACCAAGTAATGAATTGTCCACAAACTCAATGCAAAGAACCGTCAAATGAAGGTAACTGCTTGCATGAATACTGTAGTAAATTGGAATTACACCATGCTGAAGATGAAGTACATCAGTTGAAATCAATGTAAAAGAGGGGCAATCACTGATATAAGACAAATTGCAACAGCTAGGAAATAGCTTCAACTAGTAATGGGTAAAGATTGCAACTAGCACTGGGAACTATCAAAGGATCAGTGTGTCAGACTGAGATACATCCATAGACATAACCATCGTGCATAGAGTTGGCCTCATAGGTAATAGAAGAGACCAACTAAAGGCACAACAAACTGAGCAATGTAACAGAAGCTCAATACATAACCAATCAGGATACATACATCACTGACAACATCGTGACAGAGATAGGTGCCAGGCCAAAAGTAATGTCAAATTAGTCCACTATGCATCAATTGTGTACATAAAGCATGACAAGAGCATGTACATGTCACCAAGTCCCATGCTCTCACTATAAGACTTTCAAGCTCAACTTTGAACCAAATGTTTAATGTAACATCAAAGTGTTAAGTAGTGGCTCCCACTAGAACAAAAGTAGAATGTTAGATGAGCAAACAAAGATCAAAAAATCATGTGGAAGGCATCCATATATCCAAGATCCAAGCAGCATATGTCCAAGAGCATCCGACCCAAGTAACTTGCAAAGCACTTAATTTACTGAAGCATCAAATAGCCATACATAATAGTGAATGACAACCAATGTCAAGATTGAAAGCTCCAATCTCAGCTCAAAAGCAATCCAAAAGTATAACCAAGCATATAAGTTCAATGATATACCCTAGTGTAGCATCCAAAGGGCACGGGAAGCATCAACAAGCAATAAGCATGAAGTTTCTTTGATAAAATAGCATTCAAACTTACTTATTACGGTAGTAAAAAACCTCTCTAAAAGTGAGTAAAAGAGTGCTCAAATTAGTCCCATAGCATTCTAATACATTGGCATAACACTCCCAGATGATCCGACATCAAATAAACATCCCATGAAGCATAAGTGACCTCAAAACAATGAGTGAAGGGCTGTCCAGAATTATGATATAGTAAATTGTCATAAACTATGAGCTAATGGCTAAATCCAAGAGCCCCAACTAATGTCGAAATTCATACCAAAGGTGTTAGGTACAATGCCAAGTGATTGACCAAAAGGTCGGGAGCAATGCCAGGGCTAGAGATGAGGTAGGGTGAAGCAAATGGTCAGGGAAGAGGGGCAACAAACAAGCACAATTCACACTGAATTGTTGGCTGCTCTTACTACCTTTGCTGAGTGGAATGTGGCACTAGGGAAGCTCCAATAGATCCCAGGGAAGTCCTGGAACAAGCCTCAAGTGACAAAAAGAAGTCGAGTAAAGGATAGAGCTCAATGCATATCTTGGGGTGAAGAATCCATGGTTGCCATTGAAACTATGAGTTGAAGCTTTTCTCCATAGATTGAAGCAATGCCATATCGGCTCGAGCTCTCGGGGAAGGTGGCTTTGATATCAATTGAAGGGAGTTAGCCATGAAGTGGAAGCATAAAGCGAAAGCAAGAGCTGTGGTGGAAGAGGAGAGAGAGAGAGAGAGAGAGAGAGAGAGAGAGAGAGATGTGGGAACTCCAACAATCACAATGTGTGACTAGCCTTCCCTTTATTCAAATGTCACTAAAAGAATAAAGAATGAAGTGACAATGATGGGCACCCGCCACCTGTAGTGTACAAGTGTGCATGTATACAAGTATTGTCAGTGTAACTAATATATGAGTGGCTAGGCACATGTGCCTTTACCCCCAACAAGACCCCACCAAAACTCAAGTCATGACCCCCTAGCCCCTGAAATACTAAACCAAACCCACACCCAAACCCTAGCTCCTTCCAAAAATAATAGACCCCTCCTTCCTAAACCTAGTTGTTGTATCCAAAAACCTTAACTACATTGCCCCATCAATTATAACCCCTTCTTCCAAAAATAATAGATCCCTCCTTCTAAAAATAATAGAGTCCTCCTTCTCAAACCTAGCTTTCGTATCCAAAACCTCAACTACCTTGCCCCATCAATTCTAACCTCTTAACCCCTAAATTGCTAACCCCGTGACTTGACCCCCCCACATGAACCCCAACCACCTACAAAATACTTAATGCTCCCCCCCCACCCACCCCGACGGTAAAAAGTTCAAAATCTTAAGCCCACTTAATCTAACCTCCCACCTAAAACTTAACCACCTTCCAAAGACTTAATGCTCACTCCATCCACCCCATTAAAACCTCAAGTCCTAACACTCTACCATTGAAAAAAGTCATAAAACCATATCCTCAAAACATGTTGTAAAAGGGTGTACAATTTTTGCATGCATTTGGTGGTGGTAGAGGCTACACTATTGCAAGCAATAGTTTTGCTTGGCAAGAAAAATCCAAACAATAACTAAAATAATTTAATTAACAATTAATGTAATGATTATTTCAATTATTAAGAATAATTAGCCAAAAATTTCAATGAATAAGAAATAATGACTTATTAATAATGAATATCAATATTTTATTGACATTTAATGAATAATAAGCAATAATTTATTAATAATTAATTTCACATTTCATTATGAATGAATGATAAAATATGTATTTATAAAATAATATTGAAATATAAATTATTACAACATAAATAGATAAGTTCTATTAACGTAATGAATTTTTGTATAATAATAAAATCAATGTCAAGATAAAATATTATATATTATATAATATATATTAATATTTACTATATAAGTAATATATTAGCAATATTTCAATACTAAATTGTGCAATGTCTTATTGTTATTACAAAACCTTATTATATAAAATCATACATAATGCTTTATTATTTATGCATTCGCTTTGTTATTAAATACTATATAAATGTGAACATATCTCTCTCTCTCTCTCTCTCTCTCTCTCTCTCTCTCTCTCTCTCTCTCTCTCTCTCTCTCTTTCTCATATTTATATGCATATGCTTCTCCCCTCTCTCACTTGCATTGCAATGTTTTTTGGTTATGCATTAACACACACACACACCCCCTACTCTCTCATTATGATATTTTCTTCTTATGTATTAATGATATTAATATTATAAATTTCAACTATTATAATTTAATTTATAATTTTCTATATTTCTCATTTCTCATATTTTCTCATTTATATTAGCTTTTTTCTTTATCTAATATTTAAATAATATATGCACAAAAATTTATATATATACTTCCCTTCCTCCCTTCCCCCCCCCCGCCTCTCTCTCATATTTATACATACACTTCCCCTTGGCCTCTCTCTAATATTTATATATACACTTCATCCTAGCCTCCCTCCCCACCCCCCACCCCCCCTCCCACACACACATTTATATGTATTCCCCCTTCCTTTGCATTTTTATTGACACGTGTGCAAATCTAGACATATAATTTAGGCTTGATCCTATTGGCATTGGTCTTCCACTCCTTATATATCAGTGAATGCCACATTCCCATATATTGGGGTTTTATGCATTCAACATTGTATTAGTATACATTGCAAAAGCTTTCAAATTTAGAATTATATTCCTTATATTAATTTCCCATGAAACCTCTTGCCACATAAAACATGCCTTCAAACCCCCGCGTGAAGCATCGAAAGGATACCTGTGCAAAGTGTCAAGAGAATCTAGGCATGGAATGCCTAGTTATGTGTGTACACATGCCATTGCCTAAAAGCTTAAGGAAGAAGGAAAATTGCACCCCCCCCCCCCCCCCCCCCCCTTCGTCCACCCAAAAAAACAATCATTGAAATCCTTTTGTTGTCAACAACTTTTATTTTTATCACACCAATCCTTTCCTACTCAATTCTATAAACAAGAAGTGTCATGTAGGGTTTTCACCACTTAGCAAGAACAATGCCAAAGCAAATAAAAGAACAAATTCTTCCTTTAAAGTTATAGTGGTAAGTTAGAAAGAGACAAAATGTCACAATATGCAAACTCTATGCCATTTATGAATATCACACCACATGCTTTTAAATAGTCCATGAAATAAGAGAAGCCGATCTATTTAGATTCTATGTTGAAAATAAAAAGGATTCCTTTTATTGTCCTAATGAGAAATCAATTTGCTCATGCAATAACTTATGGAACTTTGGGCTTATGCAAACTAGATGGGACTTTGCATGGTCTTATTTTTTCAAGAGCTTCCCTTCTTTTGTGGTTTTAAGGTATCTTTTAGAACTGTATCTTTTGTGGTTTTAAGGTATCTTTTAGAACTGTATATGTTGTCTGCTCTTAGTCCATGAAAGTAAGAAATTCATAAAGCCTCAAGAGTCTATCATAGACTCACCAAGTCTCACATTTTTCATGTAATCCACCACCGAAAGAGAGTTTGATGGCTTGACAATTTATACTAGGTAGCTGGCGTGTGGCTAGCACTGACCAGACTCACTATTCATGCTTTGTGTGGTTGGGTTTGCTATGCCTCACTCACTTTGCATTTTTGTGATATAAGGGAAGGAGTCATGCTATCACAGGGTTGCTTCCCTTGTCTCACAAAATGGGATTTACAAACACTCATCAAGAGTCACATGTGCACATAGTATGCATAGGTATAAGTTTGTTTATGCAAATGTGATGGATTACATAAAATGTTGTGTGCTTGTGTCATAGTATGGATATTTCATTAGTCATATGTCTTGTACATGGTAGGTGTGGGTATACATTTGTTTATGTGTGATGGATTGCACAAAAGTTATGCATGTGTCGTAATATAGATGTTTCATCAAGCATATGCCTTGTACTAAACATTGAAGTAACTTTATAAGAGATATCACATAGATCCATGTCACCACATGAACAACCTCAATGGAAGGATCAAGCAAGGACTTGGTTTGGCTTCTTTTTGGTGATCAAGTAGCCCCTAAGCTACATTGTTGAGTCTTGAAGATTCAGTGTAGTTTGTAAACTAGGTGTATACATTCTCCATAAATACACATAATCATATGGGTTTCAAATGGAAGGATCAAGAAAGGACTTGGTTTGGTTTCTTTTTCATGGTCAAGTTGCCTCTAAACTACATTGTTGAGTCTTAAAGAATTAGTGGAGTTTGCTAAATTGGGTGTATACTTCTCCATAAATACACATAATCGTATGGGTTTCAAAGGAATGCATGTGGGGAATATAATTGCAAGGTGGATGTCTAGTTGGGAGTACATTAAACATATTCAATAGGTTTATATGTGGTTTTCAAGATGGTCACAATATGATTGTTTTGTGAACTTGCAACATGAGTTTTTTCAACTCTAGAGCTCATGAGAAGTAGTGAAATACATTGAGCTTATTTGTAAGAAAGGCCCAATGCTTGGTTCTCTCTCTCTCTCTCTCTCTCTCTCTCTCTCTCTCTCTCTCTCTCTCTCTCTCTCTCTCTCTCTCTCTCTCTCTCTCTCTCTCTCTCTCTCTCTCTCTCTCTCTCTCTCTCTCTCATGCATATATACATGCACACACATGGATGGTGCATCAAACATCACATTCATAAAAATGGGTGCCATTGAGATGTAGGTGGTATAGGAATAGAGATTTTTGCAAAAGGTTTATAATGAAAGTAATAGCCCTTTAGAATATAATTTGTTCTACATATGTGTGTGTGTGCATGTATGTTTTTCTATGTGTTCATATGCGACACAGAGAGAGAGAGAGAGAGAGAGAGAGAGAGAGAGAGAGAGAGAGAGAGAGTTCTCAAGTAGTAGTGTGGTGTTGATTGCCATGTGACAATAGTTAATGCAAACGAGAACATCAGGGTGGCAAGCAAACATGGAGAAAAAGTAGCAATGGCGATGTTTGGTGCCATGTGACAACAATTAATGTGAAAGAAAAAATTAGAATGGCAAGAATTAGTGCATGGGCTAGGAGAAATGAGAGATAGAGGAGTGCCATAGTACCTTAGAACATAAAAGCATATTGTGAAAACGAAGGAGATGTTAAGGGGCACATGGGAGAGCTAAAAAATGAGATAGAGTCCAAGATTCCAAAAGTGCTTCTAGAACTCATCAAAAGGATGGGGAAATTTTCAAAATTAATTAAAAATGTATGATATTCACATACAACAATCAATCACACTATATATCTATCCATGCTAGTTATGTTGTGCCAAGCCTCCTCTATCACATCACTATCTTATAACATGCATTATCACTTCAACATTTATCATAAAGATTAAAGACACACACAAATTCATGTAGAGATAATATATATGGATACACACTCACACACATGTGCATGCATGTGTGACTTTATGCGGATGCATGGAGAGAGAGAGAGAGAGAGAGAGAGAGAGAGAGAGAGAGAGAGAGAGAGAGAGAGAGAGAGAGAGAGAGAGAGAGAGAGAGAGAGAGAGAGAGAGAGAGAGAGAGAGAGAGAGAGAGAGAGAGAGCATCAAGTGGAAAAATGATTGTACTACTTGGGATGTCATCATACCTTCACAGTCCCTGTCCAATTAATCTCTACAAAGAAACATCACATACAAATGATTTAAAATTTTCTCACCCTAATAAAAGTTAATTTCTAGGAATTATCATCATTGGATGTTAATAAACATTTATGATTGCACATGGTACATACTTTATGAATTAGAATATGAGATCCCTTAATTTGTAATGCAAGCCCAATAAAGTTAAATACATTTTATGTGGAAAACATGTGAGCTTGTGCAAGCGCACACACACACACACACACACACACACACACACACACACACACACACACACACACACACACACACACACACACACACACACACACACACACACACACACACACACACACACACACACACACACACACACACACTCATGTGCTTCAAATTAATGCACAGAAAACTCACATCATTGTTTAGACTTAAATGAACATGCAAAATGTGTACTTAGATAACATATACAACTGATATATCAACATTCACCATCTTAAGAAGGAGTTCTTGATTTTGCTAAGAAATATATACTCTCTCTCTCTCTCTCTCTCTCTCTCTCTCTCTCTCTCTCTCTCTCTCTCTCTCTCTCTCTCTCTCTAAGCTACTCCACATAGACCCATAAACATGCAAAGATGCCATGTTGCACTATATCATACTTGTGTTGTTCATACTTCTATTGAGAAGAAAGAAGTCCCAAGGGGATTTGAACCCCATGAATATCCAAAGGATGTGTCCATAAGTAGACTACTTTTGTAAAGTTGTTAACAAAGTATTGATTGTTGAATCGACCTTGCACTTACCTCTTCATTCTAGTTCATCTATTAAAGTTGTTAACCCTCAGACGAACAAGATGGAAAATCTAGAAAATCTAAAGCTAAAGACAAGGCCAATGCAAAAGTGAAAAGGAAGATGCATGTGCACCAAGAAAAATACAGAAACACAAGAAGTGCAAAAAAGTCCTAAATCAAAGAGAAAGGCGCACAAGAAAAAGTGCAAGTCAATACTTTTGTAAAAGAGCACAAGGCGCATCATGATTTATTTTAAGAGTGGTGAGCTCTCACCCGTGCTAATTGTAAAGGTAGATGGGCAGTAGGAAGGAAGCTAGGAAGATAGGAGGACAATGGGAAAAATGGCCTAAGCCACGACTGCCATGTAAAAAAGGAGATAAGGGGATGACCGCCCAAAAGGAATTTAGGGTTTTGTATATAAAGTTGAAAAGTGAACGAGAAGCTCATTCTTGTGTATGGCCAAAAGTAGCCCTCTTCTTCTTCTTCTACTTCTTCTTCTTCTTGCTTGCTTGCTTTCTTGAGCTTGTGCTTGAGAGAGGGAGTGTGAGAGTGTGAGAAAGTGAGCGTGTGAGGGTGAGGGACCGTGGTGGAGAAGCTCTCCATCTTCTCCTCTCTTCTTCTCTTCTCTTCTCTTCTCTTCTCTTGCTCATGGTAATGGAGCTTGGAGCGTGGAGCTTGAGGACCGAGCAGCTTGCTTGAAGCTTGCACTTGGATCGTGGGGCTACCGAAGTGCTCGGGAGAGGAGACAACTTGATCGGGCATAGAGGTAAGCTCACTACACTTGTAGAGAGAGATAGCATATCGGCTATGTGAGAGGTAGCCAATAGTGCTTGGCTTGAAACACTTGAAACAATAAGCATTCCATGGGTCTTGGCGGTTCGCCTCTACATTTTGGTTTCATTTGCCGAGACCAATGGATTCAAGCCTTGAGTGCTTGCGCGCTCCAAATCGAGCATTGACGTAGGGTTTTCCCCGAATCGGTGCTTGAGGTAGATAGGTAGGAAGCGAGGGTGTTTTAAGAGGTATTCAATCTCCTTAACAAGTAAGTTTTTGGTTTTTTGGATTTGGAAAAGCATGTTGGAGCAGTATAGGTATTTTCTTTGTGATTTGGATGCGTTAGGGTAGGAAAAAACAAAGAAAAAAAAAGGAAAACAAGCATTAGGGTTTCTGTTGTCATAACAGGGCAAGAGGGTTTCATTTGTTTCTCAATTTGCATTTTGGGGTTTATTTGCTTCTCTTAAAGAAGGACACAACAAACTTGCTCATAGGTTTTAAGGTCCTTGCCGTATTGTTAAGTGAGTTGGGGATCTTTCTTATCAACTAGACTTACCTTCAAACACAAGAATCCATAATGTCTTTCATGTGTCTCAACTAAAAAAGTATGTGGGTCCTCAAATTCAAGTTCTTGAAGACCTACCTCCCTTGGATGATGATGGTTTGATCATCTATGAGCTCGAGAAGATTATTGGCAAGTGGGAGAAGGTTCTAAGGAACTGTATTCTTGTGGAATACCTTGTCAAATGGAAGGGTTTGCCTATTGAAGAGTCTTCATAGAAACAAGCATCATATTTGGAACCATTCCCATGGCTTAAGCAAGAGGATAGTTCATAAACAGGGCAATAAACAGCTTGTTGCATTAAATTTCTATGAGAAAGTAAATTGTCTCATCAACATCAAAATTCAATTTTGAAGGCATGGATGGATACTACATGTTGTCCTCTACATTTCTATATCTTGCACATGGAAATTGGCCACTTCTAGTTCCAGATATGGCTACTTTTGTTCTACATCCTGTTTTGGACAATTTACAACAGTCTGTTCCATTGATATGGTCCTCCTTCATCAACTTCTTTGATCTTCATCAATATGAAACTTTATTACAACATGATTCCAAATGATTCAAGCCATCTTTGTAATTTGTTCCCAATTCAGCTTTGAGGACAAAGCTCTTTTAGGCCAGGATGGCTTGTAATAAAGCATAAGTCACCTTAGTCTAGAGTAGGCTAGGGTTAAGTATAAAAGGATAGAGATGTAACATGTGAGGGATCTTTTTTCCACTTTCAAGCAATACATGCTTTGAGGATCCTTCCTCCCACCAACTAAGAGGGTGCATGCTCTTAGCCACCAAGATATGGGGTGCATACCATGTCCCACCTTGACATGAGGTGAGTATTCATGTTGCAGCATCCATCTATGATTCTCAGTCTTCTATGGCAATATTATTTCATGCCTAGCTACCTTGGCTATGGATTCCTTGCAAAAATGGTGTATTTCTTGTATTTCTTTGCAAGCATGATATATTTCATGAATTTTCAATTATTTGGTTTGTTGCGAGAACTATCTATTTTACAATATGCATGTGCAATCCACTGTGACTAGCTCAATTGATGCTCGATCTGCACAAGTGAATTCTCAAAGGGCAACAAAAGACACGACCACTTGCAATCTACGCCTAAGGACTTGGCACCGCAGTCTACCAATAGTAGCCAGTCCACTGAAGTAGTAGCTACTACTTCCAATCAGGAAATCACAGTAGTCACAGCATTTGGCCTGATGGTGCCCCTTGTGAAACGTGTCCTTAGCAATTCACCTGCAGAAGAGATGTCGCAACCAACATCCTTGACACCTCCAACACTTCCAAAGCACCTAAAGCCTAGGCTTGAGGAGAAATCTCTCAAAGATTTGGCCAAGGAGATGGTGCATTTGACCAATGAACCATAGATGAAGTGCATGATGAAGCTTGATCACAAGCTGACAGCCATCACACATGCGCATGTCCATGTGGATATTGGAAGGCCAACACTAGAGCACACAAAGCTCATAGCCGAACCCTTAACTTGGGATGAGCAACAACATGTCTACTCCCGCAAAGTAGTTGTCACTGAAGAAGTCATAAAGGACATCCCAAAAGCCATAGCTAGAGAATTGTGCTTGATATCCTCACTCTATACTACTCAATGTGTGACAAACAAGGAAAATCTTGAAGTAATCAAATGAAAAGGGAAAGGACAATGTGACTTTGTGTAGAAACGGTACTCCAACTAGAGTTTGGCAGCCAAAATTGGCCACTGACTAATGATACTTTCTGAGCAAAGGAAAGCCCTTTGGACATCAATACATGATCCCACGTACATTGCCCCGACCTCATTAAGAGTGTTGGCAATGGTCCATGAGGTCCACCTTTCTGCCACTGTCCAAAAACATCCCTTGTATGATAAAATTCTTATAGAAGAAGATCTACACATGGCTGACTTCTTCAAATGGTTTGGTCCAAGCCTACATGAGAGGAACCCTAAGCCATCTCTTAGTTCTACACTAAAGTCACTCGAACCTCCAGAGCAAGAGAAAAATAGCTCTAAACACAACGCCCGCTCTGATAAGAAGCAATGGAGACATGTTCCAATGGATAAGGACAAGAGCCTAGAGTAAACTCTCCCTAACCAGGAGCAACTGCCAATGCAATCAAACGAGAAGCCAAATAGAGGAAAATTAGTTGAAGATCTAGACTCTCTAAGAAGAGATGCAGTTGTACCCTCACAACCTAGTGAGGCTGTTCAGTAGGCTGTAGATATGTCCCATGAGGATACACTAGAGAAAGAGAATGTTGAGGCCCAACCAAGCACATCAATAGCTGACCTAGTTCGGGGTCCTGAGTCTTCAAGAGATACACCTCAATTTCCTAAGAAAAAGAGGAGAAAACGACAAAAACAATAGCAGTTGCAAGTGGCTGTAGATGCCAAGAAGATTGAGACTAAGAGTGCTGAAGAGCTGAGGAATAAAGCATCGAGTCCATCCACAAATGAACCCATTGCCATATCTCCTAATAGCAGAGAAACCTCAGACACATCCATGTGTTCTAATAATTCAAAGCGACCATTACTTGCAACGCTCATTCCACCAACAACAGAACTTACATTGACCAATCAAGAGTGGATACAACACGGTCACAACAAGTTGACAAAACTATACCATTCACATTTGAGGAGAACCATGACACAATAATAGCAAATCCTCAGGAGAAATATGAAAACCCCGAGGACATAAGCAATCCTAGCATTGACCAATCTTGCTCATCTAGGCATGAACCCCCAGCTATGCTAAAGCCTATGAAAACTCCTAGAGCCTTGCATGAGATAGTAACCGAGCAAGCCCTCATTGAACATAGAAGTGTTATAGAGTGCCTAACCAAGTTGGATGCTAAACTCAAATTATTTACACGTGCTTATGTCCGTATAGACGTGGACACATTCCCAAGGGAGTAGCTTGAGGAATACTTTCCATATCTGCTATCGTGGGAAGAGTAAGAATAACTTAACGAGCACTATGACAAGGTCCTACATGAAAGCATGCAACTCATCTTTGACGAGGGACCGACAAACTGCACTTAACTGTGGCATTCAACAAAGTGCTTTGCCAACCAAATCTCTTAGAGATAGAGTAACTAAATTGACAATCAGAGGGTCGAAGTCAATTTGAAAAATGTTGGTTTGAAAACTATGCTACAATTGCCGAACTAAAATTCTCACTGAGGAGGTGCTACATGTTGCGAGTAGACTCGAACAAGGTACCATGCTACTCGATGTTGCAAAATATATGTTGTTATTGAGTAGGCTGCCATGATTCCTAGATGTATGTGTCACACTCTAGTACAATCCTGAGTTCTACAATTGGTTTTTATCCTCACGAAGTGACATGGATTCATAAATGTGTACATAAATAAACAATGAGTTTTGTGATTGTGTATAGATAATACAAAAAAAGAAAAAAAGCCAGCACACACACAAGCAATGATAATCAAGCGTAGGTGATATGCATCAAAGTCAACACCATGGGATTTATATAAGTGATGTCTCTTTGAGTTGCACCTATTCATTATAGTTGAAGCATATGACTTGCATGTACTCTCACGAGTTGTCAAGTGGATACAGGACGGCACATGTCTCTATATGAAAGCAATGTCCAAGTTACCACAAGACCACCAACCCCACAAAGAGCCATTACAAAAAAAATAATAGAAATACCAAGAACAAAGAGCCATGATGGAAGCCCCACTGTTGGAAGAGAAAATCACCCTTGCAAAAAATACACATTGCATTTGAGCATGGCCCAAATCATAGTCATTGGCTCTCTTTCTTTGCCAAACTCTACATTTGGCTCACTGCAGTTGATACCTTAATTGTACCGATATCTCACATATTACAAAGAGGTTTGCAAAAACTCATGTGTATCTCTCCATCTCAACAACTGTTTCTCTAGCATTGAGGCTAGTAACACAATCATTCTCGTAATATCCATTTTTCATAGCCTTTGGATCTTTACATTTCTTAGTCTAAATGAAAAGCTGATAGCCTCAATGTATTGCATTGGTTGTATTCATTTTATCCAAAAAAAGAGGAAAAGAAAAAGAGAAAACAAAAAGAAAAGAGAAGAAAAAAGCACTCACGATCACAACACAACACCTAAGGGTCTTCAAATTAGGTACATCCAGTGACCTTGGTTGGTGGTTGGCTCCATCCCTAATCCCCTAGGCCCTTTTACACATCCCCTACAATTGTTCAGGGCACATCAAGGGTAGGACATACCTAGGGAGCTCGTCTTGCCTATGGTTAGACCTCTCACCCCGAACCATTTGTACAATTCTGTTTCGCACTCCATCTCAGTGCCATTGCAATCAACAATGGTAAGCAAGGCATGGAAGACCATGGAAAGTACATTGTACTCTTCAACCACTACAAGTAGCCACCAGCTACCAAAGCTAAGGTATCAATGAGCTCAAGTATGCTACATTGTGTTGTAAAAATCATAAATGATGTCTCAAGAAGCCTTCAAGAGTACTTCTCCTCAACATAAACAAATTTTCCCACCCCATCGAACCCTTCTTCATCCACCCATTTCTACGAGGAACCAGACTAGTAGTCTTCTAACTACATAATATCTAAGTATACATTGCACTCACATAATATCTACACCACAATATATACACAGTTTGGGTCTTGAAGTGCAGGACAATACTCTCAGCTTGCTTAGAGTTTGACATGTTTCCCAAACTAATCAAACTATGTCTTGTGCATGATAAGAAGACTAGCACTACCCCCAGGGAGAGACCACATATGAGAGGTTTTCAAATGCAAGTATTGCAGACTCCAATGAAGTAGTCTACTCTTCATCAACACTCAACTCTGAATTCTAATCCTTTATCATCCTGCAAGCCCACCAAAGAATCATCGTCCGCAAAATCCCCATAACATCAACACCTGTGCCAACCCATGAGAGCAACTTCCAACAAAAACTAGTCCTATCACCAACCAATCGGGCCAACAAAGTGCCACCAACCACCTTCATTCGCACCACTACCAAAAAACCAAGGCAACAAACCACATCAGTCCCTTCCACCTCACTTCTTCGGTGCATGCCAAAGCCTACTACCTACAACAGTGAATGCCATGGGACTGGCACTCATCCAAGAGGGGGGTAATGTTAACCCTCAGACAAACAAGATGGAAAATCCAAATAATCTAAAGCTGAAGACAAGGCCAAGGCAAAAGTAAAAAGGAAGATGCATGCGTGCCAATAAAAATATGGAAACACAAGAAGTGTAGAAAAGTCCTAAATCAAGGAGAAAGGTACACAAGAAAAAGTGCAATTTTGTAAAAGAGCGCAAGGCGCATCATGATTTATTTTAAGAGTGCCGAGCTCTCACCTGTGCTAATTGTAAAGGTAGATGGGCGGTAGGAAGGAAGCTAGGAAGATAGGAGGACAATGGGAAAAATGGCCTACCCATGTAAAAAAGGGGATAAGGGGATGACTGCCCAAAAGGGATTTAGGGTTTTCTATATCAAGTTGAAAAGTGAATGAGAAGCTCATTCTTGTGTATGGGCAAAAGTATCTCTCCTCTTCTTCTTGTTCTTGTTCTTGCTTGCTTGAGCTTGTGCTTGAGAGAGGGAGTGTAAGAGTGTGAGTGAGTGAGTGTGTGAGGATGAGGGACCGTGGTAGAGAAGCTGTCCATCTTCTCCTCTCTTCTTCTCTTCTCTTCTCTTGCTCACAGCAATGGAGCTTGGAGTGTGGAGCTTGAGGATCGATCTCACTTTGAATCTTTGCACTTGGATCGTGGAGCTCTCGGAGTGCTCGGGAGAGGAGGCAACTCGATCGGGGGCAACTACACTTGTAGAGAGAGATAGCGCATTGGCTATGTGAGAGGTAGCCATTAGTGCTCGACTTGAAACGCTTGAAACAATAGGCAGTCCATGGGTCTTGGCAGTTTGTCTCTACAAAAGTATAACATCAAGAAGACTTAAGAAGCTTCCATTGAAACACGAATGTACATTGAGTTGTGGGGTTGGTGATGATAATAGATCACAAAAGAGGTGCCTAAACAAATGAAGTTGAATATGGACCCAATTTGCTTGGTGGAGTTATGATGATGAGAGTGACGCACTAAGGGCATCGCATAGCTTGGCATTTCCTACAGATGTCTATTTAGAGGAACCAAAATATTAGGACCTTCTAAGAGGCAACAAGAAAGGCATTACACGATGCTTGATGTTGCAATAGGACTTGGAGCGAGTATTCATGGAAGTGTGCCATGCAGCCAAGTGGTCGGGGGCTGGACCATCCAACACTTTAGTTGCAAAGAGTGCTAGAAGTATGCCATGACATCATCCTCATCGACATTAGATATCATGCTCTGACAAGACGATTAGCAGTTTGACAACATGGTAGTTTTGTGCCAATACTAGCACGTCCATGGCGCCACTACCATGTGGACAACTTCTTCATCCCCTTAGATGCAAGCTCACCGATGTGGCCTTTGCTTTGGTAAATGCAAAAGATACTTTAAAGGCCCAAGCCCAATAGTATGTATGGAAGTACACATGACCTAGAGCAAAGTCTTTCCTATTGCTAGGCTACCTACATGAAAAAGAAGAATAAAAGGTGTTTGGAAGAGCACACCATCCTATTGAGGGAGTTATTCATAATATTGTACACATAAATTGAAATATATATATCTTTATCCAATTAGCACACCTTTTGATTTTGATGGTTGTCCTTAAGAAGCCTACATATCAATGGCTCTAAACAAAGCAAGTAAGGAGAACATGTGGAGATTATAGATGGATTTAAAGCTTGTCCCAAAGAAAATCAACATATTAAGAACTCAATGCATGATCTGAAATGACCAAGACATGAATATGAGTAAAGGAATGTGTGCTTTTAATCTCCTTCAGCAAAAATGATGCCATTCTTTTCATATGTTCTTGTCTCACTTCCCATTCACAAGGCTTGAAAGTATCCCTTTGTATTCCCTCACATTTCTTTTTAGAAAACAAGATGCATGAATCCTTTCCCACTAAGCTAAAACAACCAAGTATGCATCAAAGTTTCCAAGTTTGAATGTGATGTACAAAGGCAAGAATCTAGTATTGGTGCAAGAAATATTACTCTCTCTGTCTACAACAATGGGTAGACCTATTTCTCAAATTTCCCCTTGGTTTGAGTACCAAGGAGCAAAATTTAGCCTTCTCTTGTTGCATGCAATCCAATCTTATTGTAGACCACCAAATGTCATCCAATTTGCTATCAATCAATTGATTTAAAACATCAAACCTTTAAGTATGATTGATATTCACATGCATGCATCCCAAGGCAACCATGAAAATCCTAATTTTTGCTATTTATAGACTTGAGATCAATTAATTGACTAGAATGAGAACTTAATCATTCACAATTTTATTATGTAAGCTTGTTGCATCATCTTCTATATAATTTAGAATGAATTTACTAAACTTTGAACCACAAAATTGCACATGAGCCTACATGGCACCTATAAAAAAACCTTACATAAATTGTAACTTTAAAATAAAAAGTAATTTATAGTCCAAAAAATGCAACTTATTTAAGTAAAGACTGTTCCAAAATAAGAGTGTTGACACTACATTCACTCATGAATCCTTGCAAAAGATACACTTTTTGAAAAAAAGGCAATACATAATCCAAAAATTTGCGCTTATTTAAATAATATTTATTCTAGAATACGAGTCTATTTCTCTTTTTGTGTGTGTGTGTGTGCACGCGCGCACGTGTGCGTGTGTGCTCGCGCATGTGCTTAAAAGACACACTTATTACCAAATTATTGATAGTGATGGAAGCATAGAGCAATAAAAGCATCTACAAGAGGATACACCTATCTACCATGCTAATAAAGCCATGTCTGACAATTCTGTGTGTGCGTGTGTGTGTGTGTGCATGCACGCGCATGCGCTTAAAAGACACACTTATTACCAAATTATCAAACCTGATGGAAGCATAGAGCAATAAAAGCATCTACAAGAGGATACACCTATCTACCATGCCGAATAAAGCCATGTTTGACAATTGTGTGTGCATGCATGCGTGCGTGCATGCATGTGTCCGTGCATGCATGCGCACATGTGTGTGTGTGTATTTTGAAGTTGTAGCACTACCAAAGTAGCAACAATGATGATAGTGGACAAAAGAAGCCAAAGATGCACTTGTAGGATGAGATACATATCCACCATGCCCAATAGATCTATCTCTCATAGGCTTCTCTCTCTCTCTCTCTCTCTCTCTCTCTCTCTCTCTCTCTCTCTCTCTCTCTCTCTCTCTCTCTCTCTCTCTCTCTCTCTCTCTCTCTCTCTCTCTCTCTCTCTCTCTCTCTCTCTCTCTCTCTCTCTCTCTCTCTCGCTAGGAGGTTTTGATTGGCAAGGCTACAATGGGCTGTAAGAATGATTGGCCTTGTAGGAGGTGCTGCAAGTCAACTCTACAAGAGGTGTTGCCTCTACTAGGCTATAAGAGATGGCACTGTAGGAAGTTGTTCCCCTGGTAGACTATGAGAGATTGACTACTCTGTAGGTTGGCCACCTTGCAACAAGTGCTACCCCTCACAAATTATGAGAGAGTCTAGTAGCTTTATGGGAATCCCCCCCCCAAAAAAAAGCTCCATCACAGAAAGAGAGAGAGGAGAGATTTTTGCAGCACAAAGAGATAGCATGCCATCCGTGTTTGCTAGAAGAGAGGGAGAGTTTTAACAAACTATTGAGAGAGAGAGAGATGTTGACCCCTACATTAGTGATGCATCCACCATGGTTGCACAAAGGTAGAGAGAGGATGTAGAGCCAAGGTCCTATATTAGAAAAACATAGTTAGATTAGAGAGAGAGTGAGAGAGAGAGAGAGAGAGAGAGAGAGGTGAAAATACATAAAGAGCAAGATAACATCAGTTTAAGCAATAAGGAAAAATAAAATTTTCTACAAGATAGAACCCTATTTAAAGGAGAAGGAATGGGGGCCTTCTACCATGTGGCAAAGGGTGCTTCTAAATTCCCCCTTCCATGACCTTAAGCCTTAGGTATCTAGAATTGTTTGTTTCTTTGTCCTAAATTTGCTAAAGTTTGTAATTGATTTTTGACTTAAAACGCAATAGATTTTTCTCTTCTAAATTATCCTTTTCTTTTCTTTTTTCAAGTTAGCTTAATAGGTGCTCAAATGAAACGAACAATTTCTTATATTTACTTTATACTTGATATATTTCTAAAGTCATGTTTGTACATGTATTTTAAAATCAATTATTTCTAAAGTCTATACATGTATCCTATGATCAATTATTTGCTTTGAAATAAGAATTATCTTGGTAAACAACAGAAACATCACTACAAATGAAGCAAAAAGTTTTGTTAAATGGACCAACAATTCCATTTTGAAAGACCACATACCATCACTCTCCTCATTTGAATTTCTCTTATATACTCATCTCTTTTTTGAGAAATCCATTTAAAAAGACATGAGATCACTCTCATTGTTTGAGTGTCTTATTTCAATGTTCATTTACTTTCATATTAATATAAGTTCATATAAATCTCCATGTTGTGTCAACTTAAACCTGAGACACACCACTTGACCACATCTATGAGAGAGAGAGAGAGAGAGAGAGAGAGAGAGAGAGAGAGAGAGAGAGAGAGAGAGAGAGAGAGAGAGAGAGAGAGAGAGAGAGAGTGTGTGTGTGTGTGTGTGTGTGTGTGTGTGTGTGTGTGTGAGGGAGTGAGAGAGAGGGAGAGAGAGAGAGAGTGTGTGTGTGTGTGTGAGTGAGTGAGTGAGTGAGTGAGTGAGTGAGTGAGAGTGTGTGAATATATATGTATTCATGAGTGTACACATATGCATGCACCAAAGAGGGAGAGGGGGAGAACAATATTTCCATACCCTTATACATGCCCATGTGTTCTTAGGAGAATACACGCCACCTCCACATTCTAACATATTGCACACACGCACATGTGAAGAGAGAAGGGGGTTAGGTGAGGACCTCAGATTAGCTAGCAAAAAAACATATGTGAGCAAGTATCACTTTAATGAGTTAGACCAATCAATAGTACTAGCGCTCCACGTGCGGTTTGCATGCACAAAACGCTAGGCCGCTTCATGGGAAGTGGCAAGAAAAGTTGTCGTGCACAGCTTCGTTCAATAGTCCATTTCTCCTCTTTCCCCTTTCCATTTCTAAGATGTTTCATTTCTCTCTCTCTCTCTCTCTCTCTCTCTCTCTCTCTCTCTCTCTCTCTCTCTCTCTCTCTCTCTCTCTATCATATTATAAAATAGAGAATGCTAGATATACATACAATCTAACCTATACACGATCGTAAGAAGACCCGTGCTTGATCTCCCTCCCTCCCTCATCAAACTTAAAACTAAAAGTAGTTTGTAAAATTTGTAATACAGAATGCCGGACATGAATTAATCTCTTCTATGCACCATACTTACAAACCTCCCTCTCTAGACGAATGTAAGAAATCACATGCTTGCTTTACGCGATATTTAGAAACAACAATGTTATACTAAAATAGGTCATAATTGAAACAAAGACCAAGCACCACAAAAAGAATTTCTCTAAGAGACTTGGTCAAAACGAGGCTCTTTCCTTTTTTGAGGAATCATTCTTATCTCCAAGCAAGATATTCACAGGCAAAGTAGAGCCAAGCTCTAATATCTTTGGCCTCTTTCCAGCAATCATGACATGATTGGAAGGTATAGGACATCCTACCTTCCATTAGCAAGCCACGAAAGGCCAAGTATAAGACACCCGACTATTTCCAAGCACCATAGGTAAATGGCTAATGCCAACCAAAAAAGACAATGTCTCCAATATGCCTAATAGAAACAAAACTTCCTCTTCTTTGAGGAATCATTAGCAAAATCTTCATCCTCGAGCAAAACATGCGAAGGCAAAGTAGGGAATGATCCCACAGTTTCTGTTTGGTAATCGCATGGGTGACACGATAGTCTTACCTCTCTCTTTAGCACCTGCATTAGAACAAAAATCATAATATAAGTACGTGGAACAACACAAAGACCATTTCATTCCAACAATAATAATACCTGGTCGAAGATTTGAGAACCATTTAGTAGGTACTGACAAGCATTGATGCAGTGTCACAAAACAACCCAAATGCTTGAACCCATACTTAAACCAACGTCTCAGTATCTTATTAGTATAAGAGCGTTGAAACCTCTTCTTATGGTCAACCTCGTACATATGCACTCGAAAGCATTGCGTGTATCCACAATGTACAACTTCAATAAAAACTGGGAGCTTGATGTCAATATTAACATCATCATATAAACACTCAATGACTCTTGCAAGTGTCCTTCTTATGATATCATCACTTATTATTGCGTGCAACGTGCAATGTAGCTCATTTTGCCACTATAGAGTAGGCATCTCCAAAAGTCAAATAAATAGTGAAATACAAAAAAATACTTCACCTCTAAAAGAGTATGTGCTAACCAAATATGGCATGAAGAGCAATTCACACATATGCCGAACCAGTGTCCCTACATGGTTATCAAAACCACACCTCCACAAAGAAAGCAATGCACATTACTGCACCTTTCGAAGTGCATCCTTGTATACAATGTTTGTGCTCATATCCCCATCCTTTTCACCCAATAGGACTTTCACAGCATGCGAATATTTTACCCTTGAAAATGCAACATACAGTTGACCATGTGTAAATACTGGCACATTTAGATAAAGCCAAACAATGGACAAAGTATGTCCTTGCGACTTGTTGGTTGTCATAGAGAATGCCAACTAGATGGGAAACTGCATGTGTTTCATGGTAAATAGCAATTGTATAGCATTGAAAATAAAAGTAATCCAAGGAATAAAAACTTGTTCACCCACATTTGCCTCCGTTATATCTCAACATCTATTACTTTCCTATTGAAATTCCTACATATCAACCATGTACCATTACATACACCCCTTCTTGGGTTTAGGTTTTTAAGAAGAATAATAGGTACATTTATCTTCAGCAACAATAAATGAGGAGAAAATCCGCCTCCAAGGTCCAATGCATTTAAATACTCAACATAGTACAAAAATGAGTCATCTGTCTTTGCAATCGAATTTGCACTATAATAATGTCTAACCTTTCCCCTAACATTAGTTGCAATGCATGATCATTCAAAGTAGCCACCTTTGTATTCCGTGAGGCAAGTGTAGCCCACTCACTAAAATATGTTGTGTAGTCACCCACATTGGACACGTCAATATATAGACACTACCAATCAAGGTTTCAAATAATAGACTACCCTTTCAGCACCATGCTAGGCAGAACACACAACTTATCACAGTTTTTGGTAATATCCACTCCATCCCCTATTCCTTGAATCCAACAAATGAACCCATTGTCCACTACACTACTAGTTGTTGACACTCGCAGATTCCCAGATAGCCTTAGTACCCTTATGTGATGCCACAAATCAGAGTAACACAATGTAGCATTAACAATATCCTCACATGTCCCCTTCACCACAACTGGCAAGACCTGCCTAAAATCCCCCCCAAATAAAACAACCTTTCCACCAAATAGCTTATCACAACTCACAACATCTCTCAAAGTTTCGTCAAGTGCTTCAAAAGCATATCGATGGTCATAGGAGCCTCATCCCACAAAATAAGGCTTGACTGTCTCAATAAGTGAGCAATATCACTTTGAACAAGAATGTTACAAGTGGATCGATTATTTAATTCTACTAGGATTTTAAATCGCAAGTGAGCTGTACAACAACCTAATAGAGCAGGGCATCAATGCCACATGATGATGTTGCCAGTGCTATATAGCCACCATTGTGCACCTTCACAAGCAAGCATTTATATAGGAAAGTATTCCCAGATCCACCAAGACCATCCAAAAAGAATACATCCCCAATATTTGCATCAACATGATCCATAATTGCACTAAAATCAATTCTTTGTCCCTCGTTCAACATTCCCTCCATGGATTCAGAAACCCTACATTGTTCCAATGTGTAGTATGCATATTCATCTTGCAAATGGGGGTTAGCATGCAATTGAGAGTTTGGTTGATGAGGTTCAAGTAACCCATCAAAATCAGAGAGTCTTTGCCCTATAATATGGCGTAAAAGGTCTTGTAGATGTAACAAAGCCATGTTAGATGCCTCATGCTGTAGAACACTAGAAGAGGCATGTATGTGATGTAGCTACAATATATACATGATATCCTCTACAATTGGCACCAAAAATCTTTTCCATAGATGGCCAGTAGACCGAGATGGCTCACAAAAGACCAAAATTGCAGCAAACAAAGCATAGAGTTGAGCACTGATTTGCATAGAGGTGGCTTCTTCCAAGCACACAATATACTCATCATCACTATCCAGCATACCCCTTGCAATGCAAGCATCCCTAAAAGTATTGTAGATCACATTATCAACAATACACAAATCTTCAAAAGAAGTACACTCGTGACACTCTATTAAAAGCATCTGCAAATAGTAGAGCTCACCACAGGTAGGTGCCACAAAATACATCCGACCACGTGTACTTCCACTCTTCCTCTTAGTCCACATCTTATGTCATGCATTCCACACCCAATACACCGAAAAGTAATTATAGTGAATAGTCCTAGCCTTTGGATGAATGTGATTGCACACATACCATTCAGTAAGAGTAGTTTTTTGGAGGTCTCCATTCTGCACAACATCCAGTATACTATCTGTATCTCAAAACACCACATAATTCTCACCAGGTAAGTGCACCTACAAATGCTGTATATTAGGATTTTTATCATTCAATGTGTAATGTAGATCTGGCAACATGCCTTGGAAGGCAGAAACATATTGTGCATCCAAATAACTTTGAATCTCGTCCACCTCGTGAACATTACCACCATTTCATGCTGAATCAATCCCAACAGAAAATTTGATGGTTGCATGATCATGCCCCTTGTACACATACTTATACAAATACTTAACAGCTGCTACTATCGAGCATACCTCCACGTTTATGTGTGCATTGTATTTCTTACTCAAGTAAGGATTATATGAAACAATCCATTGATTATCAATAACATTACCATTTATGATCATAGAGTTTCCATCGTCTCGTATTCGATAGATGGGATAGCCAGAACTATTAACCATTGTCATGCCCACTAATTTCCATGGGTAGTCTTTAGTACATCTACCCTTTTCCATGTAGGGACTCTTGGGATTCCATCCTCTGCAAGGGCCATGAATGTTGCATTTTGAAATTGTCTCAAATAAGGCTGGAAACTTAACTCTGTCAGGCAACCTAGCACAAACCAATCTATTGTAGTGACATGCTTCAGAAGGTTTAAAAGAGTGCTCTAAAATTAGCAAAGTATGAGAATGTGATAGCCCCCTCTTCTAGAATTCAATCATAGTAACATAGCTCGTAACCTTTCCAAAGAGGTCCTTTTGCAACAATGTGTACATTAAATTAGCATGTTTTTTTTTGAAACACGCGAGTAATCAAATCCGGACAGTCATAAGCACTTTGTCTAGGCAACAAAGCATTAGTTATCTTGAACCACTTTGGATTTCATGTCATTGTTATAAAAAGGTCAATTGATACATGTGCCTTGGCCCACCCATGAATGACAATGGTTAAACTATCCTCTTGCCAATAGAGGCACCAAGAATTTGCATTGGCCCATTATCATTTGCCCCCACCATGTCTACAGGCCTCCAATCGCAACACTGACTGATTTTGGTGACATCAAGTTAGCCAACTTGCTCTATACTACAATATCTTCACGGACCTGAAGGCGGAATGCATAAAATTTTATTTGGGTAACACAATTTTTATTGGACAATTCTTATATGTTAATAGGAACATTGACATTACTGTAAGGAACATTTATATGCCAACCATCATCTCCCATAGGAAAAAGGAGGACATATAGTATTGGCATATATGCTTTATGCAAGTTTGAAATAGCAACACATCGACCACCCCAAGTGTAAACATGAATATCTCGGCGATCAAGAGTATTCTCATCACCTTGCCCCAACATGATTGCTGCAACCTTAGTAGCTGCTTGAGTAGAGTACTGTTTGCTGGTTCTTTAAATACCAAAAATACTCATTCTTAGTTCTTGCACCGGATTATTTTGCAGTTGCATACCCATATACCTAAAATCCTATGCATATGTGTTGTGTTGATGCATCGTACATTGAAGCTCCCCTACCAAATCTAGTAATAAATCATGCATAACCCCTAGCCAATTAAACAACACATGCTCGATATCATAAACATGGAGTTGTGCAAATCTTGGACTTTCTTGACGTTGCACATCAAGAAGCAGAGGACCTATCGGTGATAAATAGAACCATGCACTCTAAAGGTGCAACCATTCCCAGCAACAGGCAGCTCGTCAACATTAGCTCCAAGTGATACAAATGCAGGAGCACTATTGTATGCTCATATGTTATTTCTAAATATCCTACTCTGAGGGTACATACCATGCAACAAATCATGCAATGGCTGTGGTGGACATTGCAACGCTGGCAACAAAACTCTTCCATTTCCACAATAGTGCTTTCCAAACAAAATCGACCCTTGCACCTAAGTCTCACATCTCCACAACTTAGCTAAACACCTCTCACATATTTCAAAAAGACTTCCCATGGAATGCACATCCGGCTCTTGAAATAACAATACCATTATTACTGGATGAACATTCGTTGCAGGCAAAGCATGTAAAATGGAGCACAATCCACCATTTTGGGGATCAAAAATAGCAATATTATCAACACATGACTCATTACCTATGGAATTTTCCACATTGCGGTGATTCCCAACATCACAACCATTTGTTGATGTTAAAATATGTTGCACAACACAATCAACATGCATTGCAACCAAATCTATATCAATATGCTATTCAACTGGCACATTATCTCCATTTACAATTTCAACATGGCGAGACACACTCTCATAAATCACTCCATTATGATTTTTCCCATTTTGGTAGTTAGACATTGAAACATTATTAACAGTGACTCGATAATCACATGATCAAGGCCATTGCAACCACCCGCTAATGGCAAAGCATTCGTAAAATCCGAGCTAGTTCACTATTGCCACTTGCAATCTCAGCGTGAAAAGGAATACTTCAAACATTATGCATGATTCTCTGGGAGTTAAATGTTAGAACATTATTAGCATGTGACTCACCAATCGCATGATTCTCTACATCCATGTGATATCGGGCACTGCAACGAACTGGTGATGGCAAAGCATTAGCCAGGTCTATACCAAATTGTCGTTGGCCTATACCACCTGGAATCTCTTGATGAAAATGAAGGTTCTCAACATCCCTATGAATGGGTTTGCACCATGATCTAAAATCCCTTTCAGAGCCTTGAGCCTAACAATCTACCTGCCACTCATATCTTATGGACATAGCACACCCCTACGAACACGCAACACATAGTCTCTACCTGTAGCTCAATGTGAACATCCCATATTGATTGGATGGCCACAAAATCTAATATCAACACATTCCATTGAAGGTATGACTCAATATATATGTACAGGCACATTAAATATCAAGACACACAATACCAAGTCAATGTATCTATTCCAACTAATAAACAAAACAAAGTAAACATGCAACCATAGAAACAGTTCAACACATTTTGTCAATGCATGGTTTGGTTTCAAATTTAAATGTATTGGATATATTCAAATATTAAATATAAAATCTCAAATTTAAATATACCAACCATCACTGCATTATCAAAACTGCTCCATGTAAACCCCGAGAAAGAGACATCACATTGTACAAACATACTCAATACATTTTACTCAAATATGCATTGTCATATCAAAAGCATTGAACATCTTAGCACATTCCATATAGGCTTCCCAAAAAAGAAGCATATATTATCACAAAAAAGTGTTAGCTCGAGCACTTTAAAATATGCAAGACAATCCAAACTTATAAGTTCCACCCGAGCAATTCTTTCTCCTTAATTGCAGCCATTCCTCTGACAACTCAATTGTTGCATCAACGTGTTAAACCTACTAACATTTATTTGAAACTATAAGAACGGCAACAACTGACAACCCCTCTGGAAAATCACAGGCTCATGGTCATCTCCAAGCTCCCAAAATGATGCCCACATATCATTCACCAGTAGATTCATTAACTTGCTTGTCTCAGAAATAATTGCTGAAAGTGCCCTTACTTCACCACCTAGAGTAGTCTCAACACTTGCTAAAGAACGCTTTGTGTGTGCTTTGTCTCACACACAACACCATACAAACCTTTAACCTATTCATATTCAAATAAGATTTATTCTATAATAAGAGTACAAATAGTTTGCATCCCAAAAAAGTAGGACAAACAAGCATTTTACAGCCCAAGGGATGAACCAAAAATTGTAACTGATTGAACAACATCCTAAACAAGGGGTTATGTTGCAAAATAGGTATTACAACTATGAGTTAGAACTAGGAGTGAATGAATTCCTTCCATGTGCATCCCAAGATGGCTAGCATCGAGGTAGCAAAATATGTTAATCTCCCAAAGGTCAAGCCCTAGGACTTACTGTATAAAAGATGTAGCTTCTCAATTGCAATCTTGTTGTTTCCACCTACAAGTACAAGGTAAGTTAACACACACACACACACACACACAATGTGTGTGTGTGTGTGTGTGTGTGTGTGTGTGTGTGTGTGTGTGTGTGTGTGTGTGTGTGTGTGTGTGTGTGTGTGTGTGTGTGTGTGTGTGTGTGTGTGTGTGTGTGTGTGTGTGTGTGTGTGTGTGTGTGTGTGTGTGTGTGTGTGTGTGTGTGTGTGTGTGTGTGTGTGTGTGTGTGTGTGTGTTAATCATGACTTGGTTTTATTTGAATTTGCAAAGGCATTAGAAGGAAGAGGTCAAGTAAGGTAGCAAAAGAGATGAGATAAGTTTACTATACAAAGGTCGGGTTCAAATTGTCTCTATGTTTAATGTTTCGAATGGAGTGAGGTTATCTAGGGATTTTGCATGACTAGAAAAAAATTGCCACCTTCATAGACCTAGAAAACTCTATTGCTAGCATTCTCTCTCTGTGTGTTTGTTTCCTCTATGTACAGTGTGTGTGTTTCTTTTATCTATGTGTGGGCGAGCATGTGCATGCCTTAAAAAAAGACACAACAGCTACCAAAGTAGTAGTCATGATGGTAGTAGACAAATAGAACAATAAATAGATCTACAAGAGGATACACTTATCTATCATGCCCAATAAAGCCATCTCTCACAATCCTCTCTCTCTCTCTCTCTCTCTCTCTCTCTCTCTCTCTCTCTCTCTCTCTCTCTCTCTCTCTCTCTCTCTCTCTCTCTCTCTCTCTCTCTCTCTCTCTCTCTCTCTCTCTCTCTCTCTCTCTCTCTCTCTCTCTCTCTCTCTCTCTCTCTCTCTCTCTCTCTCTCTCAAAATCATGAAGCTATAGCCACTATCAAAGTAGTAATAGTGATGGTAGTGGACAAAAAAAGCAAAATATGCACTTGTAGGAGGAGATACCTATTCACCATGGCTAGTAAATATATCTCTCATATGTCTTTGTGTGTGTATGTATATCTATAAGAGGTTTTAATTGGTCAAGGCTATAGTGGATTGTGAGTGTGGTTTGCCTTGTAGGGATGGTGCAAGACAACTCTACAAGAGGTGTTGCCTCTAGTGGGCTATGAGAGATAGCTCTATAGAAAGTATTGCCCCTAGAAGACTATGAGATATTAGCCAATGTGCAAGTTGGCCACCTTGTAGCAAGTGTTACCCCCTACAAATTATGAGAGAGGCTAGAGACTCTGTAGGAATCTCCCTCCCCCCAAAAATCTCCATCACAAAGAGAGAGAGAGAGAGAGAGAGAGAGAGAGAGAGAGATTGTAGAAGGTAGGGAGAGGTTTTTTGGAGCACAAAGAGACAACATGGCAACCATGTTTACTAGGAGAGAGGGAGAGTTTTAACAAACTACGAAGAGAGAGAGGATGTTGAACCATACTAATGTAAAGAGAGGATGTAGAGACAAGATTTTGTATTAGAAAAACATTGTTAGATTGGAGAGAGAGATAGAGAGAGAGAGAGATGCAAACACATGAAGAAAATGACAACAATTGTTCGAGCAATAAAGCAAAATGATTCTATTTAAATCTTCCATGACCTTTTAAGCCTTAGGTATTTAGAATTCTTTATTTCTTTGCTTTGAATTTGCTAAAAGAGTTTGCAATTAAATTTTGGCTTAAAAATGCAACATATTTTTCTCTTCAAAATCATCCTTTTCTTTTTTATAAACTTAATAGGTGGTCAAATAAAACCAATAATTTATTATCTCTACTTTAAAGTTGATATTTTTCTAAAGTCATGTTTGTACATATACCTACAATCAATTATTTCCTTTGAAACAAAGATTATCTTAGTAAACAAGATGAATACTATTATATTATTTTGGTTGTAGGTTCAACTTCCAGAGAGCTTCCCGAACTTACTCCCTTCTCAAACCTCCCCTTTTTAATTAAAACTCCCTTACTCTCACATTTAATCACTCCCTCTCTCTTCCCCCTCCCCTTTTTATTTACTCCCCCCCTTTCTCTCTCGCTTTCTCTCTCTTTTAATTAAATCAAACTTTTCACAAATGTCTTTTTCTCCCCCTTTTTAAATCAAAAGTTTTTTTCTCTCTCTCTCCTCCCCCTCTTTTTGTTACATTAAACTTTTTAATTTAAACATCCCTCTCTTTTTTTCTATTTAAAACCTTCTTAAAATGTTATTTTTCTTTTAATTAAATGTTGTTAAAAGCCATACTTTGAGAGGGAGAGAGAATAATAATAATAATAATAATAATAATAATAAGAGATAGAATTATAGAGAGAGGAAAGATAAAATTTAAAACAGAGAGAGAGAGAGAGCAAGAAAATATAAAATTTAAAAGAAAAAGACGACAAAAAAAGGAAAAAAGAGGAGAGAGAAGGAAAAGAGCGGAGAGAGAGAGAGAGAGAGAAAGAGAGAAGAAGAAGAAAAGTAGGAAAAGAGAAAATGAGAGAGAAAAAGAAAGAGAACATTAACAAAGAAAGAGAAGAATTATAGAGAGAGAAAATTTAAAATTTAAAAGAGAGAGAAATGAAATTTTTTAAAGAGAGAATTATGGAGAGAAGAAGGATAAAACTATATATATATATATATAGAGAGAGAAAGAGAGAAGAAGAAGAAAAGTAGGAAAAGAGAAAATGAGAGAGAAAAAGAAAGAGAACATTAACAAAGAAAGAGAAGAATTATAGAGAGAGAAAATTTAAAATTTAAAAGAGAGAGAAAGAAAATTTTTAAAGAGAGAATTATGGAGAGAAGAAGGATAAAACTATATATATATATATATATATATATATATATATATATATATATATATATATATATATATATATATATATATATATATATAGAGAGAGAGAGAGAGAGAGAGAGAAGAGAATAAGAATAAGAAGGGAGAATCATAGAGAGAGAAGTTAAAATTTAAGAGAGAGGGAGAGAGAAAAGAAAAAAATTAAAGAGAGAATGAATAGGGAGAGAGAAGGAAACTAGAGAGAGAAAATATAAAACTCAAGAGAGAGAGAGAGAAAAAGAGCAGAGAGAGAATAAAAAGAGTGGAGAGAGAGGGAAAAAAGGGGAGGAGAGAGAGAGGGAGAGAGGAGAATAAGAAGAAGAAGAAGAAGAAGAAGAAGAGGAAGAAGAAGAAAAGTGGAGAGACAGATAGAGAGAGAAGAAGAGAGAGCATATGAACAAAGAGACATAATTATAGAGAGAGAAAATATAAAATTTAAAAGAGAGAGAGGAGAAGAAGAAGAAGAGGAAAAGTGGAGAGAGATAGAGAGAGCATATGAACAAAGAGACATAATTATAGAGAGAGAAAATATAAAATTTAAAAGAGAGAGAGAGAGAGAGGAAAAGCAAGGAGAGAGAGAGAGAGAGAGAGAGAGAGAGAGAGATGAGAGAATTTTATGTTTGATGCCAGAGAAAGAGAGAGAACAAGAAGATGAGCGAAAATAAACTAAAATAAAGGGCAGAGAGAGGGGGAAGGGAGAGAGAGAAAAGAAAAAGAAAAAGGAGAGAGAAAAAATTATATAGAGAAAATATCAAATTTAAAAGAGAGAGAATTAAAAAAAGAAAAAAGAGGGGAGAGAGAGAGAGAATAAAAAGAAAGGGGAGCAAAAAAAGTGGGGAGAGAGAGAGAGAGAGAAAAGTAAAAAGAGAAGAAAAGGAGAGAGAGAGAGAACAAGAAGAGAGAGAAGATAAAATTTAAAAGAGAGAGAGAGATCTCTTTTAGTTAGATTAAACCTTTTAATTTAAAATTTCCTCCATTTTTTCTTTTTTTAATTAAATATTTTAAAATTTTCTTTTTAATTAAATATTTTTAAAAGTTTTTAATTAAAAATTTTGACATAATTTTTCACATACTTTGAGAGAGAGAGAGAGAGAGGGAGAAGAAGAAAAAGAAGCACAGAGAGAGAGAGAGAAAGAGAAAATTATAGAAATAGGAAAGATAAAATTCAAAAGAGATAATAAAAAAGGAAAAAAGAGGGGGGAGAGAGAGAGAGAAAGAAGAAGAAGAAGAAGAAGAAGAAGAAGAAGAAGAAGAGAGAGAGGGGAAGAACAAAGAGAAAGAATTATAGAAGAGAAAATATAAAATTTAAAAGAGAGAGAGAGAAAAAAAGAGAGAATGGAGAGAGAGAAGAAGAAGAAGAAAAAAAAGGAGAGTAAGAGAGAAGGAAAAGAGAGGGGAGAAGAAAAGGAGAGAGAGAGAGGAAGAGAGAATGAAAAAGAGAGAGAAAAAAAGGAGAGAGAGAGAGAGAGAGAGAGAGAGAGAGAGAGAGGAGGAGGAGGAGGAGGAGGAGGAGGAGAAGAAGAAGAAAAAGAAGAAAAAGAGAGAATATGAACACACAAAGAGCACATTATAGAGAGAGGAAAGATAAAATTTAAAAGAAAAAATAAAAATTTTCAAGAGAGAATGAAGAGAGAGAAAATGAAAAAATGAAAAAACGAGGAGAGGGAGAGAGAAAGAAAAGAGAAGAGAGAGGGAGAAGAAAAGGGGGGAGAGAGAGAGAGAAGAAAAGTGGCAAGAGAAGAAAGGGGGAGAGAGAAATAAACTGAAATAAAAGACAGAGAGAATAAAATTAGACATAGAGAATTGGGAAAAGAGAGGAAGAGCAAAAGAAAGAGAGAAAGAGGAGAACAAACTTAGAAATAGAGGGGGGAAAGAGGAGAGAGAAAGAAGAGAAATGGATTGTTGAGTGAAGTTGTGCGGTAGCATGATAACTTCATTTTTGCCACTTCATAGCAACAAAGTGACCTAGCGTTCCATACGCACAAAGCGCACACAGAGCACTAGTCTCCATATAATGTCAACTTGAACCCCTAGGCACATCACCTGACTATATATATATATATGCATGATTATATGCATATGCATGCACCCAAGTGGGAGAGGGAGAGAGAACAATATTTAGGTTCCCCCATTGTAAGCATGCCTATGTGTCCTTAAGAGAATACACATCACCTCCACATTCTAACATACTATACAAGTGCACATGTGAAAAGAGAAGGGGGCTAGCTAAGGACCTCATCATAACTAGGAAAAAAACATGTGTGAGCAAGGATAAATTTGATGAGTTAAACTAATTAATAGAATAGACAAATGTCACAAGTAAGGCCACATTATAACAATGTAATATTAAGGGCAGAAGTGTAGTTCTTAATAAACTAGCCCTGCATTTTTTAATCATTGTTAACCCTAATGCAAAGAAAATTAAAAGATGCAGGGCAAAGTAGAAAAAGGCGACTTGACTGAAGAAATAAGAGAAAAAAAGCCAAAAGCGTAAGGGCAACCTTGAAAGTTCAGGGCAAGCGCAAAAGAGGGAATGCACATTTTAAATGTAAAGCTACACCCTAAACTTTTGTAAGAGAGTGCTAGGCTGTGCAACTTGTAAATGTAGATGGGCATGGGTGAATGCACAATGTAAATAGAAAGGAAATAGGAAAAGAGGAACTAGGCTAAAATCGCTAGTCATGTAAAAAAGGGGATGGGTGCCCAAAGGGGATGAGGACTTGTATAAAAGGCAAAAAGTGAATGAAGAAGCTCATTCTTGTGTGTGGCCAAAACTAGCTCTTTTCTTCTATTTTTCTTCTTGTTCTTGCTTGTGCTTGTGGTTGAGAGAGGGAGAGTGAGGGAGTGAGGGAGTAAGGGAGTGAGTGTATGAGGGTGAGGGGCCATGGTGGAGAAGCTCTTCGTCTTCTCCTCTCTTCTTCTTTTTCTTTTCCTTCTTCTTTTTCTCTTCTCTTATCTCATGCATGGCAATGGAGCTTGGACCTTGGATTGTGGAGCTACCAAAGTGCTTGAGGGAGGAGGCAACTTGATCAAGCATGGAGGTAAGCTCACTACACTTGTGGGTTTGAGAGTGTGCATGACAATGTAAGAGGTAGCAATTACACTTGGCTTGAAACGCTGGAAGCAATAAGCGGTGTGTGAATCTTGGCAATTGAGCAAGAGCTCCCACATTTTGATTCCACTGCCAGGACCAATGAATTCAAGCTTTCAGTGCTTGTGCGCTATGAATCGAGCATTGAAGGAGGGTTTGCCTCGAACTGGTGCTTGAGATATGTAGGAAGCAAGGGAGTTGAAGAGGTATTCGATCTCCTTTGCAAGTAATTTTTTTGGTTTTTTGGATTTAGGTAAGTAGGTTGAATTAGTGTAAGTGGTTGCTTGTGATTTGGATGCATTTAAGTAAGAAAAAAACAAGAAAAATAGAGAAACACATAACATGGTTTCTACTATAATAGCATGTCCAAAACATGAAAAAAAGAGGGAAAAGAGAGCTCCAAAAGGCATTCAAATAGCAAAGAGAGAGATGGGGAGGCAAAAGGCTAAGCAAAGAGGGTTTAAGAAGCCAAGAGAGAAAGGGGAAACCTCATTTTCCATTTCTGAGTTGAGAGAGACAGAGAGCTACATGGCTGGGAACCATTTCATGCTTGGCAATCTTCACCATCGTGCCTTTAAGCCCCACAAGTAAGCTTTGAGTGTGCCTTCGTGCTGAATAATTGCTTCCAAGATTATAGTTGAAATATTGATCAAGGTGCTTGTGAAATTTGGCACGATTTGGACCATTCTGGAACTTTCGATGTCGTGCTCGAATAGAGTCAGAGTCGTTTGAGTCCCGCCACCACTCAGACAATCAAAGTCCTCAGTCCGCTCAGACAAACTATACCAGTCTGAGTCACAGGCTTGGACTTGGACAAGACAGTCGCCTCGAATGGCCAAAATTTAGACTCCGAAAATAGTCCATCTGGATGTGCAAACATTCGGCCTCGGACGGTTGAGTGCCCATTCACTCAAACTGCTCTAACTCAAGCTTGGTTCGTCTCAAACACTCATACATTGTCACTCAAACAAACTATGAAAAATCAAGATTCTAGAAAATTGGACCCGCAGAGCATAATCCCACGCTAATTGACACCCTTGTAGGCATGTAGGACGGCTCACAGGGTCCCCACACTCATGAATCGTGACCTAGTAGTCTAGAAAACGACTACAATCTCATTGATCCTCAAGGAATTCATGCAAGATAAGATAAGCTAAACGAACCCACTAGTAGGAGGAGACCCCAAACATAGAATAGTGGCCAAGGACACCAATCACCGAATACTAAGAGAATTGAATCGTCGAGTTGCCTAAGGAGCAACAATGATAGGTACAATTAGGGATGTAGCTCTACCCAACTTGATCTATCTGATCAACACCTTAGTTGCTCAAGAAACTGACAACATGTTAGAAACCAACACCAACCCTAAAAATGATGAGCTTGATTTGGGAGAATTCCCAATCGACATCCAACAAATGATAATCATGTATGACCTGCAAACTAAAATGGAGCATCATGGTAGACAAATCGAGAGGACATCATAACTAATCTCGAGGAAGAGCGGAAGTATGCAAGGAAAGTACTGCAGGGTATAGTTGCCTACAACAAAGAGTAACGAGCTCAAAAGCTGAGGCAAGACATTGAAATGTGCAAAGTCCAATGTGCCTTAGCGCTCACCAACAACCAAAGCAGGATAGACCAAATACTAAGAGGGAGAGAGCACTAGTGGATAAGCGAGCTTCTCACAAAGCAACTCTTGGACAACACAACTGCAGAGCAGAGCGGAGCAGCCCCAACAACTTCGTTGCTAGTAGGACTAGGAATCGCCTGGAATTCTAAGAGCCAGACCAAGATACTTGTGGTAGTTAAGAAACTCGACAAGTATCAACCCACAAATGATCCATATAGCTTTGTGGAGTAGTTTGAGCAAGTATGCAAGAAGAATGGCCTCACAGACCTTGCTCAAGGTGCACAAGCTTTTAGACTTTGCCTAGGAGACAAAGGATGAATGTGGTACACTGGTCTAGTGAATGTAATTACTTCAATAACCTCAAGAGTCTCTTCATCAAGAGATTCTCTGAGGCAGGATACTATGACAACCTCATCATTATGCTGATAAATGTCAGCCAAAAGGACAAGGAGGATATCTGAGACTACATCACCTATGTGCAGAGTCTCTTTAAGAGAATTCCAGTCTTGTAGAGCCACCTAGTGAATGAGTAATCTCCATGGTGTTCATAAGCAGAATCCAAAGCAAAGAGCTTCACAAGGCGTTGGTGAGCAACTCAAACCTGCAAAAGGATGTGCTAGCTGGGGTCTTCGAAGAAACCATATGAATGGATAATTTACTCAAGAAGAGAAGCTCAAGACCCACAAATTGAGACATCATTGCCTCTAGAACCTCAGAAAGAGCTACGACTCTTAGTGAAAGTTCTAGCTAGAGTCTCCAAGACAAGGGAAAGAGTGCTGACCAAAGCCAAGAATTAGCAGATGTGAACCTAGAGCTAGCTAGGCTTCAGGAGATAATGAGAAGGCCCGCACGACCTCATGTGCAATGTGTACATTGCGGAGAAAACCACCTTCTAACCGAGTGCATGGATCCTAGATCTAGATCCTATGCCAATTGCAATAGGTTTGGCCATGATGCCATGCATTGCTGATTATCGACATGATTGCCATACTGAAAACCATGCAATCAGTCTTACTACCTAGGGAATAGACCACCACATTTTGAAAGGGGAGCTCCACTAGCTCTCCCAATACCCAATGATTCAAGGCCGAATGTCTCTAGGATGGATATCAACCCATAGGGACACTTAGACTACCTAGACCCGTCGTGACCCACCCATTGAGCTACACTCCGATACATTACGTAGAGGAGCTGAACGAGGACGAAGCATAGCTGAAACCTTTCCTCTCATACAACGAAGATTGTACTCCCATCTTGATGGATTTGAGACCATTGTTGTCGATATGATGGTGTTGGGCAAGTGAAGAGGTAGAGGTCTAGGATAGAACCATGAACCTATCACATGCTGGGACTTATGGTCACCCAGGGCACATCTCATCTCGATGCCCCAAAGGGAGCAAGACAATCGAGACAAGGTTGACATGAGATGCCCTGACTGTGGGATCACACACTTGTACACCAAGTACCCTAGGCTAAAACCTTCCACTAGTTCGCCTATCATGCCATTTGTACCATTGGGACTGTTTCGAGTTGAGAAACTTGATGGCAAAGCCATGCAAATTCTATTGAATGTCATGACCCACACACAAGTAAAGTGGACCAGTATTTCATTACTCGGACCTAGCAATCTTGATGTAGCTTCAATAGGGAAGAAAATCCATAAAAGAAGGAAAAAGAGGGCTAAGACAAAGATTATGCTTAAGACAGATAGTTCCACCACGTTACCAAAGGGGAAGCAAGTCACGGACATAGAAGTAGAGACATCTACTTCTAAGACCACAAAAGAGGGAAGTGCTAAGATTGGAGAATATCCCGATCTATGGCACCAATTAGAAGTGGTTGATAAGGTTAAGGACTGGGTGAGAGAAGCCCAAGCACACCTAAAAAATGTGAAACCCATTATCGAAGATGAGATCGATGTGCTCTCTATGTGAGCACACCAATCTCGCCAACTCAGATAAGTTTAAGAAATGCATTCGCATCCCACATAGCATCGCATAGATAGAGCCTAAATGCCACAAAGGTAGGCAGACTGCCCAAGATTGTTGGCAAAAGAGTGTAGAGTCTAACAAAAAGTAGTCAGTTGGAAACTTTCCCACGATGTTAATATCGGCCCCTATGACTATGCCTTTGGGAGAACTGTTTAGGTAGAATCCAACCTCATGGTGGCAACAAGTGTTGAAGCAATGGGTAGAAAGACCAAACAAGCTGGGAGAGACTGACTTGCCTAACTACAATGCAACCACATAGATACCTAGCATAACCCTAAACTTGGTGCCTAAGTCCTTACACGTGAATGCCTTTTGGGAAGGCACGAAAATGCATGCAGTCCTACCTATCATAGCATTAGGGGATGTCACAAGAAAGGGGATCGTAGACATAGGAGTAAGAGTCAGTGTACTTAGCCATGCAGTCCTGCAAGCTTGGGGTAACCAATTGTGGAGACCACAAGGTTTAATGTTATACTTGCCAAGGGAATGAAAGTTAGGCCATTTGAGGTACAGTGGACTACGACATCCTGCTAGGCTAACCCTAGATGTGAAACGCACCAGTGATAGAAGATTGGGACAACGGTCTCATATTCTTAGGTAACAGATTGGAGGCTATAAGAATCGAGATTGATACCTAGAAGATCATGTCAGTCAACCTAGATGCCATCTCCGCTATCTTTAAAAGAGACTCGCATGTTAGGAATTCTTACAGGCCACTAACAAAGTATATCCCTTGTCCCAAGGACGAGCAAAATCGGATGTATGTGCTAGTTACCATCAACCTACCATTCTTAGATGACTAAGATGATTATAAGTAAGCTCAAAGGACATCCAATGGGTCCCATAAAGCCACAACATCTCAGCTCTACTGAAGGGTAAGACTTCACCATCATTACCACTTTGCATGATGGCTACAAGCTCTAGCAGAAAACCAACACCTATCCCTTTCCACATTCTGTCTAACAAACTTGAGCTCTAGGGGATCCTTGAATACTTGACAAGAGAGCTAGCAGGCAACCCAAGTCCCAATCTCAAACCCCTCAAGGATCTCATGGATGAGCCAAAGTGATGGTGGACTAAAGTGCATGAATTGAACCTAACGTACAATTGGGAATTGATCAAGTATGAGAATAGAGTTGAGAATAGAAACCTAGGGGGCAATGAGTAGTCAAAGGGTAACGATTCGAATGACAAGTATGAAGACTGCTACTCTCCAAATGAGAAAAGTGAGAAAGGGGTTGAGACAATAGAGTATAACATGGACGGATGAGTGATTGAATAGATACGAGTAGACTCCAAGCCATGGAAAGCCAATGTATTTAGGATCAAAAGAGGAGTCTTTAGAACAGAATGTGATCGTACTTGGTTGGTTGGACCACCTAGAAGTGATAGATTGCAAGCAAGTTGGACTAGTTCAACCAAGTACCACACCACTTCTTAGAATAGAATCAGCCTAAGAGCTGCAACCATCAAGGGAAACTCCTTCGTCTAGCAAAGGTTGTGAGTTTAACTCCAAGTTGAAACTGAGCTCTAAGAGCGACCCAGAAATACCTCAACCACCTAAGATCAAATACACCAAAGGGGACCAGCCAGTCCATCTAAGGTGTAGGCAATTGAGGAAGGAAAAGAGAAAGCAACCAAGAGGATGGGAAGTTAAAGAACAACAGAATCCCCAAGTCCTACCTAAGTGCTTCACGAAGTTTAAAAAGGGTGACATGGTAGTGATCTTGTTAGGAGAAAAGAGGTAAGGACAAGCAAATGAACCAATAGAAGGGCATGCTAAGGTCAATAAAGTCAACATGGCAGGGGAAGGGGAAATTCGTCGACCCGTGCTCATATAGTTGGCGACCTAATTGAGAAAGAGAAGGCTGATCTTGTCACTCTCCTGCGAGAGTACATAGATGTATTCGCTTGGTCCTTATATGAACTCAAAGGAGTTTATTCAAGGGTTGTGACCCATAAAACATCCTGATGACTCATGATGCAACACCAATTAAACAATGGCCATACATGATGAATCTAAAGTGCACACACACACCATCAAGGAGGAGATAGATAAGTTGTTGAAGGTTGAATTCATCTATGAAATTGAGCATACGAACTAGATATCGCCCATAGTGATTGTCCTGAAGAAGAATGGAAAAAAAAATTGAGTGTGCATAAACTATAAAAAAGTCAATGATACAACAAAGAGAGACAACTATCCACTACCCTACACAAAGCACATGCTCGAGAGAGTAGGGACAAGAGAGGCATACAATTTCCTAGGTGACTTTTCAAGCTATAACCAGGTGCAGGTACACCTTGACGATAGGCATAAACAACGTTTGCAATGGAATGGGGCGTGTTTGCCTATATAGTCATGCCATTTGGGCTGATGAATACACCAGCTACCTTTTAGCACCTCATGTATGCCATCTTCAAAGACATGCTTAGGCAAGAATTGGAGGTGTTTGTTGATGGTCTATGCGTTCACCTAGATAAACCTCTCACAGTCTTTGAGCAATATAGGTTGTATAATCTCTCCTTGAACCCTTTGAAGTGTCAGTTCTGGGTAAAACATAGATGTATCCTAGGACATGTGATGTCTAAGAATGGCATTGCTTCTGACTTCTCTAAAGTCAAAGTCATTGTTGATTTACCACCATCCAAGAACTATAAGGAATTTAGTGCTTCCTGGGACACACAAGGTACAATCAGTGATTCGTTTTATTGATTGCTAGACCCCTTTACAAATTGCTGACCGTA
Organism: Lygodium microphyllum; assembly: GCF_053477565.2. NCBI lineage: Eukaryota > Viridiplantae > Streptophyta > Polypodiopsida > Schizaeales > Lygodiaceae > Lygodium > Lygodium microphyllum. Next base: position 10,404,955 of record NC_141148.1, on the reverse strand, counting down.
TTCAAGTGGGCCAAAGAATGCCAATGCACCTACGAGGAACTAAAGAAGGCTCTCATGACCACATCATTCATACAAGCCCTACATTGAAATATACCATTCCACTTGCACATTAATGCCTTGAAGTTCAATGTGAGAGCTATTTTATGCCAACCTGGTGAACATAATTTTGCTTATCACGTGAGCTTTGCTAGTAGACAACTCACAGATACAGAGATGAATTACTTCCTAATGAAGAGGGAAGGCTTAGCCATGGTATTTGTTATAAAGAAGTTTTGTCGTTATCTTTTGGCTACGTTCCTTACCTTCTTCATTGACCATCAAGCCTTACTTTATCTAACAAACAAACCTTGCACTACAGGATGCATAACTAGATGGTTACTTTTGCTTCTAGAATTTGACTTCTCTGTGGTTTTATGCAAGGGTAAGTAGCATTACACATGGTAGAATATATGTCCCACATACCCAAAGAGAAGATGTTGGACACGACATCGTAGATGACTTGCTTGATACGTACCTATTTAGCATGTCCGATGAGAGAGACCTATTTAGGTCCGATCTAATGTTGTATTAGGAAAATGACATAGTCCAAGTCGTAGAGCATGGATTACCTGAGAGAGCTATAGAGAAGGCTAAGCTAAAGTGCCTTATCCTTAAGATTTAGCCCTATCATTAGTTAATTGCTAGCCAACTCTATAGACTAGGATAGGATGGGTTATTGCGAAGATGCGTGTGTGAGCACAAAATGCATGATGTGCTTACTAAAGCACATGGTGGAATTGATGGAGGACACTTTAGCGGAGACACTATAGTATGCAAGGTACTACAATCTCAACTATGGTAGCCCACCCTATTCCGCGATGCTGATAAGTTCATAAAGCATTGCGACGACAAATGTCAAAGAACCAAAGTACCCATTTGTAAGGACAAGACGGAGTTGACCCTAATAATAGCATGACAACCCTTTGAAAAGTGGGGGGATTGACTTCAATGGGCCAATTAGCCCCGCAATATAGTACTCATAGGCGAAGTACATCATTGTAGCGACAGATTATCTCATGAAATGGGCTGAAGCTCAGGTCACCAAGAATAATGATGCTAGGACTATGGCTAAGTTTCTTTGGAAGCAAGTAATCTTGCAATTCGATTGCCCCATCAAGCTAGTTAGTGATCAAGGCATGCACTTCATTAATGAAGTGATTTTCCATTCACTATTCACATTCTTGATCATTCATAAAAAATCATCACCATACTACCCTCAAGCTAATGGTCAAGTGGAATCCACAAATAAGATCCTAGTGAATGTCCTAACTAAGGTAGTCTTTGCCTTGCATAGTGATTAGGACAATAAACTCATGGTAGCGCTATGAGCCTATAGGATAGCCTACAAGTTGGCCGTAGGAAAAACACCATTCAAGCTAACCTATGGGACCGAAGTGATCCTACTAGTTGAGTTTTTCATTCCAGGCTTGAGAGTGGTAGTGCAAGAGAGATGGGATGGAAAGGAGGCATGGATGGAAAGCCTGGCAGAGCTGGAACACCTTTCCAAACAACATGACTTTGAGCTAGGCGACCTAGTGCTATTGTACTCTATAAAATGCCATAAGGAGAAGATGAAGTTCAAAGGATTGTGGCCTTTCACAATTCGCAACATTAGTCGACGAACTAGCAACGTAGAGCTTGAGACCCTCAAGGGAGAGGACATAGGATTCTTCAATGGCACTCACCTCAAGAAGTACTACCCTCCAATGCATCCGTTGCACGAGTCTCCAATGCTAGAACCACCTATGAACATAAGAGTAGCCACCATTATCAAGATAGAGGATGAGGATGAGGAAGAAGTAGCACCTTATCAAGATTGTGGGAGAGAAGGAAGGAGTCTCACTTGAAGCTTTCTTGCTTGCACAATGGGGGAATACACACGGAGGTGGAGGCTGAAAACAGTTTTCCTCTTCTTAGTTGTGTAAGCCAAAGAGAACTCTCGTACATAGAAATAGAAGAACCCTATATATGGGTCTCAAACCAAACTCAACTAACTAAGGTGGCATACTAACTGAGCCACGAACTAGAGTAGATAAGGATAGCTGTCATCTAGCTATTATTCATGGACGGTGTAGCAACCGCATCTGCAAACAACTGACAAGTCGGTGACATAAATGCACAACGGTCACCCTGGCATATCACGAGTGGAGCTCGATATCTCAACACTCCCCCTCGAGCTCAATCCCAATTCCTGCACACCAAGCAGGTCTCTAAACTTGCGCAGCTTCTCTGCGCCCAATGTCTTCGTGAATATGTCAGCTACCTGATCCTCTGTGCTGACATAAACTAGATCAATAAGACCTAGTAAAACCCTCTCCCGCACATAGTGATAATGCACCTCAATGTGCTTCGTTCTAGCATGATAGACTGGGTTATTTGCCAAGTGTATACTACTCATGTTGTCACAATAAATGACAACAGGCCCATCTGTAGGCTAATGCATACCATAAAGTAGCTTATGCAACCAAGCTACCTCACATGCAGCCATTGCTGCGCCCCTGTACTCAGCCTCTGTACTCGACAAGGTAACTGTAGGCTGTTTCTTTCTGCTCCAAGTGACTACAACACTTCCAAAAGAGAACACATATCCACTGGTAGATCGTCTATAAAAAATACTACCAGCCCAATCAGCATCAGTGTATCCATACAATTGTATCTGAACCCCAGTCTCATAAAATAGTCCATACTGCAATGTGGACTTCACATACCTGAGTATGCATCTAGCCGCATCCAAATGCGGTTTCCTTGGAGCTTGCATAAACTGACTTACCAATCCAATAACATAGCTCAAATCTGGCCTGGTAATAGTCATATAAATCAAACTTCCTACTATGTGTCTGTAAATAGTAGGGTCTTCCAGAAGCTCACCTGCATCTGCGCTCAGCTTCACATTCTGCTCCAAAGGAACTGAAATAGGCTTACAGCTTATCATCCCATATTTGGACAGCATGTCCAATCCATACTGCCTTTGCAAGAGCCGTATCCCACTTGATGATCTAATCACCTCAATGCCCAAGAAATAACGCAGCTCTCCCAAATCCTTCATCTCAAACTTCTACTTCAATAGCATTTTCACATGAAGGATATCTTCATCACTGTCACCTGTGATAATCAAATCATCAACATAAATGACAAGCAGCATAATACCTTTCTCTGTTTTTCTCACATAAAGTGAGAAATCTGCCTTGGAAATCTGAAAGCCAATAGTGACAAGATATTGTCCTATCTTGTCAGACCATGCTCTAGGTGCTTGCTTCAAGCCATACAATGCTTTCTTCAACCTGCAAACAACATAACCTGGTGGCTGCTCTATATATACCTCTTCTTGCAAATCACCATGCAAGAAGGCATTCTTTACATCCATCTGATGTAAAGGCCATCCCTTTGATGCAACCATAGCAATGACTACTCTTACGGTTGCTATCCTTGCAATCGGACTGAATGTTTCTTCATAGTCAATGCCATATATTTTTGTATACCCCTTGACTACTAATCTTGCCTTGTATCTATTCACAGAACCATCTGCATTGTGTTTCACCTTATAAACCCACTTACAACCAATTGCATTCTTACCTTTAGGCAAAGATACCAATTCCCATGTAGCATTTGCTTCCAAGGCATCCATTTCTTCATCCATGGCTTTCTCCCATTTTTCTTTTCCCGTGGCTTGCTCAAAAGAAGTGGGTTCTGGTTCCTGTATCACTTTGACCACATATGCATAGTGAATGGCTGTAAATCCATCATATTTCAGCCTATCCGCAGGATACCTAGCTCTAGTAGACCTGCGCAAAGTAGGTTCACTCCCAGGTGCTCTCAAAACATCCATGTTCTTCCTTACTCCAGGTGTAACAATAGAAGGAATACCCAACTCATCATCAATGCTCTGTTCTGAGCCACTGGATTCACCATCCACATAAGAGTGACCTACATTCACATCAAACATGGTTTGATCTACCTTCTCTTTTTCTTTTCGTGATACCTGAATACCACTATCTGCATTGCTTTGAGAATATTCTCCTGATCTCAATCTGCCTGTCCATGGCGAAGAATGTGAACCATTGCTAGAGGACGCTCCAGGTCCACTAATATTTTGTGACTGCTGCTGTGAATTCTGTGTAGCATTACCATTTTGTGCATCTACATCATCAATCACATTTACTGGTTTATACCAGCTACTCATCTCATCAAAAACAACATCTCTGCTCACTGTAAACTTACGAGTAGAAGGGTTATAGCATCTATACCCTTTCTGCTGTAGAGAGTAACCAATAAAGATGCACTTCTCAGCTTTTGGATCCAACTTGGATCTCAACTCATCTGGCACATGAACATAGGCAATGCAACCAAAAATCTTCAAATGAGAAATATCTGGTTTCCTACCAGTATACCTCTCCTCTGGAGTCATCCCATGTATTGCTACAGTGGGAGTCATGTTCATTATGTAGACTACTGTGGCAACTGCTTCAGCCCAGTAAAAATCTGGCAAGTCTTTTTCATTGAGCATGGCACGAGATACCTCTCCAATATGCCTATTTTTCCTTTCTAAAATTCCATTTTGTTGTGGGGTATGACTGCATGAATATTGCTGCTTTATGCCATGCTCCTGCAGGAACCTTGCAAACTCATTTGAGAGGTACTCTCCCCCTCCATCTGACCTTAGGCATTTTATTTGCATACCTGTTTCTTTTTCAACCATAGATTTAAGAGTTTTGAAATGCCCAAAAACTTCACTTTTCTTTTTCATAAAATACACCCAAACCTTTCTGCTATAGTCATCAATAAAAGTGACAAAATAATGACAGCCTCTAAGAGATGCAGCTTTAGTAGTCCACACATCAGAGTGGATTAATTCCAATGGCTTCTTACTCTCTTGAACATGTCTAGGAAATGGTTTCCTTGCCTATTTTCCAAATTGACAGGCTTCACATACCTTATGCATTTCTGCAACCTTGAATTTAGGCAATCCTGCAACAATATTTTGGGCATGCATTGATTTAAGTCGTTGTACATTAACATGACCAATGCGTTTATGCCAGATATCAATATCTGCAACTACACCGGTCCCATGTGCAAACATTGATGCACTCAATTCAGACATGTCTGTATCCAACGTAAACATTCTGCCCTTCTTCTTTCCTCAACAAAGCATCCATGAGGATTAAATCTGACCTGCAAGCCCTGCTCAACCATTTGACTAACAGAAACCAGATTCTTGGTGATATTCGGGACATGAAATACATCGGACATGTATTTATTTTTCCCATCCTGCATAAAACAAAGGAATTTTTCCAATCTTCACAATAGGATGTGCAATATCATCACCAGTCTCCACAAATCCTGGTTTTTCCATTTTCCTTGCATCCTCCATCCATTCTACATGATCTGTCATGTGATTTGATGCACCTGAGTCAACATACCATACATCGTTGCTTTTTTCTACACTTGTCATAGAATTGTTCATGTGATGCACCATAAACAAATGCTCATTTCTGTCATCACCCTGTCTACTAGAAGATGCATAATTCCCTTGTTGCAATTTTCCATTCATGATGTCATTCTGCTTTTTATAGCAGTCTTTAGCAATATTACCCATTTTACCACAGTAGTAGCATTCAACATTACTATTTGCATTTTGGCCTCTTTGCCATCCACCACGACCTCTTTTGGCTCCCCCTGCCTCTAGAGTTACCACATCCTCCTCCATAGGACTGGTTTTCTTGAGTTTGCTGCATATTCTGATTTCTACCACGGCCTCCAGATCGGCCTTCTCTACCTCTGCCTCTACCTCCTCCAGTATTTGAGTAGAAGACTGCTTCTTTTGAAGTTCCTCCTAAAGAAGATGCACCACCATTTCTCTGCTCCTCAGAAATTAGAAGAGCAATCAACTCCTCAAAATCTAAAAATCTTTCACGAACGGAAATGGATGTTCGGAACTGTGCATAATCCTTTCCTAGACCATTCAAGGTCATGGAAACTAAATCATCATCTTCCACTGGTGACCCAATGGAAGCAAGTGCATCTGCGATCTTCTTCACCTTCATGTGGTAGTCATTGATGCTCATACTTTCTCTTTGCACATTGTGAAACTCTTGCTTGAGCTGCATTTTTCTAGCTTGCGTATTTGTGCTATACATTTTTGACAAAGTGTCCCATGCCTCCTTTGGCGTACTTGCATCTTGAATATGCACAATCATAGAGTCTGAAATGCTGATAGACAGCCAGTACATAACTTTCATGGCTCTCTCATGCCATGCTTTAAATGCTTGCATTTGCTGTTGATTGGGAACATCAGGAAGAACTGGTTCTTCTTCATTTCCTGCAACAAATTCCCAATATCATTTTCCCATAAGGAAATTCGTCATTCTAAACTTCCATGCTTGGAAGTTGTTCTTGTCAAGCTTTTCAGTGACAATCTGTGAAAGAGAATCAGACGCCATTACAAAACACTGCAAAAAATTCTGTCACTACAAAAAACACAGTTTCAGCCTCACAAGGGCAAATCTGCAAAACTAACGAAAGTGGTATTTGACCACACAGTCACTTCCTAGTGACGATTTTGCATCGACAGGCAATAAGGATGATTCTGTAACTCCCAATGTCTCTGCGCACAAGCATACGATGCAATTTCTACATTAACTTTTCACCGACCTATAGAACAGTGGTCGCACAGCATAAAACTGGGCCTTTTCTTGAGTGCATGCAGAAAACTTCCGCCTCCAAAACAGGCCCCGAAATGGCCTCAATTTAAAAAAACAAGGATACCGAGGGCTAAAGCCCTCGCCTGCAGAATATACTGCCCTCTTGCTACACCGCAAAGGGCGTCTCAACCTGAGACAATGCAGCCCTGCACTTTTCGGCTGTGCTACCTGTAGAGACTTGCTCCCAAACAGAAAAATGAAAGCAACACTGGTCCTCTTACCAGAACGCCACGAGCTTGGCTTGCTTTCTTGAGCTCCTTACCACAAACAAGGCTCTGATACCATGTCAAGATTGTGGGAGAGAAGGAAGGAGTCTCACTTGAAGCTTTCTTGCTTGCACAATGGGGGAATACACACGGAGGTGGAGGCTGAAAACAGTTTTCCTCTTCTTAGTTGTGTAAGCCAAAGAGAACTCTCGTACATAGAAATAGAAGAACCCTATATATGGGTCTCAAACCAAACTCAGCTAACTAAGGTGGCATACTAACTGAGCCACGAACTAGAGTAGATAAGGATAACTGCCATCTAGCTATTATTCATGGACGGTGTACCAACCGCATCTGCAAAACTGACAAGTCGGTGACATAAATGCACAATGGTCACCCTAGCATATCACGAGTGGAGCTCGATATCTCAACACACCTACCTACTTACATATATCAGTGATTGCCTAGAAGACACACACCTTTGATGCACTTATTGATGAGGGAGCTGACTTTAATATCCTTACACATGATCATTGGATCCTCATTAGTTATCCCCATCTATATATAGCCTACTAACACTAAACTCAACCCGTTTGGGGGACAATCCTACTCACACACTAGAAAAGTGCAAAATAGCCATCTCTATATCGAGACTGAAAGCCAACCTATGATATTTTATGTGTTGCTTAACACTAAGGTTGCTGATAAAAGGAATCGTTGCTCTAGGACTCACATTCAAGAAATAAGCACACTGCAATGTCGACTATGACTTGCAGTGCATTCATCTCGCCATTGGCAATATTTAAGGAGGGGGTTGTGGCTTGTCCCACCCTACCAAGAAAAACCGATCACAACCTAATGGATACACACCTATATTGAGAGTTGAAATGACTTATTTTTGCAGTTTTTTTTGTTTTTGAGGATTGAATTGTTGATTTTTGATGGATTTTGTATGATGATTAGTTATTTTGGAATTGTTTGTTGAGAGTGTTTTAGATAAGATTGATTAAGTTTGAGAAGCTCATGATGTTTTATAGTGGAGATATGATATTTTGATATGTTCTATTGATGTTTTGATAGTGTTTGATTGGTTCTGATTGAGTCTGTTGAGCTTCTATTTTCTATGTTTTCCTTTTGTGTGTGAGGGGTTGAAATAAGGATTAATGGAGTTTGGGAGTGTTTGGAAGCTTATTGATTGATTCTTGATGGTTCTGAATGATTTAAGTTGAGCTAAAGGCTTTCTAATAACCTTCTATATGGTACTCTAGACTTTCTGTTGAGCTTTTGTAGAGCCTCTGTTTCTATTCTATTCTATTATGTATGCCTTTGTAAGTATTATGTTGGATGAATGTGTAGCATGGGAAAGTTTTCTAACCTTAGGAAGAGATGAATACAAGTTCAAAATAGCTCAAAGAAGTGGAAGAAGTAGCTATTGAAGACTCGAGTAAAGATTGAAGTGATAATAACACTGTTGACCTAAGAAGGGACACTGTAATGGCTCTGGTGACCTTTTATATCAGACATACCTCTTGGGAGGGGTATCCATGACCAAAGAGTCATTGATGATTATTATTGATTATCCCATTGTACTATTGAGAGGGAGCATGTATGAGAGAGAGAGAGAGAGAGAGAGAGAGCTAGCCAAATCTATGTTAAAATATTTACCTATGAGTGAGAGATTGTGAGAGAAAGCTATGGAACCTTTGAAGAAGAATATTATGTGATGATTTTCATTCAAAGTGGTGTATTTTCTTGTGTCTTTATGATATTTTGATGACTTCTATGAAGAATATAAAAATCATAATTAATTTTGTTCAAGTTAAAGCCGTGGGAGAATTGTTTCTATGAAGCTGCGTAAAGATTTCTTGTTCATGGTGTTCTTTTTCTTGTTGTGGTCACACCAAATATGAAAAAGATATTTGTTGATGATACAAGATAGATTTTCTTGAAGTAGAGAAGGAAAAGAGTTGAAATTTGTTCATAGATGCTCAATATCAAGATACATGGGACGCTTAGTACATTGACAATATTTGTCCAATTAACACTAGAAGCTAGTAGATAGAGTGTTCTTCACAACATACATTGTTGAAACCATCAGAAGTTGGCATTACTATGATAATGGTACCACAACGACCCTCATAATAATGAGTTTTGATACCTTTAGAATTGAATACATTCCCTTCTATAATGGATTGAAAGCTAAATTCAAAGACATTGAAAAGAATGAAGTAGAAGAAATATTGGCTAGAGAGTCCTCTAGATACTGAAACCCTTTTGATTATGTTATGTTAAGTACAAACAAATTAGGTGGAGCTAGCTCCTTGATGAATGATGCGATTAAGAGACAAGCACTAGAATGATTCTAGAGGTACATGAGAAGAGAGAATGCAAAAATTGAAGCTGAGAACGAGCGAAGCCTCCTTTGACTCTTGAGCTACTAGCCCTCTTTATAAAAGTCCCCATGGTGACTCAAGCTCCCCTTCCTAGTCAGATCCATCCTGGAAATATTAATGACAAGCCATTAAATGTAGTCCCATCATCAATCTTTAAGGGAGAGTACAATGAATACCCTAATCGTCATGTAGTAGAGTTTATGGTATTGTGTATAGCTAACAATGCCAGAATCCTCAAGCATTGGTTGGTGATATTCCTCATCACTTTCAAAGGCATAGTGTTTCAATGGTATGAGAGACGAGCAACAAAAACGTTTTGCACATGGGATGACCTAAAGTTGGCCTTCCTCACTAAATTCAAGCGTGAAGGTTTTGAAGAGTAGATGCGAGAGGAGTTCATGAACCTAAGCCAGTCATTTGGTGAATGGGTGGAAGCATATGTCTCTAGAATGGAATCCATACTAAAGAGATAGACCAACCATCACTTACATGAAGGCATCCAGAAGGGAGTTTTCCTTAGTGGCCTACAACTAGAAGTTCATGAGTTTGTGGAGCTGAGAAGACCAGTTAACCTGCAAGCTACAGTGGAAGGTGCAAGACTATATGATGAAGTAGAAGCAAGGCTATCAATGACCCGAGGAAGAGGAGTCTTACTTTCTTCCATGCCAAGAATGATATACCCACCAAACACTATCCTAGGGACAATTCCCTACCACTACCCTCAAATGCAAACAGTGTCACAATATAGTGCACCAAATCCACAGTGGATGTAGATGGCAGTACCTCAAATGATGGTTCAACCACAACATAGTGGCCTCAAACAATTCCCCCAATGGTGACTCAAAAACAATAGAATCCTACCAATTAGAATCAACAAAATCCAATCTCCAATAAGAGCTTTAAATCAGAAGCAGAATAGAGGACCCTCTGGATCAACTCAACTAGTCTATACAATGATTACAGAGGCTTCCCAAAACCCTACCGTAGGTACTCCAAGAGGTGAAAATCTGAAGGACTACCTGTCCAATTCAATTGCAAGTATCAAGAAGGAGTTGATGGATGTGACTACAGAACAACTACAAACATTGAAGGTGAATACCACCAACATATCCAGTCCTGCAAGAGGTGGAAGAGATGTGATGTGATCTAATACATGGTGCAAAAAGTGTCATCAAGCGGGACATTTAGCCATTGAATATACCCAAAAATCAACCATACATGGCACCTTCTATTCATAGTATTGTTTAAGGAAGAACCATATAGAATATATTTGCTCTCTGAAGGAGATGCATGAAAGAGGGAAGAAAGATAAAGAGGCAAGATTCAACTTGTTGGAATCAAAGATGACCAACCAGGATATCAACCAAAGCCTAGAGAGTTCGGTCCTAATTTCAGCCCAAGGAGGTTTCCCTCTCAGAATTACAGAGAGGACGACATGCAATGGCTAGAGATCAAAAGTAGAGTGTTACAGATGTGGGAAAAATGGACATATCTCACCAAACTACCCAAACCCTCGAAGATCCATGGACTATAAACCCTTATGCAGTTGATGCAAAAGAGAAGGCCACACTGCAAAAGGCTATCCTAGTCCAACTCCTGTAAAAGCTACTCCTTATACTCAATAGAAGACCCAAGAATTTGCCTTCAATTTGTTGGAATTGGAAGTTGCTGCAATAATGTGTGCCAAGAAAAGAGAAGCCATAGTTCCAAAAGAGAACATTCCCTCTATCAAAATGGTGAAGTTCAAACTTTCCAAGAGGAGAAACAGGACAAGGCAAAGCAAAATAATGTAGTACAAAGCATTGCAGTGCCACAAAGAGCTACAGAGATAGTTACAGAGACAAGACCAGAGGTTCAATTGATGGAGGAGGCAGAAGTACCTCTTATAGTAGAAGAAGTACATATGTCATCTCCTTTAGAGGAAAAGGGAAGATAAAAGTGGGTGTTACCCCATTTTCTAACCAATTGAAAAAGCTTGTGGACCCTATTAAAGAATATGACTTAGTCAAAGACCTAGATACCTTCAAACCAAACCTAACATTTAGACAGTTGCTAATGTTGTCTCCTAGTTGCCGAAAGAAATTCAAAAGTATACTGACAAGAAGAAGAGGCCTAAGGATTGCTCCCCCAACAACAACCAAGTCCAACAAAGCCCCAGAGCCTGTGAAAGAAGTGGATGTGGCTAATGCTTTTGTGGATCTTGGAACCCTAGAGATTGTCGTGTGGATTGAAGGATGCTTTATAGTAGACACACTAATTGATGGAGATTCATCAGTGAGTATAATGATAGATGTGACAATGAAGGGTTAAGGCTTGCAAGGTATGCAACCTACGCAATTGCTTATCAGACTGACAAACCAAAGTAGAATCAAGCCTTTGGGTGTTCTCCCATATATGAAGACAACCCTTGCACAAGAAGAGACAATTGGTTAACCTATATGGTGGTAAAACTAAATTCCTATGGGACCTCATACCCTCTATTTCTGGGAAAATCATGGCTTTTTGTAGCAATGGCACAGATGGATTGGTTCAAAGGAACCCTAACCCTAGGTAAAGGACCTCACAAAAGTGGTGCTAAAGTTATATGGATTGCAAAAGGTAATGGATCCACTTCTATTAAAGTCGTCACCAAACTCTTCTAATGAGATAACAGATGGCACAACAAGAGACGAAGAAGCCGTCAAACAGATATTTCCTAAGAAAAAAGAAGCATAGTCCTTGACAATGGGCACTGTAAGCCAACTCTCGAAAGAAGAGCAAAGTCTTTGTCAATGGGTCAATACCCTCTTGCCTGAACCCAAAATGACTTTTGAAGTCACCTTTGACATTGAGATAAAAGCATGGATGTATTGTTCTCCCTGTTACATGGTTGTAGCAGAGACAAAAATAGAGACAGAGATAGATGCAGAACCAAAGGTAGAGGATATAACAGAGAGTCTCTTTTTCTCTTACAGAGCCCCCACAAAAGAAGCAGAAACATAGTCTCAAGAGGACGAAGAGGAGGACATTGCAGAAGAATACTATGAAAGCGGGCTGGAAGAATCTATCCTACACAAAAAGGCATAGATGAGGAAGAAGTTTCAGAGGCTACAAAAGCAGAAGATTCCATGTTGTTAGACAAAATAACTCTGGTACCCTTTGGACTAGCTAATGAGTCGCATCATAGGCAGATCCTTTATAAGAAATAGACTAAATAGAATAAGCCCTTTTTTAGTAGTGGCTCTGGTAAACAAAGCCTAATTTTGAGCAACTTGATGACACCAAGGGAAGAAGGACCTATTTTTGAGCAACTTGGTGACACTGAGACACAGCCCGGTAAACAAAGCCCACCCCCACCTCCATCAATAGAAGCAAATGGCCAAGAAGAAGAAGATCCTACCACCGCAAAAAGAATGGTCGGGGCCAAAAGGAAACACAGGGAGTTGATTGAATTCATGAGGAGGAAGCTTAATGCCAGACCACAAGAAGTGCCTGACATCCAAATGTCGCAAATTGAGGAATAATTGCTTATCAATTGGCACTGAAATTGAACCATTAGGAGTAGTGGGAGAATGGGTGTAGGCCATTTGAATTTGAATTCTTTTACCCTTCTGCTCTGAATTGAGTGTTGCACCCATAGGTGGTTGAAGGAGCCATCCAAGTGTCTCGAAGAGGCTAGGAAAGTTATGGCTAGACGAGAGGGTTAAAAATCCCATGTTATGAAGAAGAGAGCTTACAAAGTACTGGGAGGATAAGGTCATGGAAGAGCCAAGAAAAGTCAAAGGATATGAATCCCATACTAAATGGTGCCGAAAGATCTGGGACAATAATTTGAAGACATGGAAGAGCCAGAAAAGTCAAAGGATATGAATCCCAACCTAAATGGTGCCGAAAGATCTGGGACAACAATTTCAAGGCATGGATGGCTTTTTGCCACATGCTACCATATGAAAGGGATGACTTCACCTACATGGATTACGCGAGGCACCACGGTGATAATTTTGATTGGAAAAAGCATGGTAGGTACAACTTCCCTTTGATCTACAATGTCAATGCCGCCACTCTTGAAGAATGCCTGACCTTTGGAGCACAAGACCTCCGTCCCTCCTTCACTCACTTCTTGGACAAGTTCACAATACATCCCAATCCTGCTTTCCTTACCACTTGTAATTACCTTTGCCTCTTGTAAATCCTACTAAAACAAAAACTTGTAGCCCAAGAAGAGCACTTTCCACCCTTCTATTTTAATATCAATGTAGAGATAGACTATTGTGCATTGACCTACCTAATATTAAGGGCCGCTCTCTTGCTAACTTTTTGCATGAGCCTTTTGGAAGACATGAGTGACAACAAGTTCTCAAAGTGTAATCACCCTTTCCTATCCAGTACCCCTCTCAATGTAAGAATTAACCAAAGGGCTACATGCAAAGCCATGCATTCCTTAGCAAATCACTTAGGCTCCCTGGAAATGTAACTACTGTGAAGAGCACTGGGATGATGTCTAGCGTGCTCCCTCCCAATATATCTCCAACAAAAAAAGGGGGGAGGGAAGAAAAAGAAACAAGAAAACAAAGAAAGACCCACACAAAGCAAAAGGAAAGGAACGAGATTTTCCATGTAATATTAGAGTGCCACAAATACTACACCTAGGGGTTCTCAAGTTCGATGCATCTGGTGGCTCCCTATCCCCCCACTTCATACTTAGGGCATATCAAGGGCATGACACACCTAGGGATTTTGCACTTGCCTATGGTTAGACATGTCGCCCTAAGTCATACCCACACTACCTCCCCTTGTACACAAACTGGGCCCTCAAGTGCAAAACAATACCCTAGGATTTCCTAAGGTTCGTGACCCAACTCCTAGTTTCACTGGCATGGACACCCCTCACTACACGGTGAGGTAGGCACACCCCCCAGGTAGTGCACTTCATTTTCCTTATTGTTTAGTTACATATAACTAAACATTAGAGAGAGAGAATGAATCAAAATTCCAGCTTAGATAAGGAGTTGAGCCTCTATTAGAGTTTCTCCTCCCTTTCTTCTAGCTTCTTCTCTACATACTAAACAGAAAGGTATATGAGCATAGGCATACCCAACTAGTATTTTGGCCAAGTATGCATTGAGAATCTATTAGTCTATTTTTGTATGCTTTCTTATAGTAAGGGATTTTGCAGGTGCATCTAAAATTCATCAACAAGAGGCTCAAAAATTAAGGCAATGAATCCAATCTCTAGCTTGGGAATCATCAATTTCTTTGAGTACTTTCATAGACATTATCTTATCTTATGCAATCATATTAGCCATGTATTCCCACTAGGTACTAACATTTCTCCTCTCAATGTACCATATAGTAATAAGAGATTAGACCCTAGTAAACTAGACATTGCAATACTTCATACTATAGGAAAATGTGGATTCTCAATGTAGGAGTTAGGCATGTATTATGAGCCTGAAAAAGTTATCATGATGTTCAGATGGAAATATCATCACACAAATAAGTAGTCATGGCTTTTATAGAAATTGGGTTTTAGAGATATGCCCATAATTGTAGCTGTTATCTTTACTATTTACTATTCATAGCTTTACCATACTCAAAGTAAGGAAAGGATTCCCAAACCTACATAATGTTGAAAAAGTGACCCATCACCAAACCTCCTTAAATTTTAAATGTGACTAATGGCACATGTTACCACTTTAAATGCTACAAACACTCCACTCAAAAACTTTGAAGGAGAGTTTTGCAAAGTTTTGTCTCCATGTTCATTCTTCTTCTTCTTTATTAAATTGATGCATGGTCCCTTACATGCCTTGATCCCAAGAATATGTTTTCTTCCATTGCTAATTATCAATTTCTCCTCCTCCATACTCATTGGGACATGTAAAAGCCATTCAACATAGTTATCACTATGTGGATTTATTACATTATCATTGATATCGCTAGCAATATTAATACCTACTAATAATATCAATATGTAGTATGATTAATCTTATGTAGCCAAGTGGCCATATGTGATGCTTATGTATGAACCCTCTTGCCGCATGAAGTGTGTCTTAAGATGCATGCCCTAACTATTAGTAACACTAGTTCAAAGCATTAGGCATGCCTAAATATGGAGTTCCCTAACTCCATGCCTAGGCATGTCCATTGCTCGGTATATTTATAAAGCATGATTATGCATGTGAGAAGTTATATTCTTAAATATATAAACAAAGCATTGGGGTCTCTCGTGGTTGGTTTCTTTGGGGCCTCTCATGGCAAGATGGTTTCTTGATTGAACCCTCTTGCCACATGAAATGTGTATAAGGACAAGAAGTTCCCTAACTATTACTAGCATCAATGCTTTGAACCTCGATGTGAAGCATCGAGAGAACACCGATGCAAAGTGGCAAGAGAATCTAGATGTGAAGTGCCTAATATTAGGTTACTTGTATGTTGTGTTGATGATATCAAATATAAGTTTACATTTTCATACTCCTAATAATGTTATATTAAAAGATTGTATTTTTAAACCCTAAACCCTAGACAAAAAGCGCTGGAACATTCAGTGGAAGGAAAGAGGCCCATATATCCGTATGATCCTTGTGGATATTACTCCATACCCCTATGTACAATTTTTTTGTTTGCCATCATACAGAATGGGCTCAAACTCTTGTAGGGGCAAAAAGGCAATACTAGTTATTATGAAACCTTATGATACTCAGATTCTTCTTGTTGATGTCTTTTAAATATAGAAATTTGTGTTTTGAATAAATTTGAAGATGATCTCTCCCTTGGTCTATTTCTTTTGTTATTTTGTTATCCATGTACATTCTATATTCTTGACTTGCAAGGTTTGTGCCTTTCATATCTCATTATGCCAATTTTCATGTTAAAGAAGAGAATTTATATGCTTGTTTGGTTAGTCATTGTTACTATTTGAAATGAACCATTTTTACTATTAGATAAACCATCACTTTTATCATAATTGTATGCACATAATTCTAAAACTAGATTTAGTTTTTAAATTTTAGTATGTAAACTTGTTGCATCATCTTTTATATAATTTAGAAGGAATTCACTAAACTCTAGACCACCAAATTGCACATGAGCCTATTTGGCACCTTCTCAAAAAGACCTTATAAAAATTAAACCTTGTAAAATAACAAAGTAATTTATATTCCAAAGCATGTAGCTTTTTAAAGTAAGACTGGTTCCAAAGTAAGAGTATTGGCACTGCCTTCTCTCATAAATTCTTGCAAAAAATATAGCTTTTAAATAGAGCAATATATAATACAAAATTTATATCTTATTTACATAAGAATTATTCTAGAATAAGAGTGTAGATAGTTTGCATCCCAAAAAAGTAGGATAGGCACCATTTTATATCCCAAGAAGGGGTGGACTAAAAATTGTGACTAATTGACCAGCATCTTAAATAGTTAGTTATATTGCAAAATGGGTATTATAACTATGACTTAGAAGTGGGAATGAATGATTTCCTTCCATGTGCATCCAAAGACTGCTCACATTAAGGTAGCAAAACATGCCAATCTCCTAAATGTCAAGCCTTGAGACCTACTTTATAAAAGATGTAGCTCTTAATTACAACCTCATTGGATACTTACAAGGACAAGGTAAGTCAATACACACACACACTCTCTCTCTCTCTCTCTCTCTCTCTCTCTCTCTCTCTCTCTCTCTCTCTCTCTCTCTCTCTCTCTCTCTCTCTCTCTCTCTCTCTCTCTCTCTCTCTCTCTCTCTCTCTCTCTCTCTCTCTCTCTCTCTCTCTCTCTCTCTCTCTCTCTCTCCCCTGGCATGAGTTTGCAAAGGCATTGGAAGAAAGATGTCAAGTAAGGTGCAAAGGAGACGAGATAAGTTTATTATATCGAGGTTAGTTGAATTGTCTCTTTTGCATCAAATGAGGTTACATAGGGATTTGTGAATGCCTAGGAAAACCATTGCCACCTTCATAGACCTAAAAAAACTCTATCGCTAGTATCCTCTCTCTATGTGTGTGTCCATGTGCATTCAAAAGTCGCACCTACTACCAAAGTAGCCATGGTGATATCACGGCAAGAGATGAATAGAGCAATAAATGGATCTACAAGAGGATACACCTATCTACCATGCCCAATAAAGACATCTCTCACAATCCTCTCTATGCATGTGTGTGTGTGTGTGTGTGTGTGTGTGTGTGTGTGTGTGTGTGTGTGTGTGTGTGTGTATGTGTGTGTGTGTTCATTCCAGCTATAGCTATTACCAAAGTAGCAACAATGACGATAGTGGACCAAAGAAAAAAAAGATGCATTTGTAGAGGGATACCTATCTACCATGTCCAAGATGTGTGTGTGTGTGTAGAGGCGAGCTGACACTCACAACCGCCAAGACCCATGGACCGCTTATTGTTCAAGTGAACACCTATGGCTATCTCTCACTTAGCCAATGCACCTTCTATCCTACTGGTATGTGGTGAGCTTACCTCCATGCCTGATTGAGTTGCCTCCTCTCATAAACACTCCGGTAGCTCCATGATCCAAGTGCAAGCTTGATCCTCAAGCTCCATGCTCCAAGCTCCATTGTCACAAGCAAGAGAAGAGAAGAGAAGAAGAGAGGAGAAGAGAGGAGAAGATGCAGAGCTTCTCCACCATGATCCCTCACCCTCACACACTCACTCCCTCACACTCTCTCCCTCAAGCACAAGCTCAAGCAAGCAAGCAAGAAGAAGAAGAAAATATATATATATATATATAAGAGCTACTTTTGGCCACACACAAGAATGAACTTCTCGTTCACTCTTTGAGTTTATATACAAAACCCTAAATCTCTTTTGGATGGTCATTCCCTTATCCCCTTTCTTACATGGCCGACCGTGGGGCCTAGGCCCTCTTTCTCATTGTCCTCCTATCTTCCTAGCTTCCTTTCTACCACCCATCTACCTTTACAATTTGCACAGGAGGGAGTCTGGTGCTCTTTTACAAAATAAATCATGGTGTGTCTTGTGCTCTTTTACAAAAGTATTGACTTGTTATTTTTCTTATGTGTCTCTCTTCTTGATTTAGCTTTGATTTAGGAATTTTTTGCACTTCTTGTGTTTTCAGATTTTTCTTGGTGCAACTTCGTCTTCCGTTTCACTTTTGCCTTGGCCTTGTCTTCTGCTTTAGATTTTCTAGATTTTCCACCTTGTTTTTCTGAGGGTTAACACACAAAAATACTCTCTCTCTCTCTCTCTCTCTCTCTCTCTCTCTCTCTCTCTCTCTCTCTCTCTCTCTCTTGTGTGTGTGTGTGTGTGTGTGTGTGTGTGTGTGTGTGTGTAGGGGGCTTTGATTGGTTAAGAATGTGGTGGGTTGTGAGAGTAGTTGGCCTTGTAGGAGGTGCTGTAAGATAACTTTGCAAGAGTTGTTGCCTTTAGCGGGGTATGAGAGATGACTCTATAGAAAGTGCTATCATGCTGGAAGACTGTGAGAGAGAGACTGGCCGCTTTATAGGCTAGCTACCTTGTAGAAGTTGCTACCCTCGTAGATTATGAGAGAGATTGGCAACTTTTTAGGAAGCTCTACCCTCCAAAAAAACTCAGTCATAGAGAGAGAGAGAGAGAGAGAGAGAGAGAGAGAGAGAGAGAGAGAGAGAGAGAGAGAGAGAGAGAGAGAGAGAAGAGAGGTTGGAGAAGGGAGGGAGATGTTTTTGCAGCATAGATAGATATCATGGAAACCATGTTTGCTAGGAGAGAGGGAGATTTTTAACAAACTACTCAAAGAGAGAGGACGCTAAGCCATATTTACCTTAGTGATACTTGCGATGGTTACATAAAGGTAGAGAGAGGATGTAGAGCCAAGATCCTATATTAGAAAAACAAAGTTAGATTGGTGGAGAGAGAAAGAGATGCAAATACATGAAGAGCAAGAGCAATAGGGAAAACTAATTTTGTTTGAAAGATAGAACCCTATTTAAAGGAGAAGGCGTGAGGGCCCTATACCATTTGGCAAAGGGCACTCCTACCTCCCCCCCCCCCCCTTTCATGACCTTAAGCCTAAGGTATCTAGAATTTTTTATATCTTTGTTTTGAATTTTCTAGAAAAGTTTGCGATTGATTTTTGACTTAATATGTAATAGGACTTTCTCTTCTAAATCATCATTTTCTTTTTCTTCAACTTAGCTTAATGGGTGCCCAAATGAAACCAACAATTTCTTATATTTACTTTAAATTTGATTTTTTTTTCTAATGTCATGTTTGTACATGTATTCTAAAACCAATTATTTCCAAAGTCATGTTCTTACATGTATTCTATAATCATTATTTGATGTGAAACAAGGGTTATCTTGGTAAACAACATGAACATCACTACCCATGAAGTTACATTTTTTCTAAATGATTATTTTGGGACTCATTGAAGCTAATGATGCTTATAATTTCTCTAAAAGGTTATCCTTTACTCCAATTTGGCACTACCAAAGAATTAATATAAGTGTAGCTAGCTGTCCAACAAGTCCATTTAGGAAGCCCACATGCCATCACTCTCCTTGTTTGAATTTTTCTTGGGATATGAAATGTCCCTGGCTGCTGCATAAAGCGCCCCGCTTTTCATAAAATAATTGAATTTTTTAAAAAATCCCCTCCCCGTGTTGTCGCCAACAAGTGGCAAGGGGGGAAAGGGGGGATGGGAGGTTAGCGATGATGCCGAGGCGAGTGACAGCATGGGTGAAGCTGACAAGGAAGGAGACGATCATGACGAGTTGACAGGGAGCTGGAGGCGACAGCAATGAGCACGATAATGATCGTGAGGAGAGGAAGGAAGCTGTGATGACAAGAAAGAAGATGACGATGAAGTAGAAGATAGAGACGATGACGCCTTGCCCCCCCCCAATAATAACCTCTCCCCCTATAAAACACCCCCCCATTGTAGGGGGGAATACCACTTCCTTGGCCTTGCTACTGCTAAAAAAACTGGAGGGGGGTGAGAGAGAGAGAGAGAGAGAGTCTCTCTGGGCTCTCCTTCCTCTTTCCCTCCTTAGAGGGTGACAACACGCATTGCTTTTCTCCCCATCTTCATGGGGGTTTACCCCATCTTCCCATGAGTTTAACCCCCATCTCCTCTCCAGTTTAACCCCATCGCAATCGAAAGAAGTCACCGCGACACACCATTTCTCCAATGAGAGAAAGAGAGAGAGATTCGTAAGCTAAAAGCATGGCCCCAAACTGAGGGAGGCACGCATTAGCAGTAATCTCGCATTGTCAGGTATGGATAATTCATATCCGAATATCTAGGTACCAATTGTCATCACCACTACTCATTGAGACATAGGTTATGTCGCCTTGCCATGCACATGAGTTCATTTTAATAGGTAACCCAAAATTATTTTTCAATAGTTAATAAGCTCATAGGGAATTATGGGGTAACTCTTTTCACAACTAAAGATGACCTTGCATAGAGTTATGTATATGGCATGTTGAGGTTCACACAAAACCATGTAGCCAAATACAATCATTGCATCCCAGTGCTACGCGACAAAATCATACGTAGCATAAAGAGCATATAAGACTACTTAAGGGTTATACACATAGACGGTGCATGCATGGGAAAGATTATATGAAACATACATTGATGGTACACAAATTGATCTTGAATTAAAGTCTTGCTAATATCACGAACTATTAGCTCATTGGGATCTTGAAGTTATGCAAAGCTAGTACAAACAACAATCATTAGGATTAAAACTACGATGCCTTGAGCTCTGTTCGATAGCGACTATGTTTTTCAATCCTATTCAAGAAATTGGGCTAGGTACAAACTACAATTCCAAGCTTCAAAGATAAGTGGAGAGCTCTAGGGATTAGGAAACCCTAAGTCAAAGGAAAGACCTATATTTATGTACTTGTTGGGAGGCTAGCTTATTGATCAATGAAACTTATGTCTTGTACAAAGTCGGAAACCTTAACATATGCCTTAGTCGAAAGAAGGGTGTGTTAGGTAAATTTTACATAGAACCGCTCTTGATCCCAAGGGGAAGAGCAAGCACGTGGTGATGGAAAGGTTATCCAACTATTCCGGCAATGTTTGGAAAAGGATACCATTGTTTTTGTTAATTGATCAAACAACGTCCTAAATGCTATTACATTAAATTGATTGTTGGGATGTGATTTGGATGATTATTCCAAGTGTTTGTGTTTGATGGTAAATGCATGGCAGGGGTCAGTAATGACAAGTTGCCATGGGTAATAAATGAATATTCTCTTGGAAGATGATATTAGGTTGATTGCCTTGAGTGTGCCCTATTCATTTAGGGGATTGCCTTAAATTAGAACCCGATTCATACCGTTTTAGGGGATTGGAATGGGACTATGCGCTATGGGCAGAGAGGTAGAGCGGCACATCCCTCTTGTTTTCCATTCTCTTTGAACCAAGTGTGGTATTGATGTGCTTCAGATTGGGTATCTCTACGTAAAGTAGGATGTATAGAATTCGACAATAAGATGCTGTCAGGAGACCTTGTCCACTAGGAACCCAAATTTCAGGTCAATCCTAGTGGAATGACCACGGACGTTTTATTGCGAGGCAGACTCCAGAAACCCTAGGCAACAAACCCCGTGACATTCCATGGGAGTGCCAGGTGACGTCGCTTAGACTCGCTAAAAGTGTACTTGGATAGCTGATAAGCGGGCACGTTATAGTTTGTATCAGAGCAAAACTTCGTAATGTTGCGTGACTTATTAATGTATGGTTTATAGACATATCTTAAACAAAATAACCTAAATGGTATGGTTTGGTTGTCAGGCACCTTCTATACCTACAAATGTTGACATGAAAGAGAAGAAATTAGTTCTCAAGCAAATTAAAGCACTCGAGTTTGGTGGAGAAAGGATAGATGTCGCAACAGAGGCTGGGATATGGATTGAGTCGATAGATGATTATTTCTCTGCTTCAAGAATTGCCTCTACGAATCAAGCAATGATAGACAAACTTAAGCTAGTTGGCCATGCTCAAATATGATGGAAGCAATGGTGCAAAGATCAAGGTATTTCGAAAGCCGCTATTACTTGGGCTCAGTTGAAAGATATTGTACATGGATGTTACCTTCCATCGATCTACCAGACTTTGAGGATAAGTGAATTATTCAAGCTAAAGCAGCTGGAATTAACCGTGGAGGTTTACTGCTCAAATTTTGTGACCCTACTAAAATACGCGCCACCTATGGATATTGTGCAACAAGTATCCAAGTTTTGCCATGGCCTAAACACTCCTCTGAACCACTGTCTAGAAGCAATGCATCGAAGGTACTTGCAAGATGCATTTCGAGCAAAGCCAATTTTCCAAGAACTTAATTCGAACAAATGTGACAAAGAGGATTCCCAAGAGCAAGGCAAGAGATACTACATGTGCGAAGAGATAGGGCACATCCGTAGGAGATGTCCCTACCGTCAATGCTTCCATTGCAATTAGCTAGGACACATCCAAGGCGATTGCCCGGAAGACATTGAGCCTCCAAAAAAACAAAGATACACAAGCGCAGTTTGTGGATATATAGAGGAATTAGATGAAGATGAAGACGAAGACCTAGAACCTACTACACCTTTCCAAGATAATTAGCAATCCTAGAGATTTTATCAACATGTAATACAAATTATATTAGGAATAAACCTTGATCTTGTAACTACATTTAACCCGAGTAATATGAGTTGCATCTATTTTGAGCCTAGAACTTGCAAATAATCAGAGATACTCTAGCGAGGAATGGTAGCTATAACTTGCAATGAATTTTACTTGAGTGTTCTTCTTGACTAATATAGATTGGGTATTGCCAGAATGACGAAGTTTGGGAGTATCCTTTAATACTACAAGCAAATTCGATTGACCATGGACCTTAGTCCATGTCTAAAAAGAGGACAATTTGGAAACAAAGTTTTTGCGATAAAGGACCACTTCAGTCTGCTGAAAGGGTCCTATGACAATTTAGCCTAAAGAAGAAAATCATACCAAGGATGACCAAAAATCTTGTGACTCCAAATGATAAAGCTTCGTGCTATTTCTATTGCAAGAAGCTAGGTCATTTCAAAAGGGAATGTCCAAAGCACCCTAAACACCAATGCTCCGAGTGCCACAACATTGGACATAACCACACCAATTGTCCCAACAGGACTCAAAGAGAACTTGAACTTACAAGGAATGAAATTGTACAAACTCGAGTGATCCAGAATATACCAAATACTTAGGAAACACCTATAAGATATCCATGAGATGTAACTATAATAAACTCTTCTCTTGTAATCCAGACTCGAATATATCTAATTCAATAAGGTGTTGTTTCAAAAGACCACATGCTTGTGAGTGATCAAAGTAGGCCATCCGACGCATGGTGGTTCCTGACCCACAGGCCTTAAGCACAATCAATGCTTGTCTATATGGCATATTGTGATTGGCTTAAATTGAGTTTTTGGTATGATCTTTGGCCTTGGTAAACCTGGTTTTGAGAACATTGGATTGACACAACAATTTTCATCTGCATTGGTTGAAGGACTTCTCAAAAGAGTCTTTAAAAAAAATCCAAAATACACAATATCACTTGAACCATGAACACATTACTCAAAGGCATCTTACCATGCTTATCACTCAATTGGCTTGTTGACATATAATATATCTACACAAAAATATATATTTCATTCATGCCAATCTCTATTGGCATCTTCTATCACCATGATAAGTGTTATCTAGTCCTATGATTATATTGTTGATTTGCCATGGTCACCATGAAAATGGCAAGTTTGATGTGCAAGGAGTGTACAACAAGCCCTAACTGTGGCCCTCTCACCCAAGTATATTCCTTGTATCAGGAGGATGAGTGCAATCAAATGCACATTCTTGCAACCATTGACTTGCATTTGTCTCATGAAGAGAATGACTATAAAAGTGTATTCTAAAAAGTGAGCATAAAAGGAAAGGTTGTGGCTGTGAATGATGCCTCAAATGAAGCTCAATCCCAATTTGCATGATGACAAGTGTAGTCGAGGGAAAATTTTTATTGCATGACCTACTGCATATCCAAGAATAAGCTATATTGATTAGACTCCTCAAGAACTTGAAGGGATCCTTAAACAACCAAATTGTAGTGAACCTCAAGCCCATCAAAGACCCCTTAGAAGCTCAAGATGGAAGTGGACCAAGTTGCATGCTACATGTACAATTTGACTCTTCAAGATAAGGATGGAGCTCTATTACATGATGAATAAACAAACAAAAAAATCTTCTAAAGAAAAGGGTTCAATAAATGAACATACTAATGATGAATTTGAAGAGGAATCCTTGAACATTGACTATGATACATAGAGCAAATCATCATTGATGCTAAATCAAACAAAGCTAGCACCTTCCTCATCGATGGAGAAGTAGCTAAAATGAACTATGATTGGACTTGAATGAAGGGAGAATCCTTGAGTGGAAGCATGCGAGAGGAAGCAAGAGCTATGGTGGAAGAGACACAGGATGTGGGAACTCCAATGGTCACAATGTGTGATTGGCCTTTCCTTATTCAATGTCCCTGAAAGAATAAAAAAGCAAGTGACATTGATGGGCACCCACCATTGCAGTATACAAGGATGCAGGTACTATCACTATAATGAATACACAAGCCGTTAGGCACAGGTGCCTTTAATCCCAACAACATTCCACTTAAAGATGAATGTGCCTCTAGTAAGGAGAAAATGAAAAAAAAGTGACAAAGTACAAATGTGCATAAAGTATGATAGGATGAGGAAATATATCATATTATCCATTGCCCATCACCTTCCTAACAAAGGCAAAATGCTCTGCTGAGAGACTTTTAGTGAGTAGATCTATAGGATTTTGGATTGAGATATTGACAAGCTTGATGGACTTTTCCTCAATGACCTCTCTGATAAAGTGATGACGCATCTCAATGTGCATTTTCTTTGCATGGAATATCAGATTCTTGGCCAACTAAATAGCAACCATAGAATCCGAATGTAGTGTAGGGACCACATCAATAATACTAAGGTCTGCAAACCAAATGGCCTAATCAAAGAGCTTCCTTACAAGCCTTAGTAGTTGCAATATACTCTACCTCTATATTGGATAGGGCCATGCACATTTGCACCTTGCATATCCAAGAAACAGCACCCCCAGTAAATATAAAAGGCATAGCCAAAGGTGGACTTCCTACTATCTGCATGTTCTACATAATCAAAGTTAGTGTATCCCATGGCTCGCGTATCCTAGCCACCATAGCATATGCACATATCCGCAGTGCCCTTAAGGTATCTCATGATACCCTTCATGGCATCCCAATGCCACCTTACAAGTATAGCCATATAGTATGCCATAACTCCCACTACAAATGCCATTTGATAGAGGTCCAAATCTAACTACACAACCAAAGTCAATACCAAGCATAGGGTAGTCATCTTGACTACAAGAGAGAAGACTTCATCGAAGTCAACACCATGCTCTTGCTTGAAACCCTTAGCAACCAATCTATAGCTTGGGGTATTTGATGGTACTTTTCAATTTGTACACCCACTTGCATGGCAAAGCATGCTTTCCACTAGGTAAAGGAATCAAATCCCACGTATGATTTTTCTGCAATGAGTCATACTCTAACTATATGGCCCTCTCCCAAGAGTGACTATCATCTCTATGAATGGCCTCATCAATCATAGGTGAGAGGCTCATTGATATCTGTCACCATAGCATCATGGTTCTAGGTCACTTGAGCATCAATTGCTGCTATAGGCTATCTAGCTAACTATATAATAATAGGAGGCTCTCTCTCTAAAATATCACCCTGTATACCTCAACAACCTGCTCAGGCTACTTATACATTTTGTCCTCATGAAACATACAGAAAGCCTCACAACCAAGAAAGATGCATTTCACACACTTAGGATCCAGTTTATTATGCTTGTCCTTAAGAACATGGTAGAAAATCTCACATCCAAAGACATGAAAATGAGCATATAATGGAGGTTTTTCAAACCATATCTCCTCTACAACCAAATAGTCAAGAGTAGTACATAGGGATCGATTAATCAAATGTATGATAGTGGTGACTACCTCAATACAAAAGTGCTACAGTAAATCTACCTGGCTAAGTATACTATGGACAAGATGGCCAACCGATGCTTAATATATCTCTTGTCACAAAATTTCTCAAAGGCTTTAGATACATAGTCCCCCCATTCTCAGATCGTAGATATTTCATCTTATACCTAGACTAGTTCTCAACAAAAGCAAGCCAACGCTGAAATGTAGCCAAAAGTTTTGACTTTAGATTGATGGGGTATGCCCAGACCTTATGTGAGTAATCATCAATGAAGATAACAAAATACTTTCCATCACCTAATGACTTCCAAAGCATAGGTCCACTAACATTAGAATGAACAAGTGCTAGAGAGGCTCACCCATACGCATAATGCTAGACTTCTTATGCAAATTACATGTCTACTTATCATAAAGACAATGATAACAAGAATCAAAATGCTTATATTCAAGGAGCAAAAGATATTGCAACTAAGTAAGCATTTGCATTCCCTTTAATGACATGTACCCAAGGTGACGATACCATAATGATACATGTGGTACTACAGCCACTACCAAAAGCATGGTCGATATAGTCGATATGCAAGTAAGGAATAAAGAGTGTTAGACTTAGCATCTCATACCAGAACAAGATTTTCATGAGTAAGCTTCCATGAGAAATCAACAAAAGATGCAACATAACCTACATCATCCAACTATCCAAGTATTAGTCAAAGTTGAAACATGGTGTACATCATGCAAAGTAAACATGCTACCTAGAGAAAACTATATCTGGGCATCTCCAATACCAATAATATCCAATGTCAAGTCATTATCCAATTTGAGAGATCCTATCATGTTGCAGTAGAGGTGAAACCACTCTCAATGGGTGACATGAAATAAAGCCCCTAAATTTATCAACCAACACTAAGCATAGGTAGACAAGGCATCACTCAATTGTGAAACATCAAGAGAAGAAGTTGCAAGTATATAGTCATCATCAAAATTAGTGTACACAATATTAATCTCTTCAATCTTGATACTAGACTTACTAGAAAAAATATTGCGATCATCATTCTTTTCTTACACTTTGCCCTTGCACTTTTCCTTGTGCTTGTTATCACACATTTTATAGCACTATGGTTGAATATAACCCTGCTTTCCATAATAGTAACAAGTCAATGTAGACTTATGACCATGAGACTTATTGTGAGACTATCCACATGACTAAGAAGAACGAGACTTTTGAGAGTCTGACCCACAATTTTCAACTCCTCCTAGCATTATTATCTCCGATTATCAAAGTATGAGAGGAAAGCATCTACATTCTTTTTGTTAAAGTCATATATATATATATATATATATATATATATATACACACACACACATACATATACACACACACACATATACATACACACACACACAGACATATACACACACACACATATATATATATATATATATATATATATATATATATATATATATATATATATATATATATATATATATATATATATATATATATATATATACTATCTTCAAACAAAGGTTTATGAGATGCTTCAGTCAATACATTTGAGAGGTAGGACTCTGCTTATCATAGACATTACGAATCTTACCCCATAATTGCTAGGCAGTCTACCTATTAGAGATAACATTATAGTAGACCTACTTAGAGAGTAACAAAATGATTTTCGATTTACACAACTCATCTAGTTTAGCCCAATCCTCTACATCACTACATTCAAGCTTGACACCACCATGTCTCAATGGCTTAATCTATAATCTTTGTACTAGAACCTACCAAATTTGTCCCCTTCAATAGCTGTAATTGGTGCCATCCAACTTGTCAATGTTGAAGATAGCACTATTATTCAATCCACTAGCTATAATGGAGTAACTAAAAGCACAATCCAAGACAAACAAGCTACTATGAATGACAGTGAAACAATCCCAAAATCACAGCCAAGTAAAGGGATAAGCAAGAGAAATTATCTAAATGGTGAGCTTTCCATGAATTATAATAAAGT
Source organism: Lygodium microphyllum (assembly GCF_053477565.2). NCBI lineage: Eukaryota > Viridiplantae > Streptophyta > Polypodiopsida > Schizaeales > Lygodiaceae > Lygodium > Lygodium microphyllum. The sequence continues at coordinate 10,376,598 of NC_141148.1, read as the reverse complement.
AGCCGCCAAATCCAAGTGACTATCCTTAGATAGAATGCATAAAATTGAAAGGGCATGCTACTGTAATAAATTACAATAGTATGCCAACAATCAATTGTGAGCAATCAAGAAAGAAAGACCAAGAACAACGGCAGTGAAAGCTATCACAACTGCAATGTATCAGTAACCACACATATAGTAGACATAAACATCATGCATATAGGAGATCTCAGGGTCAAGAGAAGAGAACTATCAAATGCATAACCCACTGAGCAAAGCTCAATACAAAACCCAAAAGCATATAAATATCACTGATAACACACTGATAGACATAAGTACTAGGTTGAAAGTAAGTGATCAAATCAAACCACTGTAGGGTAATTCCATCCAATATATATCAAGAGGGTGTTTACATGAAGTAAGTATCCCATAGTCTTGGTGAAAGCAAGCTCAGGCTTAACCGCAAATGTCCAAAGCTCTATGGGACATCCAAAATGTCAAGAAAGCTCCCACTAGAATGAAGATGGAATGCCAAATGAGCAGAAGAATCTCGATACATCATAGGTGTAGCATCCAAGATACATGTGACATACATCCAATAGCATAAGACCTCAATAATCCTCAAGCCCATATATAAGAGCACGGAAGCAACCAAAGTATAATTCTCCAATACATGTAACCACGGTCAATCATAACTCAATATCATCCAACCAACATATGAAGACATGTAGAATCAATGCCATACACGAGGCAACTGCTGAAGTGCCCAAGAAGTATGAACCCGCAATAGGTATGAAGTGCTTCAAGGTAAATGCTTGCTATATAAACTATTTAAATCAATAAAAATATCAAGAAAATGAACCAATTCAAGCTCAATTTCAGCCCCAAAGTATGAAAAATCAACATCATAACATCCACCAAGTGTTGAGCATCTAATACATGTTGTATGGGTAGTGCAAATGAGCACCAAGTGCTCAAAATAGTAGATGAAATGTCTATCCTCCTCTATTACAACATGTTGCCCATAGTATACAATAGTAAAATAACTATCAAAATCAATTCAATGAGAGCTCTAATCGATCCTAGAAGAAGCATGCCAATACATCCTCAAATGATTCAACACCAATGCATTGGCATACAAGCACCAGTAGAGCAATACAAAAGCCAAGAAGACATTGTTCCAAGTTTGTTATAGCAGGTTTGTTATTTATATTCAACAATAACAAATTTTGGGAGCTCCAAGTCTCAATTGTCCAAGGTCGAGGAGTATACCAAATTTTAAGTGTCCAAGAATGTAAATGAGCTACCAAATCACAAGGATGGAACTCTCTACGAAACGAGTGTAGCCTATCTAGCTCACATTGTTGTTGAAAATTGTGGAAAGAGCAATGTTGAGCTCAATGGAGCATAAACCAATGCTCAATAGGTCTTGAATGATGCTTGGAAGAAGCTTTGTCAAGTCAAGTAGAGAGTAAGTAACAATGGTTACCACTTGAAGCTAAAGTAATGGCTCTGTCAATGAGTGTATGATTGCTATAGGTATTCATCACAAGCTAAGAAGAATGCTGAGGAAGCTCACGAGTGCAAGGGATCTGATATTAGCTAAAGGGAGAAGCCTTGAGTGGAAGCACACATGCATAAGCAAGAGCTATGGTGGAAGAAGCAAGAGAGCAAGAGCAAGCGACATAGGATGTGGAAACTCCAATTATCTCAATGTGTGATTGGCCTTCCCTTATTCAAATGTCACTGAAAGAATAAAGAATGAAGTGATAGTGATGAGTGCCCACCACCATTTGCAGTGTACAAGTGTGCGGGTAGTACTATTAGTGTAATGAACACATGGGTAGCCAGGTACAAGCGCCTTTACCCCTTAACATTAAAGTGAATACCTTAGTGTAGTTTACTACAAATGAGCATGGCTAAACCAAGCTAAATTAACAAAAGCACTATATGAAGTAAGAGTCAAATCCAAGAAAGACCCTTATCTAATGAACTATCTAACTACAACTTTGAGTATGAAGTTAGCTTAGAAAGTGACCCAAATATTTCTTCATCTTCTAGCACCAAATGCACCAAAGGAGATCTTCCCATCCACGTAAAGTGCAAAAGGTTAAAGGAGAAAAGGAAGAAAGAATATAAGGACTCAAAAGCTAAGGAACATAGAAAACCTCAAGATCTCCCTAAGAATTTCACAAAGTTTATAGTGGTGATGCTAGGTAGGTCGATCCAATGAACCAATCAAAGGACCTAAGAATGTTAAGAAAGTCAAATTGACTAGTGAAGGGCAAAAGCCTCAACCCATGTTTATAGCTAACGATTTGATTGAGAATGAAGAGACAAATCATGTGAATGTATTGAGAGAGTTTGCATAGTCAATGGAGAAAAGGAAATGTATTCTAACATCATCATGCACAACATCCCAATATTACCTCATGCCACACTAGTGAGACAATGGCCATGCACCATGAATCCCAAGCATACACATGTTGTCAAACAAAATTTGATAAACTCTTGAATGCCATTGTCATAGTGCTTAAGAAAATTGGGAAGTAGATTAGAGTGTGTGACAATTACAAAAACATCAATGCCGCAATGAAGAGGGACAATCATCTTCTAGCATATACTGAGTATATGCTTGAATAAGTGGCAAGGAAGGAGACTATAGCTTCCTTGGAAAATTCTCTATGTATATATAGGTTTATTCAATAAAAAGCATATGATGACACTTTCCATGAAGTGGAGAGTGTTGCCTATATAGTCATGCCCGTTGGTTTCACTAATGCCTTTAACACCTTTCAACGACTCGTATGCAATCTTTAAGGACATGTTATAGTAGTGGCTTGAGGTGATCGTAGATGACCTTTACATTCACATTAATTGGGAAGAATATCTATAAGGACTTTGAATAGTTTTTGAAAGGTGCTACCAATATACTCTCTTTGAATCTCTTGAATTGCCAATTTTGGATTTAACATGGCTACATTTTAGGGCATGTTGTGTCAAAAAGTGATATCACCACCAACTTCTTGAAAGTCGAGGTGATAGTTAAACTTCCACTTTCAACCAACTACAAGGTAATTAGTGTTTTCTTGGCCATAGATGGTACTATGAGCAATTTATTCTAAATTATGTATTGATTATTAGACATTTGTTGAAATTGCTCATCATCTTTGAGTGGATCAAAGAATATCAGCATGTGTATGAGACTTTGAAAAAGGTGCTCACAACAACACCAATCTTATAATCCCGAAATTGGTCAATCACCTTCCATGTGGTCAATCTTAGCCCTAAATTAGTCAATCACTTTATGACCTAGATTAGTCAGTCCCTATGATGGCAAAAATGGTCTCAACCTCTTGAAGTGACTGGGAGAATAAGCTCATGGTAGCCTTGTGGGCATACCAAATGGCCTACAAGACCCCAACAAGACAAACCCCTTTGAAGCAACTTATGGGATAGATGCAATCTTTTTTATTGAGTTCTTTATCCCCAATCTGTGAAATACAATGCAAAAGCACTAGGAGGGTAAGAAAGCTTAGACCAAGTGTCTCATTGTGCTCAAAAACTATAAAAAACTTGAATCTTGGAAAGACACACTCATATGCAAAAAAATTGCATAAAAATACGTAGTTTACTATGCATGTTCAATAGAAGGACTTTGAGAAAGGTGACCTTGTATTGCTCTACTCCATCAAAGGCCACAAAGAAAAGATGAAATTCAATGGTCTCGATCCATTTTTCATGTGTCAAATTAGCAAAATGAGCAACATGGAGCTTGAAATTCTAGAAGTTGAGGGGATCAACTTTTTTATAAAAGCCACATCACGAAATGTTGCCCACCAATGCACCGAAACCCATTGTTGTTTGGGTAGTGAAACTCATGGAACTTGGCCTCAAGGATGAGAAACCATACCATTGGCATATCTTAGGGTCAAACTCATATAAAAAAAGACACTCTTAATGCTCTCATAAATGAGGGAGCCAATCATAACATCTTGATGTATGATGCTTGGACAAAAATGGAGCAACCTCAACTAGCTAAACTCAACTCATTTCGAGAAAGTTCATACACCTTTCTAAGGGAGTGCAAGATAATGCTTAGGTCAAGACTAAAGATATATGTGTAATTTTCTACATCTTGCCAAATAGAGAAAGTTGGGAAAGAAACTCTACTAGGAGGAATGTTTAAGAGACATGCCAAAAGTTATGTTGATTATGATTATCACCATATATGTTTGGACTTTCCCAATGTGAAGATCATCACAATCTTGACCAAGTATAATCTTGCTAAAGATTGGTAACTTTGTGAGGGGCAATAACACCTTCTTCACCGAATTGCTACTTGCACAACCGACTAAAGAAACACATGTAAACAAGATAACTGAGCCACAAACTATGAGGTAAAAAATCATCAAAGAAAAAGTGGATTCCAATAGTAGAATATCCAAACAATGAGGTTTTTTCACTTATGGATTTTCCTAAGCAATTCACTTCCCACAGCCATGGACCGAAGCAAAAGCAGAAGAAGAATCTATACCAAGTCACAATGGGTTCCCAAAACCCTATTGCATGCACAAGGGTACTATAACAGAAACATGTGGGTATGTTTAGTAAAGCCTCAACAACTTTTTATTCTCAAGCAACACATGTATTCTCGATAGTCAACGATCACCAAACCACCAACAACCACTCCACTTAACAATTCAATCTTAGGTTAGAGCTCCTCAAGCTAAGATGAAGAACTCTAGTAAACTAGAGGTTATATATAGGAGAAGGGAATCTACTATGCAACCAATAGATATATCAACAAAGTCCACTATTGCCTTGACCTTGAACCAAAAGTAATTGATCCAATCACAAGTAGCAATCAACAAAAAGGTAGAGCCATAGAAAAGAAAGCCTACAAGAAATCATCAACCACTACCGCTACTTTCTCTAGCTCTTCTCAATCTCCTACAGTAAATCTTAGTCAAAGTTGGTCAATTTTGAAGCCCGTTGAAATTGCAACCACTAAAGGCTACTACATCCTCCACCATAGCTAACAATTAACAATAAAATCAAACAAGATAACAACCACTTCCAACATGGAAAAGCCAATTGCATATCCAAAAACAACACTTTAAAATGTGTCAAATGATCGTAACCATCATATACGTTTACTAAATCCAACCCACCTCTAGGATTATGCTCATCATATAAAAGACCCTCGATCTTGGAGCTAGCAATTGACATGGCTATTGATACTAGTGAAACTCTGTTCACGAGCATTAAACTTCTCTATAACACTTTCTTCTTATTCACCCACAATTATGAATGGATGGACCTAGCTCTTCTAGATGACAAATTAGCTGAAGCAATTAAAACCCTTCCATGTTCATGGGAAGAGTACAAATTTATTTTTATTAAGCATGCCTCCATAGCAAAAGATTTAATAGAAACATTAATATCTAGAGAAAAAGCCTCAAAGATTGCTTAATTACTTCTTTCAATCCTAGTTGTCTAGACACCACATCAAAAGACTTAGATGATTTGGATCATGACTGGCAAAATCCGAATCCCAACTTTTATAGATGTGGTTTAGTCTATGGGAACAATGGGAAAGGATAGGCTATTAGATCAAGAACAATGGTAAACATCATAGAGAAATCAAGACAATCCAATCTATGTTGCTCCCATGTCTTTTTGAGTACTTATTTTAACATGTAAACAGACCATTAGAGGACCACATTGTACTACATCCTTATTTAGATAGAATATTGAGTGAGGAGGAATTACATGTGGCTAGTAGGATAAGTTTAGGTGACTTCATGATACATGTCATGACCTATATCATCCACATTAGCATAAGACGATATGACATGGATCAATAAACATCACTTAAATACAACCCTCACTTCTTTGATTGTTTGCTATAAAAATAGTCAATTGTAAATAAATAAAATCACATTGTAGGTAAATAATATTTCATTTCATGCATAGTTGTTTGAACAAATAAAAAGTGAGAACCATTCAATGTTCACCAACTAGTCACCATGGCAATGCTACGAAGCATTACAATCTTTTGTGGTAAGGAAGGGGGACAAAAAGTCTAAAACGAAATTACATTGTGAAATTAGCAATTAGGCACATGAAACAAGAAAAGAATTTATGTTTTCAAGCATGCTCTATGCATTATAGGGGCACTAGCACTTTGGATAGAATGGTTGGATATCCTATTCATTGTAGAACTCTACAATGAATAGGATCTAGCCAAGATTGCTGGTGAACTTGGTAACAAGAAATATTGGAAGCCAATACTCTAATACCTACACATGGGACATCATCCATGCAATAGAAAAGGCCCTGAGCTTGGAGGTTCAAGCGGTTGAATATTTAGAGGACATCCTAGTGATAAGCAAGAGAGTAGCAAGGGCAACCCATGGAGCCCAAAAAGAGAACCATGCAATGAAAGATAGAAAAGGATGGAAGAAGGCAAGAAGAAGAGATCTAAGGTGGCCCAAAGGGCCAAGTTAGAAGCCATTCAAAAGCAATATGCCAAAAAGGCTAAATGGGGGGATACTTGGCATGCAAAGTTTTTGAAGTACAAAAATTAGTGTGTGCCTATGAAGCATAACCTGAATGGTAAAAGAATATTTTGGAAATAAATATTGAAGCTTACATTGCTTTCTGCACACCAAAGGGAGGAAATCATTGTGGAGTATTTAGATTCTATTTTTGTAACAGAATGACTAATGAAACGATTTGGTCTCCATTTATTAAGGTTATCTTATAGTAGTGCAATCCCTAATGCCAACATTGTAAGCATCAATTCTTGAGAAAAAAGGTTTTTCAAAATTAAGATAATTCAACACTTCTACTGCATAAATTAAATTTTTTAATTGTTCAAAAGCTTTTTTACAAGATGTAGACCATACATGTTTTTTTTTTCTTTTTCAACAACTTATATAATGGGTTTGATATTTCTACTAGTTTAGGTAAGAAACGATTTGAGAAATTCATCTTTCTAAAAAAAATTATAGTTGGTTAACATTTTAGGTTCTGAAAATGCTTTTATTGTGGCTATCTTTTTTGGGTCATTTTGAATTCCTCCATTAGATATTATGAAACCTATGAGCTTTAGTTATTTAACCCCAACTACATTTTTTAAGTTCTAATTTAATATTAAATGTCTAATACTTTTGTTATTTTTAAATGTTCTTCCCACATTTTAACATGAATAAGAATACCATTTAGGTAAACAACCAACACTTTCACATAGCATTACTTTTTTGTATTTTTTAATTATACCCATTCTTTTTTACCCTTGTTTGAGAAAGTAAGCCTAACCCTAATATAAGGATAGGAGGTCTCCATTGTATTTACCCTTTTGGTGCATCCATGTTGTGGAAGCCTTATCAATGTAACTATCAAAGCTTACTATTCTCTTCTGCTATTCTATCATCTTGCTTCCATTATTGAGAGTCATTGAGAATGAGTGAGTGAGAGGTGTATTGAGTGAGGGACTGAGGGAAGGCATCATCTTCTTGCTTTTCTTCTTCTTCTTCTTTATTAGCTTCTCCACTCATTGGTGTGCTTAGTGGTGATTGTGAAGGAGCGATAGCATTGCATTATATTGTTTAGGTTGTAGAACCATCTTCGAGCCTTCAAGCTTTTGGACTACAATGTAGGAAGGTAAGTTTGTGAGTTCACTACACCTCAAAGCTAGTCTTGTATTCTTGCTTTCTTGGGTAGGAGACAAGGATGCATGGTTAGCTAGATTGGAGTGTCAAGAGACAAGGTGAGGGAATGTCACCAAAGCGAGTTGCAACTTCTAAAATAATAAAAGTATGTCCCATGTCCTGATCGTTGTGCATTTAGCCCAACAATCACCTATTATCAAATAATTCTCATAGAGACCAATGAAGAGGAGATCTAGTAATTAGAGAGAAAAGCCAATGCCAATATCCAATTCTCACAAAAATAGTATGCAGTTAAAGCCTCCACACAATATAAAGGAAGTTAGATGATGACTTATGTTAGGTAACATAGGGCGTTAAAGACTTTCAAATACAACCCTATATACATGGTGCCAAGACCAATTAAAGGAGTCATGGCATTGCATAAAATTCCCTTGCACCCATAAATTTTTCACGTTGATCTTTTAGATAAAATCCTCATAAAAGAATAACTTCATGTTGCCTTTTGATTGACGTTTAATATATATCACATGTCTAGCAGTCAAAACTGCTAAACTTAGACCACATGTAAAACTCCAATAAACCCCGTTTTTTCTCAATGACTTGGTCTAAATCATAGAACCTCCCAAACATCTTATAAATAGATAGAATTCACAATTCATGCCAATGTAATTAACTAAATTGATACTCTAAATAATAGGAAAAACTATGTGCACTATTAACCCTCAGATGAACAAGGTGAAAAATCCAGAAAATCTAAAGCAGAAGACAAGGCCAAGGCAAAAGTGAAACAGAAGATGAAGGCGCACTAAGAAAAATATGGAAACACAAGAAATGCAGAAATGTCCAAAATCAAGGAGAAAGGCGCGCAAGAAAAAGTGCAAGTCAATACTTTTGTAAAAGAGTGCAAGGCGGAAACCATGATTTATTTTAAGAGCATCGGGCTCTCACCCGTGTAAATTGTAAAGGTAGATGGGTGGTAGAAAGAAAGATAGGAAGATAGTAGAACAATGGGAAAAAGGGCCTAGGCCATGGCCATGTAAAAAAGGGGATAAGGGGATGACTACCCAAAGGGATTTAGGGTTCTGTATATAAAGTTAAAAAGTGAATGAGAAGCTCATTCTTGTGTGTGGCCAAAAGTAGCTCTTCTCTTCTTCTTCTTCTTGCTTGTTTGAGCTTGTGCTTGAGAGAGGGAGTGTGAGAGTATGAGAGAGTGAGTATGTGAGGGTGAGGGACCATGGTGGAGAAGCTCCCCATCTTCTCCTCTCTACTTCTCTTCTCTTCTCTTCTCTTGTCTTACTCGCGGCAATGGAGCTTGGAGCGTGGAGCTTGAGGATCGAACTCGCTTGAAGCTTGCACTTGGATCGTGGAGCTACCAAAGTGCTCGAAAGAGGAGGCAACTCGATCGGGCATGGAGGCAAGCTCACTACACCTCAATAGGATTGAAGGTGCGTCGGCTATGTGAGAGATAGCCATTTGTGCTTGGCTTGAAACACTTGAAACAATACGTGGTCCATGGATCTTGGCGGTTGAGCTTGAACTCGCCTCTACATTTTGGTTCCATTGTCTGGACCAACTAATTCAAGCTTGAGTGCTTGCACGCTTCGAATCAAGCATTGAAGTAGGGTTTTCCCCAAACCGGTGCTTGAGGTAGATAGGTAGTAAGTGAGGGAGTTTGAAGAGATATTTGATCTCCTTAGCAAGTAAGTTTTTGGTTTTTTGGATTTTAAAAGTAGGTTGGAGTAGTGTAGGTGTTTGCTCTGTGATTTGGATGCATTAGAGTAGGAAGAAACAAAGAAAAGAGAGGAAAATAAGCATTGGGGTTTCTACTATCATAACAGGGCAAGAGGGTTTGATTTGTTTGCCGATTTGCATTTTGTAGTTTATTTGCTATTCCAGGTATATGCAGCTCTTCCTCTCTATCCATAGCTTTGATCTAGAGGTGCATGCGGTATGCCGTAACCTAAATCATGTGATTTGAGTGATTTATTATGGCATTGGTCAAAATTGCGCCGTGTTTAGCCCCATCAGAGTGATGGCAATTCTCAGTCGAGTCCTAGAATCGGCCCTCGGTCCTCTTGTATTCGGCCATTTGGCCCACCACCATTCGAACGCTTAGGACTCAACACGACCGAATCAACCATTCGGCCCACTTGACTCAGCCCTCGGTCGTTCAGCCCAAACCCATTTAGTCAAACCACTTGGCCCTCGGCCTAGTTGATCAGCCCACTACCATTTGGCCATTCAACCCTCAAACAACCACATTTGGACTGTGTGAGTTTAACATTCGGACCAATTGCATTCGACCCTTTTTCATTTGGCTCTCAGCCATTTGGATGGGTTGAATCAGATATTCAGCTCTTGCAATTCACACCTGCTAAGCCGAATTTGGATTTTTTTTAAATTTTAACATGTAGACCTTGAAACCGACCTAGAGACCATATAGAGCCAAAAGCACATCATAGATCTATTACTAGACTAAAATCTAGAGCAAGTAATTCAAAACTTGGCTACAAATGGTTCTTCAAATTGCGCATGGTATTTAGCATAACGCCCATGTAGAGAGGGCTCCTCTGCACCTCCCCTAAGTAGGCTGGAGAGAAAACACGCACCATGACAGGTCCTCCAAATTAGATCCTAGTGTAGTAATGGCTCTACACAAGCATAGATTCTCACTTGCAAAACAACAACTAAAATCCCATACCCAAACAAAGACAAATAGAGACCCCAGAACCTCAATGGGCCAATCTAGCCAACAAAGACAAAAAGGCCACACCGTAAAAACACGTATGTGTTGCATTCGGACTGCATCTAGGTGGAATGCAACAACATCAAGCTAAAATTGCGAGGATGACTAGACATGGCAATCCCCCTAATGATAGATGCACCTTGAACGACATTGCAGAGATGACCCAAGACATCAGTAGAGAATCCACATCTGGTTGTGTAATTGGGGACTCGAGGGCATGTATCAAAAGGCTTGAATTTATAAGCCAAGGCCTAGAAGATGAAGACATAGTACCGCCTACTTATCTTAGAGTCAAACTCACTGCAAAAAGAAAGCATTGTGTCGATGCTCTCATCGATGAAAGAGCTGATTTTAATATCTTGACCTATGAAGCATTGACCCTACTAGGCCAACCAGAGCTCACACCGACTAATGCAACTCTTAGTCCTTACGAGGGATATCCACAAGCACTTATAGGGAAGTGCAAAATCCTTGTAACTATTGAGACAGAAAGCTCGCCTATCCTATTCCATGTTCCTCCAAATAGTGTTAATTGTGGAAAGAAAACCCTCCTAGGAAGAACCTTCAAAAGGGCGACAAAGTGTGAGGCTGATTATGTAGCACAGAGGATACACTTGACACTACCATGTGTGAGGATAATCACAACCTTTAGTAAGGGTGACCTCATCAAACCCTGAGGGAAAGATAAGGAACATTCTGACATATCATGCAAGCCTAGTAACGAGAGCAAGGACTTGTTGAAAGAGTTTATACAATCATATGTTGAATAGAGAGAACCAATGAGCGAGGCCATGCTTGAAATAAGAAGGTCAGGAGACAATGCCAAGGATAGGCTTTGGACTTGCAAATATCGTAGAAGACCACAAAAGAAGCCCAAGCCTTATAGGCGACGATATCAATGGAAAGCCAACACGATACCGTGATGGATATGCAAAGCATTGCTACGCACTCAAGGGTATTATGCAAGTAACTGGTGGATTTTGGGTATCAAAGCGCCCTGCTAAACCACCTTTGTCAGTTGAAGGCCATACCATATCAAAAGTGAAGAAGCATAGGAGGAAATCTAAATGAAAATCCAAGTCTCGAGTCAACAACATTGGAGTGAGTAAACCCCTCATGATTAAAATCAAGAAACCAAACAAGACTATTCGACGGGTAGATCCTCAACCTAGCATGCCTAACAAGCGGATGCCAGATATAACCGTTGAGTATGCACAAATACCACTAGTGCCCAATGAGCCTTTGACTTTCCAAGAGGATAATGAGCACCGCAGGCACAATGCTGCTCATGATAAGGCTGATTACTTAACAAAGCAAATAGCAAAATCGTCTAATAGCCATGAGCAAATCTTTTAGCCAATTCCAAGTCCACCTAGGAGGCCCAAATCTCCTACATCCTATTTTCCCTAAACGGACACAAGAAGCACAATAGCAGTCATCAAGTGCAGCTGCTCAATCCCAATCTCTATCTCCATCTAAGCTTTCAAATGTCCAAGATGCAGAACATGACACTAACCTTAGCTCTTAGCCTAAGGATATGCATGTGCAATCCACCGTGAATAGCTCAACTGATGCTTTGATCTGCACAAGTGAATGCGCAAAGGGCAACAAAAGGCACAACCACTTCTGATCTGCTTAAGGACTTGACACCACAATCTACCAATAGTGGCCAGTCCACTGAACTAGCCGCTACTACTTCCTGTCAAGAATCACAGTAGTCACAACCTTTGGCTATGATGATGCCCCTTGCGGAACGTGTCCTTAGCAATTCACATGCGGAAGAGGTGTCACAACCAATATCTTTGTCACCTTCAGCACTTCCAAAGCACCTAAATCCTAGGCTTGAGGAGAAACCTCTTGAAGATTTGGCCAAAGAGATAGCACATCTGACCAATGAACCAGAGGTAAAGTGCATGATGAAGCTTTACCTCAAGTTGACAGCCATCACATGTGCATATGTCCATGTGGACATTGGAAGGCCAATACCAAAGCACACAAAGCTTATAGCCGAACCCGTGACATGAGACAAGCAACAACATGTTTGCTCCCATTATGTAGCTATCACTGAAGAAGTCATAAAGGACATCCCAAAGGCCACAACTAGCGAATTGTGCTTGATACCCTTACTCTATACTACTCAATGTGAGACAAACAAGAAAAATCTTGAAGCAATCAAATGAAAAGGAAAAGGACAAGGTAACTTTGTGCAGAAATGGTACTCCAACCAAAGTTTGGCAGCCAAAATTGGCCACTGACTAATGACACTCACTAAGCAAAGGAAAGCCCTTTGGACATCAATACATGATCCCACATATATCTCCCTGACTCATTAAGAGTGTTGGCAATGGTTCATAAGTTCTAGCTTTTTGCCACTATCCAAAAACATCCCTTGTACGATAAACTACTTCCAGAAGAAGATCTACACGTGGCTAGCAAGCTAGGAGTAGGGAGCATGGTTCTTGATGTTAGCACATATTTCTTTTGCCTTACTCAAGACCCTACAATCCTAGATCTCTATGCTTCCCATCAATACAACCCTGACTTCTTTAGGTGGTTTCATCCAAGCCTACATGACAAGAACCCTAAGCCATCTCTTGGTCCTACACTAGAGTCACTCGAACCTCCTGAGCAAGAGAAAAACTTCTCTAAACACAACACCCGCTCTGATAAGAATCAATGGAGGCATATTCCAATGGGTAAGGAGGACAAGAGTCTAAAGCAAACACCAGACCAGGAGCAACTGCCAATGTAATTGGATGAGGGGCTAGACAGAGGGAAATTAGCTAAAGAGCTAGACTCTCCAAAAAGAGAGGCATTTGTACCCTCATGACCTAGAGAGGCTATTCAAGAAGCTGCATCTATGTCCCATGAGGACACGCTAGAGAAAGAGAACGCTAAGGCCCAACCAAGCACATCAACAACTAACCTAGTTTAGGGTCCTGAATCTTCAAGGGCTACAGCTCGATTGCCCAAGAAAAAGAGGAGAAAATAAAGAAAACAACGGCAATTGCAAGTGGTTGTAGACACCAAGAAGATTGAGACTAAGAGTGCTGAAGAGCTGAGGAATAAAGCGTCGAGTCCACCCACACAAATGAACCCATTGCCATCTCTCCTAACAGTGATGAAACCTCAGACACATCCATGTGTTCTGATAAGTCAAAGTAACCATTACCATCAACGGTTGCTTACAACACTCAATCCACCGACAATAGAACTTGCACTGGCCAATCAAGAGTGGATACAACACTGTCACAACAGGTTGACAAAACTATACTAGTCACATCCGAGGAGAACCATGACACAATAGCAACAAAGCCTCAGGAGAAACATGAAAACCCCGAGGACATAAGCAATCCTAGCATTGACCTACCTTGCTCATCTAGGCATGAGCCCCTAGCTATGTAAGCCTAGGGAAACTACCAAAACCTCGCATGAGATAGCAACCAAGCAAGCCTTCATAGAACATAGAAGTGTCACAGAGTGCTTGACCGAGTTGGAGGCTAAACTCAAATTATTCGCATGTGCTTACATCCTTGCAGACATGGACACATCCCCTAGGGAGCAGCTTGAGGAATATTTGTCATATATGCTATCTTGGGAAGAGCAAGAATATCTTAACGAGCACTATGACAAGCTCTTATATGAACGTGTGCAACTCATCTCTAATGAGGAAGCCGATGAACTACACTTAACTGTGACATTCAACGAAGTGCTTTGCCAACCAAATCTCTTTGAGATTGAGCAGCTAAAGCAACAATCAGAGGGTCGAAGTCAATTTGAAAAATGTTGGTTTGAAAACCACACTACAATGGCCGAACTTGGAGCCTCGACTATGACAGCCTCAAAGCAGCGATTGGCCAAATGGCGATCTCAAAGAGACCCAACCTCTATGGCACCAACTTTCTTTCAAGTACTAACTGCCATTCGGGATATGGACTTAGTCGGAGCTAGCCAAGAGAACTCTCTAATTGATAAAATTCTCACTGAGGAGGAGCTACATGTTGTGAGTAGTAGATTACTCAATGTTGCAAAATATCTGTTGTTATTGAGTAGGCTGCCACGAATACTAGATGTGTGTGCCACACTCCAATACAATCATGAGTTCTACAATTGGTTTTTATCCTCACGAAGTGACATGGATTCATAAATGTGTACATAAATAAACAATGAGTTTTGTGATTGTGTATAGATAATACTAAAAAAGAAAAGCCACACAAGTTGCCAAGTAAATGCAGGACGACACAGGTCCCTGTACATAAGCGTTCAATGTCCAAGTCACCACAAGAACACCAACCCCACAAAGAATCATTATGGAGAAAGTAACATAAATACTAAGAACAAAGAGTCATGACGGAAGCCCCGCTACTGGAAGAGAAAATCACCCCTACAGAAAGCACACATTGCATTTGAGCATGGCCTAAAGCATAGTCATTGGCTACTCTCTCTTTCTTGGCCAACTCTACATTCGGCTCACTGTAGTTGCTACCTCAATTGTTTCGATGTCTCACATGTTACAAAGAGGTTTGTAAAATCTCAAGTGTATCTCTCCATCTCAACAACCGTTCCTCTAGCATCGAGGCTAGTAACACAATTATCTTTGTAATATATATTTTTCACAGCCTTTGGATCTTGACGTTTCTTAATCCAAATGAAAGGCTGATAGCCTCAATATATTGTATTGATTGTATTCATTTTATCCATAAAAAAGAGAAAAAAAAAAGAAAAAACACAAAGAAAATAAAATAAAATAAAAGCACTCATGATCACAGCACAGCACCTAGGGGTCCTCAAATTACCTAGGTACGTCCAATGACCTTGGTCGATTGGTTCTACCCGCCATCCCTAGTCCCCTAGCCCTTTACACATCCCCCACAATTGTTTAGGGCACATCAAGGGCAGGACATACCTAGGGAGCTTGTCTCTTCGCCTATGCTTAGACTTGTCACCCTAATCCATATGCACGATTCTTTTTCGCACTCCATCTCAGTACCATTGCAATCAATAATGGTGAGCAAGGCATGAAAGACCATGAAAAGTACACCATATTCTTCAAGCAATACACATAGCCACCAGCTACCAAAAGCTCAAGCGTCAATGAGTTCAATTATGCTACATCGTGTTGTCAAAATCACAAATGATGTCTCAAGAAGCCTTCGTGGTGTACTTCTCCTCAACATCGACATTTTTTTTTCCACCTAAACCCTTGCTTCATCCACACACTGCTACAAGGAACCAAACCAGCTGTTTTCTAACTACGTAATATCTAAGTATGCACATGCACTCACATAATATTTGCACCACAATCTATGCATAGTTTGGGTTCTCAAGTGCAAGACATTACTCTCGACTCGTCGCCTAGAGTTCCTCCTATTTCCCAAACTAATCAAACTACATCTTGTGCACGATAAGAAGACTAGCACTACCCCCAAGGAGAGACCACATATGAGAGGCTTTCAATTGTAGGTATTGAAGACTCCAACAAAAGTACCGTTAGCTCTTCATCAACACTCAACTCTAAATTCTTATCCTTTATCAACCTGCAAGCCCACCAAAGAATCGTCATCCACAAAATCCCCATAACATTAACACCTGTGCCAACCCATGAGTGCAACTCTCAACAAAAACCAGTCTTATCACCAACTTCAACAACCCTATCACCAACCAATCAGGGCAACAAAGCGCCACCAGCCACCTTCATCCACACCACCACCAAAACTCCTCCAAGGCAAACCATAGCAATCCCTTCCACCCATGTCTTCGGTGCATGCCAAAGCCTGCTACCTACGGCAACAAGTGCCATGGAACTAGCACTTGTCTAGGAGGGGGGGTAATATTAACCCTCATATGAACAAGGTGGAAAATCCAGAAAATCTAAAGCAAAAGACAAGGCCAAGGAAAAAGTGAAACGGAAGACGAAGGCACACCGAGAAAAATATGGAAACACAAGAAGTGCAGAAAAGTCCCAAATCAAGGAGAAATGTGCACAAGAAAAAGTGTAAGTCGATACTTTTGTAAAAGAGCGCAAGACGCGTCATGATTTATTTTAAGAGCATCGGGATCTCACCCGTGCAAATTGTAAAGGTAGATGGGCAGTAGGAAGGAAGCTAGGAAGATAGTAAGACAATGGAAAAAAGGGCCTAGGCCATGGCCCCCACCATGTAAAAAAGGAAATAAGGGGCTGACCGCCCATAAGGGATTTAGGGTTCTATATAGAGAGTTGAAAAGTGAATGAGAAGCTCATTCTTGTGTGTGGCCAAAAGTAGCTCTTCTCTTCTTCTTCTTCTTCTTCTTCTTCTTCTTCTTCTTCTTCTTGCTTGCTTGAGCTTGTGCTTGAGAGAGGGAGTGTGAGAGTGTGAGGGAGTGAGTGTGTGAGGGTGAGGGACCGTGGTAGAGAAGTTCTCCATCTTCTCCTCACTTCTCCTCTTCTCTTCTCTTCTCTTCTCTTGCTCGCGGCAATGGAGCTTGAGGATCGAGCTCGCTTGAAGCTTGCACTTGAATCATGGAGCTACCAAAGTGCTTGGGAGAGGAGGCAGCTCGATCATGCATGGAGGTAAGCTCACTACAACACGATAGGATCGAAGGTGCATCAACTATGTGAGAGGTAGCCATTTTTGCTCGACTTGAAACACTTGAAACAATAAGCGGTCCGTGGGTCTTGGCGGTTGAGCTTGAGCTCACCTCTACATGCACCAAGAGTGCATTTAAGATGACAAAGAGGGAATGCAAACTAGCCTATATGCTTGATCTAGACTTACTAAACTAAATGTTGCATTTATAGTTGGATCCATTGATTATAGGTGACAAGGTCAAGTGGCAAGTTTGCAAGATACAAAGTCCAAAGCAACGCTAGGAAAAATAAAAAAAAGGGCCACTCAATTGCTCTAAGCCATGATTGCAACTAGGAGGGCACAAGATCACACTCGATTCTCAAAGTCTTTAATTGTTGTGGCACCACTTCATCATCAACTCAAAGAGAAAGTCATCAAGACCCATGAGCTAAATCCAACCACACACATTCTTCAAGCAAAGAGTACTTTGACACTCCACCTCTCCCTCAACTTCTTTAAGAAGAGATACTCAATCCTTCACCAACTAGCTTAAAAAAGGCCTTCACTGATAGCATTGATAGTGAGCTTGGTCCTTTGTTAATAATAATATCATCGTCAATGGTCTTTAATCGGAATCAATGGCAGTTGGTCCTCATCTTCTTATATAACCAATTTGCATAAAATCAAGTGTGAGACCAAATACATAACCCTCATTAGCATTTGTGCTCGAATCCCATCTAGAGAAGGATGAAAACTTGATATAATGGTATTAAGAGAGAAAAGAAAACTAAAATTAAATGAAATATGCACTTACATTCATTGCACTACACTTAGGGATCCTCAAGTTAGAGACGCTCAATGGCCTCAACTAATCAACTCTCCATCACTAAACCACTTAGCCCTCCTTATGAGCCCATATGTACTCAAGTCATATCAAGAGTGGGACAAACCTAGGAAGCTCTTGCTTGCCTAGTGTTAAACCTAACTCCCTAAGTCACTTGTATCTTTTATTTTCTACAACTTCATTTACCTATGATAGTGCCAAAGGGACAAACAAAAAAAACAATAGAATATGCTTCCAAGTACCACCTTGATCAAGCTCACATGTTTGTCTATCCAACTCCTCTCTATTTCCTTACAATCTTCTTTATGATTCTCTTTTCCTTTGCATCAACAATATTTCCTATCCATATCAACCACGAAAATGACCCTTGCTAGAACAACAACCTTTAACAAGCAACAACCACTTAACTTTGCATCTCTCCCATCAAGAAGGAATGGGTAGTGATGCAAATAAATACAACACTTCAATTAGAGGAGGAGAACATGTGTTTCAAGTGCAAGGAATAAGGTTCATATGTGTCACAAGTGTCCTTAGTAGAGGTGATCAAACACAAGTTTGACAAATGGTCAGTTCATGGGAGGGACAATGACTCAACATTGAATTCTAGTAGCAATCAGGATGATGCAATACAATGTTTGAAATCCATGGGTTCAAGTTCCATAGTTGTGGCATCATTATGGTTTAGATTGGAACCCAAAGTTTCCGTGGTTCAAGAGGAGCAATCAAGAGCTTTAGTCATGGATATATCTTCCCCACATAGGTATCAAATGAGAGTTGCATGCAAAATGCAAATATCATGGTGTTGTAGCACATCTTTTATTTACAAAAGTTTGTCCTGATGATGGATTCTTTGGGTGGTAATCAGCTTTCTCACAAGGATTATGATCTTTGTTGGTACATATATGTGGAATTTGCATCTCTTTGAGGTAAACATGTGGTTTACAATTGCTCTTCAAAGAGTGTGCTTAACCCTAGTAGAGGAGACGACCAGGATTCGGTTCTATCAACCATGGAGGAGTCTCAGCAGCAAAACCAGGTGTGTGCCTTAGAGGTGGGATTCTCTAGTCCACAGTTACATGTGCCTATTGGGAGCATACCTCAACAAATATAGAGGTGGTTTGTTGATTCAATGGTTTTGATTTAAAGGCTTCTTTGTGTCATCTAATTATTGACATTGCATGGAAACAGTTCTCATGTATTACATTTTCTTGGATGAGTGCAAGCATAAGAGTTTCTTACTTGGCATGACTAGGCGCTATGCTTGATAACTTGGTCATGTTGGTTACTTATTGTGGTGCTGATAAATACTAAAGAACAAGGAAATTTCTAGAAAGAAGGCAATAATGAGAAGTTCAAGTATCACTTTTCATGGGATAGAGATTAGTTGTAATCTTCAAAGACGTTGATCATGCATTCATGGATTTGAACAAGTAATGTGCGAGGACAATTGCAATTCTAGTGGGGAAGAATGGAGTGCATCCATGGCATGGCAATATTTTCCTAGACAAAAACAGACTCTTTTCAATCAAAATGTGGAACTAATGATATTCAAAATTTTGGTCTACTTTTTGTAATATGATTCAATTATTTTGGGCTACATAACTCTTGGTTCTTAATTGAGAATCCATATCATCAACATTGGTCTTCTCTTCTCCTCAATATCATATGATCTAGAGGGATCAAGGTCTTCTCCCAATAAATCATTAGTGAGATTGCAAACATAGGTGTAGACATGAGTGAGGGGTTCAAGGAGTGTGGATTGGAGTGTTTGTGGCTACACAAGATCAAGAAAAGATTAAACGTGACTAATCAGTGTGCTCTACAACACACAACACAATCCGTGTTCTGTAGCACATGAATTGAGCTTTTGAATGCATGCCTTGTACAATCTTCCTATGATCATTGGAAAATAAGATTTGATGATCATTTTGATGATCATTTCCAACTTTGTTTTCTCTTATCTTTCTCTTGAGTTGTGCAATCAAGACCTAGCATCTTACAACTCCAACAATATTTCATCTAGTTTAGGTGATTTTTCCCTCTTCATGAGCTTCACCACTAGCCCTAATTTAGCTTATATATTAAGTTTCTCTAGAAAAATAAAAAGAAGTTTATAAATCAACTATGAGATTGCCATTCCAATTAGGCGCCAAACTAACTAGTGAAGTCAGATGCCTAGTCCAACCAATGGAATCATCATCAAAACATTGCCTCTCACCATCATGTAGAATCATTTTGATAGCATCTCTTTGATGCTTGGCCTTCAAAGTTGCAAAATACAAATTCAAGGGGGGCTCTCCAAAATTATTGCACATGCCCTTCAATTGCACTTCAAAAGCTTTAATTCTATACTTTTGTTTGATCTAAATGAAATGCTCAAGTTTGGGCAAGAGATGAAGCATAACTTCATTGGTACCATCAATGACAATAGAAAGCATAACAATTTCTCTACATCTTACAACCAACAAAAGAAAGGGGTCTTCAATTTGCAATAGTAGCTCACCCATGCCTTGTAGTTCAGTAATTGAGGTCATGTAATTATCCCGACTGATAATAGAGTCCTCGCAAGGAAGAACTAGACCAAGCTTTCTCAAACATTTCGACACATTTGTTATCAAGAAGAAAATAGAAATTTAAAAAGGGGGCAATCCCTAAAAACACCCAATAGTAGACTCAAGTGCATTTGAACAAAATGAGTGACCAACCTAAATGTTAAATATCAAAGAGAACACAAAGAGTCAAAGATGTTGAAAGCCACCACCCTCCATGTTTAAAATAGATCTTATCAAGTCTTCCCCCTCTCTTCAAGGCATGATAATTATGCGAAGTGAACATAGTTGCATCACTTCCTTGTATATGACCATAACATCCACTAAATCTTGAGCCTGCACTAGGGACTCCCTACTAATCATGTAGGGGGACCCATGTGATCTATCATAGATCAAAGTGGTTGCATTACAAGTGCCTAGTAAAAGATCATTCTAGTTGGGAGGAGGATTCATGAAGTACTCCCCTAACATTTAGCTCTCTCACCTAATATATTTAGTGTGAAATCACTTTCATGATTGCATTATTCATCATAACTAACGGCAAGCATGTGACCTCTCCCACTAGCCCAAGCAAAAGGAGAATTTGATTCAAGTTTAACCAATAGGAGAGTGCCTCATCTCCCTCATTGGGCTTGCATCTTCTAAGCTTTCCTCTTCTCCAAACATAAAACCCTACCATTCCAACAAATGAGTTTGATATTTCTTGATAGTGCTCCCATCTCAATATAATTCTAAGAACTCTTCTTCTTCATCTCTAAGCACAACAAAAATATTATTTTCAAAAGAGGTTTCCTAGACTTCTTAAGAGAGATCTTTCACTTGCACATTTGACCATCCATCATTATATTTTTAACCTCAATGAATTCTCTTTGCATGTATCCAATTGATTATTGTCTAGGATCGAACATATCGCATTGCTAGCAATCATATTGGACTCTTTCAATCCTTTAGCCAACTGTGTTTGCTGGAGTCTTGGGGCTTCTACTAGGCATCATGTTCATGTCCATTAGAATTAGCCACCCCTCCTTCGAATGCACAAGCACCTTCTTGGGGCAATCATGGTCAAAGTGACCTAATTCCTTGCATGTATAACAAGAGTCAAGGAAGGATTAGAATCTAGCCTTAATCATCTCGATTATATTGTCAATCCCTTTGCACCAAAGAGTTCAATAGCCTCTGGGGGATTATTGCACATCCCAAAGAATGCACATGCTCTTCTTGGAGGGCATAAGGCCATTACCATTCCAAGGGATGTACGAGATCTTTCCAACAGGAATGGCAACAACTTCTCCTTCCACTAAGCCCTAGGAAGGCCACCCAAACAAGGCCTTCCATATAAAAGTATGCTGTCAAGGATAACATTGGTTAAGCAAGGGAGTAAATAAACTGAGTTTCCCTTACGTAAACCCATTGTTAAGAAGAACCATCTCATTATAAGCTAATGAACCAAGGAGAACAAGAAAGAAACCTTTTTCAAGAAATTAGAATTGAAGTAAAGATGCTCTAGACTGAAACATATCACAAAACAATAATTCAAACTCCCATGTAAAAGGTGCATGAGCCATAAAAGCCTTGGTTGATGAATAAAATGCATATGTGAAGTGAGAGAAGTAGGAACCCTAAAAACCTCCCTTGCAGCTTCATATAGAGCTTGTTATTTGTTCTCATGAAGTCGCTTGATGTCCTCGCTAGCGTTCAAGTCGATCTAGGCGTACTACAACCTAACTCAAATTGGCCTTGTTGCTCAAAGAAAATCTTCACGAGACTACAGGCATAACCTTACTCCAATTTAGGTGCAGATCAAAAGAACGCCTGAGTTAGAAAAAGGCTAAATGGCACTGCCACTTCTTATCAGTAGACTTCTGAAACTCTATAGCTTGAGCTTGCAAATTTTGTGGGCCATTCGTCGAATTTCAGGCCTATCCTTACTAGATTGTTTGATTCAAGCGAGAGAAGCGAGGATATTGTGACTGATCCCAGGTCATTACAATACAAAGGAAAAATTAAACAAGAGCCTACGTATTTGAAAAAATGGAACAGCCAATCGGGGCTTTTCAATGATGTAGTAAATATACACACACCGTGACATGTTAGCAGGCTACCTGCGACGCTGCAAATGAAAATATAAGCAGCATCATATAGAGAGACCCCCCCTTATGATATAGCAAACAAATGCGTCTTTTTTCCTAAAGGATTGGGCAGTGAGTTAATGTTGGAAGACTTCAGGTTACCAAAATTTCTACTAATTAGAAATTGGCACTTTTGTAAGGCAGCAGCTTTTTGGCACCCCGAAAGTTCCTGATGGTCATGACTAGTTCTTCCCTTTCAGCCTCCACCTCCGCAAACTGGATGCTCATATTGAAGTATCTCTCTCGCATGTCTCTTAGCTCATCGTCAAGTTCGAGATTTTTCCTCTTCAAATCTGTGAGATCCTTGAGGACTTGGTCCACACTGCCCATATTTTCCAAGGCAGCTGCATGGACATTCTGTTGCTTGGCAAAAGCACTGCCACCAGAAACCAGTATTACTAAATTCAGTATTACAAGCAAAACAGAACCCCATATGCACAATTCATTTTGGCAAAGACACTTTGTTCAGGCAAACAGTGAGGAGTACTTCAATCAGAAAAAGATCGATGAGGTAGATTGTCAGAAAGTCCAAGCACTCGCATAAAAGTCTCACACACACACACACACACACACACGCACGCACGCACGCACGCACCCCTGTGCCCCCCATAGAGAGCCAGTACAGCACAATTTGTACACAATCAAAAACGATGTACACATCTATGATCTACCTACAAATGCCAACTAGAAGAGAGCTATGTATACCTTTGAAGCTGTGATTTATACATATTATTTGCTTCCAAAACTTCTGCAAGCTCAGTCTCTAGAACAGAAATTCGCTTCATTAAGTTATCTCCATTAACAGCTGCATTGAACTTAAAAAGTGCATTCTCGAGTTGTTTTTTTTCCTGTAATC
This sequence comes from Lygodium microphyllum, assembly GCF_053477565.2. Classification (NCBI taxonomy): domain Eukaryota; kingdom Viridiplantae; phylum Streptophyta; class Polypodiopsida; order Schizaeales; family Lygodiaceae; genus Lygodium; species Lygodium microphyllum. The sequence continues at coordinate 10,353,268 of NC_141148.1, read as the reverse complement.
ATCTCAAAGAGTAAAGGTCTAGAGCAACTAGCAGTATCAAAAAGAATAAAGAGTCTTTGCCACAAAAGGCAGTAACAACAATGGTACTGGTAAATAGTTGTGTACAATAGTTTTTTTAAGGACTAAAAGAAAGAGAAAGCATACCTCTTTCAAGCCCTCGAGTTCACTCAACAAGGCTTCCTGGGAAGAAAGTTTTGACAAGAGTTCATTCTCTCTCTGGTAAAGTGCTTCATTTTGGTTTTGTAGACTGTTCACCTGTAAATCAAAGGTCAGGGTAAGACAGTTTACTGTTTGGAAGCACTGCAAAAACACATATGGCGCAGATGCATGACCTAATGAATAACAAGCTCAGTGACATTGGACATTAATGAGAAGAGCTAGAACTAAACTGCATGCGCAGTATAACAGTCCTCAAAATACGAAAAATGCAGAAACCATCCTGGTTGCTACCACGCCTGTCCATATCATCAACCAGAGCAGCACAGTGGACAAGCACTCCTGTCCTCCTGTCCCAGCAACTCTAGAACTGCTGATTTATCGATGAAGTTGCTGCACAACACAATCCCCTACTGTTCATGGCATCATCAACAACTCCATGTCCCCCTTCAGCCCACTCCTAAAGAGACAAACCTATTCAATCTTCTCTTCAGCTTCAGCCTCCTCCGTGGCTACATTGCAGTTTGCACCATACTTTGTATCCAATCCCTTTCTTGTTCATTTAGTGCATCATTTCCTACCATTTATCTGAGCATACAGCTTCTTAGTCATGTTGTTTGTACATCTCCGTGCATTCTCTGTTACCCTTGGTGTTCTCCCTCCAGTGCCAGAGTTCAGATCCTCACACGTGTATTCCAAGCCTTTCAGTTAGCCATATGCCATATTTCTATAAGGGGGTTACTCAGCCTCAATCTCTCTACGCAATCTGGTCAACTCACTGCGAATCTGTGTTGAGTGTGGGGGTACATTTTACACCTTCAGAGTTGTAAATATTGTCTTCAACTCTAGTTTCAGCATACAGATCACACAGGTTCTCTCTCTAGAAGGATATGTAGCACATGCAATGAGATTACAGGAATCCTTTCCAGTCTATTTTAGGATTCAATAAATGAGTCACTTACGCACTTATGCATCAAGCACGTTTGTTCACAAGGTTTTGACCATCTGAACCTCCAATTGAGGAGTGTGGCACACCTGCCACTACACTATTTCTTAGAATGCCACGAGCACTATTATAGCTTATAGCTTTTCTACTTTTCAGGACATTTGTAGCATTGCACATGCCAACCTGATTATTTATCAGGTCCTTGTCATACAGGTCTCACATTTCAGGTGAGAGAATTCTCTCGTACACACATTTAAAAGCAAATAGTCTTGATTTTTTCAATAATAAAACCCCGAAGGTCCTAAAGGTCACTCGAGCCCCAAATTTTTTAGCCCAAAATCTGATGTTCAAATTTGTGGGTCCAAGCAACCATTGCAAGTAACACTCCTAGCTTGCAGGAATATAGGGCACCCCTTATCAATGATTCAGGCATATATGGAAGTTCAGAGGTTTTGATGTTCCATAAATATAGCCAGTAATCAATCTAGCTAATATACATTTAGGTTGGTGGGTGACAGGTTGCAAATACATTAAAGAAAAGTTAGAGAGTAGCCAATGTTGTTCTTGAATCCAGAAGAGTGTTACCATAGGCCACTCTGGAAGGCATCAAGACATCAGTAGTTAAAGAAGTAGAAAAAAGCAATGCTTTGGACCAATAGGTAGATGTTGTTAAAGCGCTTTTCTGAAGATTTGGTGAAACACTGTGAGCCTTATTAACGGTTATGTATGTCTTTCCTTTCAACACGTGTTACCTCTTTTATTAGGAGCTCCATATTTGAGTGTGAACGCTCCTTCACAAGCTGCTCATTGGTCATTTCTAGCAGTTCAATCCTACCAGAAAGCTGAATTTGCTGCTCTCTGAGCTGCTGCTTGGATGTTTCAAGCTCTGCTACTTTTCCCTTCACCTCAAGCTGTCATAAAGAAGGAAAAAGTATAATCAGTAGCATTAGATCAGAATTCTGCTCTTCCTTTAAAAAAATGACATCATAACTACCTAGGCAACTGTATGGTCAAATATGCACAGAATAACAGTAATGGCAGCTGTAACCATTATCCCTTGCTTGAGTCAGTTTTGTATCAATGTGAAGTAAGGAAAAGAATTATGTTGCCGGAGAACTTGTAATACTAGGAACAACCTAAGCAGATTGAAACTTTGATTCACTCTGCCTTCCAAAATCCAGAAAGGACAAGATTGTAGCAGTGGGCACCTACAAGAGATTAAAGCAAGCTGCACAGAATAACAGTAGTGGCAGCCATAACCATTATCCCTTGCTTGAGTCAGTCTTTATCAATGTGAAGTAAGGAAAAGACTTCTGTTGCAGGAGAACTTTTATACTAGGAGCAACCTAAGCAGATTGAAACTTTGATCCACTCTGCCTTTCAAAATCCAGAAAGGAGAAGATTGTAGCAGTGAGCACCTACAAGAGATTAAAGCAAGCTGTCAAAATGGTACCTCCAAAAGTTTGACCTTTCCACGAAGATCAATGAGTTCCTTTGCATCACGAGATGGAGTAACACCAGAAATTGGCCCAACCTTGCTATTTGCACGGGAAAGAGACCTTGCAATAAGGGAGACTGAGCTACCACCACCATTAGCAGAGGGCTCCCTCTCTTTCAGTTTCCTTTCCGCAAAGGCTAAAGCATTGACCTTACACTGAAGCTCTTCTTCAAGCAAGAAGACTGTTTTCCTAAGATCATCTTTTTCCACTTCTTGTTCTGAAAGCTTGCACTTGAGGTCACTTGTCTGTTTTCTCAATTTAATGACTTCACTATTTTTTTCCTCAAGAGGACGCCAGGATGCCTTTGTACTGGCTTCCTGTAGGTGTGCAATCTTCTCCTCCAAAGCAGTCTTGGTCTGCTTCCACCTGTTTGCAGTTTCCTCTTGTGATTTCAACTGTTCCTTTAACAAAGTCACCTCTTGAGAAACTTTCTCCAGAGATGCATCCACCTTCGTCTTATCCTGCTCCGAAGCAGCCAGAGAAGTCTTTGCTTTTTCTGCTTCCATTTTCCACAACTGGTACCCTTCTGACTTAGCTTTGATTTCAGCCATTTCTGCAATCAAGTTCCCTTTCTCCTGCTGCAATATAGCATACTTTGCCTCGAGCTCCATAACCCTTTGCGAGTTGGTTTGTTTATCATCCTTAAGAACCTGCACTTCTCTGCCTGCCTCTTCTAATCTTTTCACCATATCCAATTCTTGGCATGCGGAGTTCTCTTTGATGAACAAGATGATTTTATTAGCCTGGTCCAACTCCTCCTGTAGCTTTCGTAGCTTCTCTTCTAAGCTAGCATTGTCAGCTCCCAGAACTGCACTTTCTGACAATGTCTGTTTTTTCTCATTACTGGTCAACAGTTGTTGGATCCTATCCTCCTGCTGCTTTGAAACAGCTCGAAGGGAATCTTCGAAGTCTTTGGCTGTTTGTAAAGACACAAGCAGAGCATCATTCTGATTGACAGCATCTCGCCACCGTCGTTCCTGAACCTTCGACTCTTCCTTCAGTTGCAGGTTCTCATCTGAAAGCTTCTCTACTCTGCTCTGCATAGTTGCCTTTTGACCTTCTAGCTCTGATAAAAATTGCTCCAATTGGTTTCTCAGGAAATGACCGGATTCAATCCCTGCCTCTAAAGCCCTAATTTCATTCAATAACTTGTTTGTATTCTCTCTGTTCCAGTCAACCTCTTCTCGAGCATTATTGAGTTTCTCAGAGAGTTCAGCATTCAAGCGCTCCGATTCTCCAATTTTAGCATTCAGAGAAGATTGAATCACATGCCTATCTTCCTTCAAACTTGCCACATGCAGCTCTAGCCCTTTGATTTGTGTCTTATAAAGCACATTTTCTTCCTGTAAATTACTGGCTTCAAATTCCAAATCTTTTCTCGCAGCTTCAAGCTGTTTAACATTCACCTCCAGATCCTTCAGCTGTAACCGAGTAGCATTCAAATCCTGAAGCAAGTCTGTAGACTTTGCTAGATTGTCCTGCAACAAGCTTGCACTCATTAGAGCTTCTTGGGACAGTTTCTCTTGTAAGCCTCTATTTTCATTCTGCAAAAATTGCATAGTACATTCAGCTTCTTCCTTTGCTTTTATGAGCATAGAAACTTCTTTCTCCAATCCAGACTTTTCTGCTTTCAAGCTATCTAGCATCTGCATTGCACTCTTGTACTTCTCAATTGCAGCCAATCTCAGCTCCTCAGAGCTATCCAGCTGTACTTCTAAAGCCCTATTTGCCTGATTTTTTTCCTCCTTTAACTGCATGTTGATTGATTCCAACTCCTTTAATTGTTTCAAAGCCATTGTGTGATCCTGCTCAGCTTTTGTAGCCTTCTCGCGTAGGCCCTTGAGCTGGCCCTTCTGAGAAGCCAGCAAGGATTTCTCTTTCTCGTGCTCACTGATCTCAATTTTCAGCTTTTCCATGTCATTTATCAACTCTGATACATGATCCTCAGAGCTCTGAAGCTGTCTCTCTAAATGTGAATTCTTGGTTCGAAGCACAAGCACTGATGCATTCAAATCATCAACAAGAGCTCTGCTACTAGCAAACTTGTTCTCAAAGGACTTTTCAGAAGTTCTCAACCTTTCCTGTAAAATATCTACATCTTCTTTAAGTTGACTTACTGCTGCTAAGCTTTGCTCATCCATAGACATGTTAATCTGAGAGCTTGTGCCATGATTATTCTTCAACTCTAGTTCCACTATAAGCTGATCTTTTCCCTTGAGTTCATCATTGGCCTGTTTCAATTGAGAAAGAAGATCCAAATTCTCCTCTGTCAGTTCCTGCAAGTCCTTCTCCACATCTTCCAACTCCTTCTTAAGGGCATCAATGACCTGCTTCAAGTCTTCATCTGCTTCAACCTTTTTGACTTGAACATTCTCCTCCCTTTCAGCTTTCTCCTGCACTAATTTCTCCAGATCCTGGATTTCTAGAAGCAGCTCTGAATTAGACTCTTGCGTCTTTCTGAGCTGCAGACTTAGATTGCTATTCACACCTTTTTCATATTCCAGCTCATCCCAAAGCTCCTTCACATTCTGCAGCACAATATGAGGCCCACAAGGCTGTTCTGAAGACTTTATGTTCTCCAGTTCCTGCTTGATACAATCGCGATCTGCTGTAACAGCACAGAACTTGGAGTTCAACTCTTCACTCTTCTTCATTTCTTCCATAAGCTGCTTTCTTAGTGCCTCAATTTCTATGCCTAAAAGTTTCTCATGCTGCTCCCAGGCATTAGCTTCTTGATGAGAAGGCTCTTTGGCAGTAACCTCAGCAGCATCCAACTCTACATGTTGTCCTGAATTTCTTACACAACTTGTTGCTTGAATTTTCCCATTGTAGTCCTCTTTGATCCACATTGAACTACTTCTCTCCCTTGACTGAAATGAAGGCGTGTCCATTGCATTCCACTGCTCCACTTCTCTGCCATTATCATGCAAACTCTTTGATTGGTAAGCTGAGGAGGTCAATGTTCTTTCACTTGTGACCTCGTGAGCATCATCCAGCTTATTGAATCCAATGTAATCATTAAAACCATTGCCTGAATCCGGCCGTCCGCTGCAACTACTGATAGAGCTGGATGGAGACGTGAGTTCTTCCCCAACACCATAACTGCCATATGGGCGAGATTCACTCACTCCTGGTGTAGAGGGTATGTCAAATGAGTCTGAACTGTACCTTGGAGCAGAGGGAGGGGATGATTCATCCTGCACAGCCAGGCAAAACTTTTAGCACGACTTTGACATTGGTTCAAATCATTCAAGTTACTTGTCCACCTGCTTCAGAGGCCATAAATTATTGTATTACTCCTTTCAAATGCATGCCACTCTTTTATCTGACATTACTAAACAACCATATTTACAACCAAACACTTTAAGATGGATGGCACGTTCTTGTGCATCTAAGCATCTAGACGTGTAAGGACATCCTTTTCTTGGCAATCCCACTGCACTGTGCGTTGAAAATAACCTTATTTGGAGTTACTCGCTTTCCCAGTTCTGACTGCTGCAAGCTGTCAAAAGCAGAAAGTCTAGTATCAAATTGTGTTAGCTGACCAACTGTGTCAAGTTGCACCTCCTGGTCGATATTACTTTCTGTCTGTCCTTCCAAGTCTCTACAAAGAATTAGATCATAAGACAACAAAATACAAAATAAGTATCATCCGCCAAATTAGTGTGAGCAAGACATTGTTTCTATTTTTTGAGAAAAGGAAAAGGTAATCATCATCCAGTTTATTCTGCGTACATTCAAATGCAGCAGCAACTACCTTGTCACAGACTTGGGCATGGTACGTCGTATTTTCACCTGTGTCATAAGTAGGTCAAAGTAAGCCTCAGGCCACTTGTATCAATGACAACCCAGCTCTGATGAAATAAAGCCAAACAATATCCCTCTCCATGAAGGGCTTACATGAAGTATGCTGCCAGCATTGCAGTTCTGCAGCGGTAATGACAAGGAAACCGGTGCAGCAATGGCTTGTGCATAATCAGCCAGACTAATTGTGGTCTCTCCAAGAATGCCAAACCGAGACAAACCCTGAGTAAGGAAATTGACAACAAACAGCAACAACAGATGCTTAGGAAAAGACGACTTTGCCTTTAACCCCCAAAAAAAAAAGTAAGGGTAGCTCAAAACAGAACAGCTACTATATGGTCAAAATCACAAACTGAAACAAGACATTAAAAATAGATTTATGACTACCATAGAAACAACAAGCTTGTACAGCTCTTTGTCAGAATCCTTTCCGCTGATATCCAGAGGAACGTTTGCAGATTCCTGAAGGGCCTCAGTCCAGTGGCAAGTCCCATTTTTAACTGCCACCTTCCCAGTTTTTGAGATAACTCTGCCTGTCTCTACAGAGATCAAAGAAACCAGCAGTTTATCCCATCCTCGCTGAGGAATCTGCAACATACAGCAGCCAACAATATCAGAATTAGAAGCACCTTTGCTTTCATGATCTACTGATGATGCTGCACCACCCAGACCAGAATCCTGACTAAAACCACATCGCTTAACTTTACATGCTCACAGCACAACTGCTGCCCACATCTCACATTATCATCACTCTCATTTTATGTTGCACATGAACTTTTATACTGCTGGGCTTCTCCCAGATTTACTGAATCAGTAAATATAATCTGTATAATTCAGCTGAAGCTTGTTGTCCTTGCAAATGATGTTCCGTCAGGGATCTCTGGCGTGATGAGATGCCATGGAAATAATAAGCAGAATCAGTAGTGACTGGCTTGCCGCATTTGCAAGTTCACACACAAATGAAAGTATCAACAAAGCCAGATAGGTCAGCCCCCCTGGGATCAGTATGAGTGACTGAGGTAGATCCATGATACAAATTCAACTATAGAATATTTGCGAGGAACACTGGATTGTGAACAAATTGTGCTGCAAGTGTAGGTTTGGCTAGAAAACAAAGCCACATTGGGACAAATTTGGCAGAGGATCTCATGTACCCGGCTCGCGTGAAACTCGAGCTTGAAATTGGCCTTCTCTTTTGGCTTGACAACCTTCTTCTTCGTAGTAGGCTTAAACATATTGGCAGCTCCTGTGTCGCTGATCAAAAGAATTAGCCTGAAGGAACTGTGTTTACTTTAGCTCGCTCCATGGTGGCGGTGAGCTTCGCAGGTACGAAGCATATGCCTCTGTGAGTGAGGCTCCGCCATAATGGACTCGCTGAGGACCGTCTCATGACAGAGCCGCGTCGTCATAGCGTTCATAGCTTTGTTTTCCTCGCAACAATGAGGAAATTGCAGGTACACTGCCTTCCAGCAGCTGTCTTCCAAGAATCCGACGATTCTGTCAGTGAATGAAGCCTTCTCTCGGAATGTAGTGGTCACCAGCAATCTGTCAATGGTGGCGATCCGAGGCCAGCAATCTGTTATTAATGTGCCGGCAGCTGAGATGTGCCTGTTGCGCAGTGTGCAAGGAAAAATGTGGAAATGCGATTGATCAACCGCGAGATCGTTGAAAAGCGCCCGGGAGTGGAGCATAAAAGAGAGACGGGCAGAGTTGATTAGGAGGCAAGCAATGCCAAATGGATGGGCGGGAAAGGAAAAAGAGACTGAGCGAGAGAGAGAGAGAGAGAGTGCACCGCAGAACACAGCGGTGCACCGTTGTGGAAGTCAATGCGGCAGGGAGCAAGTCTGAGAGAGAGAGAGAGAGAGAGAGAGAGAGTGTGTGTGTGTGTGTGTGTGTGTGTGTGGGTGGTGTGTAGATCTCTGACAGAAAGGGAGTGAAAAGTGGCAAGTGAAAGAAGCCCTACTTTATATATAGTTGAGTCTTCGTCCCGAGCCCCCCCCCCCCCCCCCCCTTCCCGGCCTGCCCGAACACATGTGAGAGAGGCTCTTTTCTTCATCTTCGTGTGTGTGTGTGTGTGTGCACGTGTGCGCGCGCGCATGTGAGAGCTTCTTTTCTTCATCTCCCGAGTCACAAGCTTATCAATGGAGCATGACATATTCCACATGTAGTGTTAGACCCTAACCTTTGTCCCTAAAAAAGAACCTATTGTAGGGCCTCGATAGAATCTCTTAACATTATAGACTTAGTGGACCACTTGTGTGCTTCAAGAGGGTCTTCTTATTCCAATAACTTTAGAGATCATCTTATAAGTTTCTTTACCTCCCTGGTTAGCAAACTGTTGTGGAAATGTTAGAAGAAGGCAAAAGGACTTGTGTAAAGGGTCAAACAAGTACCTTCATAAGACTAAGACAGGATGCAAAAGAGTTTCCTCTTTTAAAAGTTTAGGACTTGGAAGAGAAGGGCGAGGGAGATTTGGAGGGCAACTCCCTTGGCTAAACTCAATTGATTCTTTAAAAAGTTTTTATCCACACATACCCTACTAAATAAGTTGGACAAAGGAGTACTTGTAGCTCCTCTCTGTAGTCATGTAAAAGGAAGGAAGAGTCTCAACTCATCATCTATTTTGGGAACACCAAGAGTTTAAAGTTGGCTCTACTGATGATTAGAAGTTTAATGAAAATATGGAGAATGCTCTTTTGGAAACTTTGTTGAGCTTGATGGAGAGACGTGTAAGGCCTAGAATTTGATTAGTGATGTCCTCATCTAATTTACATGGAAGATTAGAAATTGAACTATGTTTAAGAATCCTCATAGTTGTAAATGTTTGATGGATTTGCCTCCAATATTAGACAAGATATCCCTGTGGCCTTCATGGATTTAAGGAAGGAAGCTCTAGCCTATATAACAGTTTATAAGAAATTTTATAGTGCCAATGGTTTTTTTTGTATTTTTAACATCTACATCTATGTCTGCATTATATATTATTTTAGTCATGGCTAAGGGAAGTCCTAAACCTCTAGCGGGTCTCTTGAACATATTATATTGTCCCAAACATAACAAATCTGAAATTTGAAATCCTTTACCTTTAATAATGAGCCATCCATCCCTCTCACACACACATATTCTCTGTGTGTGTGTGTGTGTGTGTGTGTGGGGGGGGGGGGGGGGGGGGGGGGCATGCACAAGCCAGCCAGTAAGTAAGTAAGAGCACACGAGCAATATGTTGGCAAGAAGGAGCGAGCATCTCTCTCTCTCTCTCTCTCTCTCTCTCTCTCTCTCTCTCTCTCTCTCTCTCTCTCTCTCTCCGTGTGCACATGCATGTGCAAGTCACTCAATGAGTGAGCAAGAGCACACATGCAACATGTTGGGAAGGAGCAAGCAACTCCCTCCCTCCCTCCCTCCCTCCCTCCCTCCCTCCCTCCCTCCCTCCTCTCTCTCTCTCTCTCTCTCTCTCTCTCTCTCTCTCTCTCTCTCTCTCTCTCTCTCTCTCTCTCTCTCTCTCTCTCTCTCTCTCTCTCTGCCTAAAGGAGTTGTAGCTTGACCTACAAAAGGATCTTCAGGATGCTATCTTGACGAGTTTTGATCTATGGGTTGATAGTTTGCTGTCCAAAAACTCCATTTCCTGCACTTTTGGGCTACTTCTAATACCTTTGAATAATGTTTTCCACATCTATTTCAAATACTGATACTATGGATGAATTTTCCTGAAGAAATAACTTCTCCTCATCACCCTCTACATCATCCGCCAAACTAATTATTTGTGTAGACAGATCCTCAAGAATAACATCCTAACTTAGAACATGAGAAAATGCTAGTTGAGTGTGCAAATTAGCAATTTCATTATCCTTCTGTGAAAACTTCCTCAAGAGCATCAATAATCTCAAAACAATGTGAAACTTGCAATTCCATTGCATTCTTGACATGAGCAATAGTAGGTAGATCCAGGGTGGAGAGAGCACATACATAGTATACTAGGTATTGTTGCTGCAAGCACTAGTAGCAATAAGAAGATGTAGCAAGTGGTCATTGCAATTGGAAGAATGTGTCAAGAAAGTCATCCTAGGCAAGAGTAGCATCGACAAGGTAATGCAGTAGTGGGTAGAAAATTATCATTAGCTACAACAATAGTAGTTTTATGAGCAACACTACAATTAGTTGCAAAATTAGTATTAGGATTAGCAATGCTAATGTGGTGCTAGGCAAGAACAACAAATTGTGGATCAAAGGTATTGTCGATTGAAGATGTGAAGGCAACAAACAATGAGAAACTCCTAAGGATGATGTCAACATTGATGGACTAGGGACAAAAAAGTGACTCTATAATTAAAAATTTGCTTGAAAAACAACTAATGTTGACGTCAGGAGCAACCTATTGATTAGTGAATAGGAACCATAGGTTCGTGAAGAAGAGGAGGTCAAAAAATGTGGAAGTTATGGTGAGAGGATATCATACCCAATGGAGTCGAAGAGAGAGAGAGAGAGAGAGAGAGAGAGAGAGAGAGAGAGAGAGAGAGAGAGAGAGAGAATAAGGAAGAGAGACAAGAGAGAAAAAAGAGAGCAAGGGAGAGGAGAGAATAAGGAAGAATAGACATGAGGGAGGAGAGGAGGGAAAAAAGGTGGAGAGAGAGAGATTACAGAGGGGAGAAAGAGATAAGAGAAAAAAGACCAAGCAAGGAGAGAGAAATTTGAAGAAAGATAAAGGAAAAGAGAAATAGAGGAGAGAGAAAAATAAGAGAAAAACGAAGGAGATAGAAAAAAGAAGAGCAAGAGTAAAGAAGAGGCAACGGAGAGAGAGAGAGAGAGAGAGAAAGACTCTCGAGTAAGTGGGGGAGGAAGAAGCACCATGGAAACTTCACTTCTATCATGGTGCTGCTTTGCAGCAACTTCATGTAAAGCTGACCCATTGAGACAAAATGTGGCAATTGCACTAGAGAATAGAGAAGTTTCCATTTCACAAAAAGTTTATTTTAGCAAGGCGTGATAGAATAAGTCTTCTCCTCACTTTGCCATATGCCTTGTCTAAGTCCTTTAATCATGACAAATGTATTATTTTGACCAAATGCATGATCAAATGAAAGCATCATGTTAAGGGTTTCTTGATGGATTCTCCTCCCATCACTTACTTCTATGAGTATCAATTTAATGCAAAGGCTAAGAGCTTTTGCCGTAGTCTTGTATGAAACATTGAGCATTGTTAGTGGGCATCTGATTGCATTATTTCCTCTAAAGATTCTTGAATCAACTTAATCATACAATAACCTTTTCTAAAAATTACAATGTTCTCTTAACTTGATTAAGAACTTAGGTCAAATCTCTAGCACAAAAATCCCAACAAGCTTGATAAAACTCAATCGAAGATGCATCATTACATGGAGACTTATTTTTCTTCATTACTTTGACTACTTCAAGTAGCTCTTCATTAGAGAACTTACAAGCTAGAATTGCGATATTCTCATCAAAATTAATTTGGCATACTCGCTTCAAAAGCTTGTGAGCTCTTTCAAAGTAGTTGGAGTCAATTGTTGGTTTTACATT